>NC_048228.1:77848862-77973920 GCF_002007445.2 Ailuropoda melanoleuca
CCCCCCCCCCCACCAAGCTTATCTAAAGAGAGAGCCCAGGCCTGCCTCTCATTTTGTTCTTTTTCTCTTGCCCCTTGCCCTTTCAGTGCTTGGGGGATCTAGATTGAGTGAGCAGATAAAGGGGTGAGCGGGGCTGGGCCAGGGCCAGGGTCTGAACTCAGGCAGCAGCCCAGCCCGGTGGGCCTGAGGCGAACTGCAAAGCAGAGAGTTTTAAAAGTAAAACAAGGACCCTTTTTCTCTGGATGTCCCTTGGGTTTCCCAAAACCTTCTTTCCACCTAGGCCTGTCCTATAGGCTTTCACCAAGTCTTGGTTTCTACAATGCACCTCTTCTTAATTATCCAACACTCAAGTTTGGGCATTTTTCCTTTTCTGATCTACCCATTTTTTTCTCCTCCCCTGTTCCATTTTCTCCTCTGGGCTCGTTTTCAGAGTTGTCTCACCCTTGGCTTCTGTGTGTACAACTGCCCCTGGTATAATCCGGTTTGCCTCACATCTAATAAAAATCCAAATTTACAAAACAAAAAAAAATTTGAAACGTAAATCTTCCCTTTGTTAAAGAAATTTCCCCCATATGAAAGCCTGGTATCTGTCTCCCTCCCTTTATGTTTACCAATTTCTACATTACATTATAGCCTTTGGTGATTGGGGCAGGGCCTCTGGTTGGCTGCAGGCAAATTCACTTTGTATTTGCAGATCACGTGGCACCGTGAGTGCATACTCTTGCCCCCATGCTGGATGGTAAAAAAAAATTTACTTTCCCTGGTTTGTTTACTGTCGAGCCTGAGCTCATTAAATATATCCAGTGGCCTGGGTCATGATCATACAAAAAAACAGGACCTTGGCTTGCTTATAACGAAGGTTTGCATTTGCTTCACTTGGTACAGATTCATCTGGAGAAATTCCCAGCTTATTCTCAAGGATGATTCTAGCTCAGCACCAAATCCCAGTGGCTTCCAATTAATAGTGATGAGCAGTGCCTGTGCACCGTTGCTCCATTCTAGAATTCCCAGCTCGGAACAATGCCACTGTCATGCCCAGGGGAGTGTCCATTAGAGAAGTTGGCTCTGGGTCAAAATGCTGATGGCCAGTTCCGGATGGGACTCCCTGCCTTGCAGCCTTGGGTTTCACCATTGCTCTGATAGCCGAACACACAGCTGCGTGAGAGCTGAGAGAGAGAGAGAGGAGAGAAGCATCAGAGATTGAATTGCAAATATGCAGAAAAACCATCATTTTTGGGAATCTCCCATTATTCAGAGTTCAGTCTGAGCCTCATACTTAGTTACAAGCTGGGATTTTAACGACTGAGGGGGTGGGTTCCAGGCCTGTCTTCCACCGGTAATTAGCTTCACTTGACTTCTTTGGGTTTTTGTTTCCTCATTTGTAAAATAGGAATCCTAAGAGTATGTGCCACGTGGAACTGGGGGGAGACTGAAGAGGTAGTGTATGTCAAGAAGTTAGAGCTGGATCTTGTATACAGTGGATGCCTAATAAATGTTGGTATTAGTGTTTTAGCACGGATGCGGAGGGCGTGGTCTGGTGCAGTGTTTCTCAAAGTTCTGGGGCTCAGTACATCTTAATAGGCAAAGAAAATTTTAAAAACGCTCAGTTAACTTCAGATAAGCTTCAGGTAAGCAATAAGTAATTTTTAAAATGTAAGTATGTCNTGGTATTAGTGTTTTAGCACGGATGCGGAGGGCGTGGTCTGGTGCAGTGTTTCTCAAAGTTCTGGGGCTCAGTACATCTTAATAGGCAAAGAAAATTTTTAAAACGCTCAGTTAACTTCAGATAAGCTTCAGGTAAGCAATAAGTAATTTTTAAAATGTAAGTATGTCCCAAATATTTCACAGGTACTTTTACTAAATTNCCACTCCCCCTGCTTGTGTTCCCTCTCTCGCTGGCTGTCTCTATCTCTGTCGAATAAATAAATAAATCTTTAAAAAAAAAAATGTAAGTATGTCCCAAATATTTCACAGGTACTTTTACTAAATTATCATCCCTTATTTATCTGAAACACAAACCTAACTGGGTGCCCTGCATTTTTACTTGCTAATTTGGGGGCAGCCTCATCTTTGCATTCTTAAAAATTATGGGGGACCCAAAGGGCTCTTACGTGGGTTGTACCTGCTGCTGTTGACCACGTTAGAAATTCAAACTGAGAAATTAAATATATTTGTTTAATTCCTTCGAAAATAACAATAGTGAACTTTTATGTTAAAAACATCAACAACATCTTTATGAGAAAAACTTGCACTTCCAAAAACAAGTAAATGCTGAGAAGAGTGCATTGTTTATATTTTTGCAGATATCTTTCATGACTGGCTTGATACAAATGAGCTCTGTTTTTATATTTGGTTCTGTCTTCAATCTGTTGATATGTTATTTTCACAAAATTTTATAAAGAAAAGTCAGCCTCACAAAAAGATGTAGTTGGAAGGGGGAAGAGTTTTTTAGTAGCCTTTTCAGATAATCATAAACAGTCTTCTTTGATACAAAGTCCAAACTCTCCAGAAGAGATGGTTTCTTTAAAGTTAGTTGCAGTGTGGAATCTGAAACATATCAATGAACTTTTCACACTCTATAACATTGAAGTCTGCCCATTTGTCTTGTACTTTGAATGGCTCTTTAACCCATGCATGATTCTGTAACATTATGAATTGGTCATTTGGAAAAATTGGTTTACTGAGTTGTGAAGATCTAAATACTCACACATTTCATTACATGATATTTAAAAAAAAATCACATTTGTTAACATTACAACTAATCTCATCCAAAAAGCTTTTAATTATTGGTAAGCCATCCAGTGCGTGGTGACAATTGCAGGTTCTGCAATTTTAACTTCTGACTTGAGAAATTAACTTTTAATTTTAACTTTTGACTTGAGAGCTCGAGGTTTATCATTGGAAACAAATGCTGTCAGTTGTTTTTTGAAGTGGCAGGCACATTTCATTCCTTTTCCAGAAAATGTCTGCCAAATATCCAAGGCTGAATAACCATGGTTTTGTCTATCAGTCATTCATTCGGGTAAAAATGGTGTTCTGTGACAACAGCTATAATTCACTCTGTACCTCACAAAAGTGATTTTCCTTGACACTATCATCATCATTCGGCATGCAGCAAGAGAGCTTTGTGCATACTTCCCATTTCATCACACAGAAGATGACAAAGATACACACACACACACATACTTAGGAGCTAAGGTATAATAAAACGAATATTTTCTTGCATCTTCAAGTTCATTCTTGAGGAAAATGGGCTCTAAAAAAACAAAACAAAGACAAACTTTTGAGGGCCTGGTGGTAAAAAAGGTACCTCTGCCTTATTTTATGCTGCTCTACCCACCACTGCCTTTTACATCATCAGTGCAAATGTCAACTCCATGAAAAAGGCAAAAGTCTTAGAATTATTATGAAAATAGTTATGACCTTATAGACTTCTTATTTATTTACTTATTTTATGATTTATTCATTTATTTATTTGAGAGAGAGAGAGAGAAAGGAGCAGAGGGACAGAGGGAAAGGGAGAAAGAATCCCAAGCAGACTCTGCACTGAGCATGGAGCCCTACATGGGGCTCAATCCCACAACCCTGAGACCATGACCTGAGCCAAAACCAAGTGTTGGGTGCTCAGCTTACTGTACCACCCAGGCATCCCTGACTTATAGACTTCTAAAAGGTCTTAGGGTCCTTCAGAGTGTCCAGGGACCTCAGTTTGAGAACTGCTAGTGTAGTGGATAATGTCCCAGTGAAAGACAGTGTTGGACAGAGAAGGTTCATCATGTGTTCTTCTCACCTGGTCCAGCCTCTCTTTCCTTGGACAACTTGGGAAGTCATCAAGAGCTGTTGGGACACCTTGCTTGGGGTCTGAGTTTAGGCTGGAATGGGTGAAGAGCAGTTTCTGAGGCCACATGTGTAAGGTTCTTTGAAGTCCCCCTCCCAGAGAACTGAACAGCCCTGGGTGATTCAGGAGAGTGCCAAGGCCTTTGGCAAATTCTAGCAGTCTTGGCAGCTCCAAATACAATCTTCATCTTCTGCTGCTTCCTCCTCTGCTATCCCCTAGTGTCCAAGGGAACTCAAAATCCCTTCCAGAATCTGGAGCCATCCTGCAGGACAAATATATGCTGGACTCAAGCATATCTAGGCTAGGAGGGGGCCTCTAGAACTGACAGATGCTTTGGAACAGTCCCGGGGTAATAGAGTAGCACTTGCCAGAGTCTAATTGTTCTGTCCTTTTGGAACTTTGCAGTTAAAAATTTCAGGGGTAGGCCTTCACACTGGCATACATGGTAGAGCAAACACTTGACTTAAAAGTGGATGGCTGGAAATGGGGAAGTGTTATTATGAGACGTCTGTATCTTGGAGAAGGCGTGGTTCTTTCTCAGGAACACAGATTTTGGTCTCTGAGCAGCATAAAATATCATATTTGAACACAATAGCACACCAGGTGCTGCATCTGTCGCACAGGGTGTTTTAACCCAGCCTGCAGTGTCTAAAGTCACATATCAAATATGAAGCCACAGAAGAAATGAATATAAAAGGTCTCCTGAGGTGGGACCACCCATACTGTCTGTCTGGTTAGGTTTTGTGGTCAAATGAGGGCCCCTCTATTCGAGTTTGCCAGTAGATTGCAAAGTGGACAGGACACACTGTCTTTGGGATAAGAAGAAAAGGTGGAGGGAGGGGGGCAGGAAGGCCAAGGAGCAGCAGTGGAGTAGAAGAACAGGGTCAAGCAGGTTCTGAGCGCAGAGTGGCAGAGACACCGGCAAGGTGGCTCTTGTTGGGGACAATAGTCACGTCCTTGGAGCGGGCAGGCTGCGGTGTGCTTGTGGGATGAGGACAGCTCAGGCGAAGAGTGAGGATGGAGATCTGCTCTGTGTTCAGTTCGGTCTTCATCAGCTGCCTGCCCAGGGCCGGTCTCTCTGAACCCGTCTCTTCCTGTCTGATGACTGTAAATGAGGGAACATATGTCAAGGGCCGGGTCACTGCAGACACTTTGTAAATGATGCTTGTTTCGTGGCGGAGTTTGGTGGTTAGCTTATATGCTATCTTGTCTTTATAACCCACTTTCTTATCCTTATTGGAATCCAAGAAGAAGAAAAAAGTGCAAAGCAAGGACATTAAAACCCAAACTCAGGTCTCCGCTTCTACCTGAAGTGTTCTCCGTTGAGGCCCTGCTTTAGATTTAGATAGTGTGTCTTTACATTTTTTTTTTTATCAAAATTCCAATATGTTCCTTAACACTAAGCCCCGGGCTCCATGCCTGGGTGCAGAGATGGGTGCTCCGGCGCTCTAGAAGGCAGGTGACATACACATAGTGGGGTGCAGGGTGGCATGGGCCACATGACCCAAAAGGAGCCCTAGTAAGGAAAGTCTCCTAGGAAGTGAATAATTATCCCCCAGACTTATAGCTTTGTCACTTTGGAGATTTGCTCCTGTTGGGTTTGCCTAAAGAAAAGCACGCGGGGATAGCAATAATCAGAAGTGGGTTATAGGGGTTCAGTGAGATAGACCTTAAAAGCAGAGTAAGAGGGTGACCAGCCAAGAGGGAAGAAGGAAGGAGACGAGGAGATGAGTGATCCAAGGGGGAAATAGGCACAATGGGCAGGAAGAACCGACTAGACCAGGTGGGGACTTCGGGGTGCTGAGGGGCATCTGCCACTGGGCGTCGGCCCCCCGATAGCAGCATCAGGGAAGCCCTGACCCGTGAGGAAAGCCGAGCTGCAGGGCGCCATTGGCAATTGGCCTGAGACCAGTTGAATCTCTGGATCTCAGGGCTCTTGTCAGTAGAATCTGGATGGTAAAAACATCTGATTTCCTTCCCTCATGGGGTGTTTGATATGACACATAAAATAATGGAAGAAATAGGATGAAGAGAGTGAATGTTCTCTACCTCATCCCCATCCTCCCTCTCAGGGCCGGGGAGGGGGCGGTTAGGGAGGGGGCGAGGCAGGGAGGGAAGGAGGGGAGAAAAGAAAGAAAATGAGAAAAAAGCAAGAGGGAAGGAAAGGGAAGGTGAGGGCAGGATGAGACTTTACAACACAGGTAGCTGGATGTGTTCAAGGGAAGGTGGATTCATGAAGAGAGGAAATGTGAAAACAGAAGGACAGGACAGCTCAGGCTGAGGGCTGGGAGGCCCCTCAAGGTTGCCCTTGGGAGGCAGATAAACCACCATTTAGGACATTCACCCAAGGTAGATTAGTCAGACCAAAGAGAAGTGAAGTCAGTTGCCCTTGGTCATAGCACTAACCTGAGGCATCTGTAATATTAGGAAACTGAAAATGAAATGGGACATAAGGTAGGGGGACAAAATAAATTGCAACAGCCTTTAAGATGTGAAGACCTTAAGTTTTGCAAATGTAAAGAACCACCCTTTGCCATTGTCTAGGCTCGCAGATTGGGAGGGCTGTCAGTACTTTGGGATATATTTCCGGTTCTAGATTTTTTTATTATCTAGATGAAGAAACAGGCTCAGAGAGGTTAAATGATTTGATCAAGGTCACACAGCTGGTCTATAGAAAAGCTACGATCTCAGTTCTATGTTCGGTTTTCTTTCTACCCACTAGATGTCCTAAAAGTATGAAATGCAAACTTTGAATATTCCTAGAGACTGGGGTATACAATGGGGATAAGAGAATGGCTTTTCTTATTTGCCTAACCTAGCTGTGTGTGATTTCAGAGCCGAAGTCAATTTTTTTTTCTCCTCTAGACAGCCTTGGTCTCCTTTTAACGCGTAGGCTTGACAGTTGCTAAATAATTCTACTTTGTCATTTCTGACTGTCCTACTCAGAGCTCCAAGAACAGGTAGGTGCGTGCTGCCCACATGGGCTCCGGATTCCAGCAGTCTCTGTACAGAGTGTCGGTAAAACTAGGCAGATGATCCCCGAGCACCTTCTCTTTATCGTGTTAACCCTGGTGGTACCAAGAGGCACCTGACATTCTGGGTATGCTAACAATTCAGTGCCAGCAAGTTTCTGTTATCCTCCAGTTGTAATTGTTAACTTGAATGGAATGCAAAACTTCTGGTTTGGAGCAGAGTTGGTTTTTAACTATGAATTACTTGAGGAATATAGAAAACGGGGAGTACGTTTTGTTTATTGCGCAAGATGGCTTAGGAAAGCTTTTTCAAGTTGCATTTTCTCTAATAAATAGAAATAGGTGGTAAATGTGTAGTTGCTACTGTGTCCACAGGCTCGCTGGTGAACTCTGCCCTTTATTAGCTCTTGCCTTTGACACTTTTTCAGTTTAGCAAGCCAAGACTAGCTTGTGTTAGAACAATGGCTTATCCTAATGCGGCTTTAACATACACACACACACACACACACACACAACTTGTAATGCTTCTGGTGTCCAGGTTTATTTCAGCAAGCCCTTTCTGCTAGCTTACCCCCGCCCCCCTCCAAGTTTGGAATTTATTTCCCCCCTTAAGGGGAAGTGTAGAAATAGAGCCTGCCTGTTCATTTGCATTATTGTACATCACACGATATCTTTGCAACCATTATATTGTGTTCTCTCAATGGTGTTTGCTCTGAGGGTGGGACACAAGGCTGTTTAGTGTCTCGTAAAACATTTACCAAAAGCACTGAGCCATGGTTTTGAAGGGCATTCCGTTGCCAGAGTGTGGGAGGAGAGAAGCAGGGGAAAGAGAGCTCCAGGTGTTTGCCAGGTACTTCTTTCGTACTTTTGTATTTATAAATATTTAAAATTTCAGATTACATAGAATTTGGGTTGCCCTCGCCTGAAGGGACGGGAGTGGGGAGGGGAGGAGGGGGGCAAAAATCGTGTCTTTGCAAACTGTTTTTCAGTGGCTCGGAGTCCCAGATCACTGTAATCTTCACTTTCAGTCAAACATTGTTTTCGGTTTTGCTCGAGGGACTTGGGTGTCATGGAGGGTGAGGCGAAATCTTCCGGGCTTGAGCTGTTCCAGCTCTCTGAATCAAATGTTAGCATTTGCTTTAGCAAGGGTTTCGGAACCAGGTGTGGTGTTTCTAGGAGGCGACCTGTAACCTTGTGACTTGTACTTCGGTGTGCCGGGTGACTCATGCCATTAACAGCTTTTGCTAAACAGTGGTTCTGGTTTCATGAAAATACTTTTAAGCTTTCTTTCTTCCCCACCTTTTCTGTTGAATTTTGACAAGAAACCAAAGTAAAGGTCAGCTTGTAAGACTGCTTCTTTTCCTCAAATCTGTGTTTTTAGAACACAGTCCCTAGGAATGACTATGTACTGTTCATAGGTCATTTTTGGAAAACTAATGACTAAATACTTCTTGGAAATACTGAGTATGTATATTCTAGCTTTTTTTTTTGTTAAAAAAAAATAAGATGAGTACATACGATAAAACTAGAGCCTTAACCGAATATTTAACATTTGATCAATTGTAATAATGGTTTCCTGGATACAGATACCTGCAACCATGTTATTAGTGACTAAAACCCAAACAATAAATAGGAGAAATCTAGAAAAAGATTAGCTGTGAAAGATCTCTGTAATGCTCAGTTCTTGGGGAAAGGAATCGCAGTAGAATACATACAGTATAACCAACATGGGATCTTTGGTCCGTCTACCCATGTAGTGGGAGACATAAGTATGAAGACGGTACTAAAGTGAAGAGCCCACTGATTATGAAGGAAAAAATGTGACTTGACATTTTTGCCCAGTGACACTGGCAGTAAGAAGCCAACAGCCTTTCTCCTGACAAGTTCCCAGTCATTGCAAAATGGCTGGAAGAAATGATTGTTTCAAAATTAGAGGGAACTTCCTCCGTAGGGAAAACTTCACTGTGTCTTTGTGTATTTAGGCAAATAGGACTAAATCTGAAAGACCTTGAGTTCACTCGAGGGATAGCAGATTTGATTATTTGTGTACGCGTATCAGAAAATCGGGTTTAGCGGTGAGTTGTTTCACTGCCCTGACGGCTGAAAAGTTTATGTAACTTTCAGCAAGCGGTTTAACTTTTTCTTACCATTCTTTTAAGATTCCAAAACAGAGGGAAGAATGCTCTCTACTCGTCTGTCCCATAGTTGTACTTAGATGCGTAAGAGTCTGTGAAACTTCCGACCAGCTGTGATGCCAGAAAAATCTGCATACACCCCACCAGTGAAGGAGCTCATGCATTCATTCCACTGTATCTAAACTAGATTGGTGAAGTTGTTTCGAATCTTATCAGACGAACCGAAAGACTCTGGGAAAAAGTCTAAAAATGTGCCATTTCCAGATACTTGTCATTCCTTGTTTCCCTTTAGTTCATTGGGAAAATCCTTATTGGTGTAGTTCCTTTGTTTAGCTTTTTCAGGTTTTGAGTCCCAAAGACCTACCCAGAATTGTAAGGAACTATGATCACCAAAGGCTACATTTGTGCCTCTTGCTGGGAGTTCTTACAGTTAATGATCGTTTGTTGATGGGTCAACTCATACATCAGATTAAGCCCTGAATAAATTGGCTCATATCTCTGTCACTGTAAACTTGGCTGCTATTATGTGTGACATGGTAATAGTGCTTCTGGATCAGGCTGGCTTTTAAAAGATATATCATTATGTAGTCTCTCCACAAAGGGTGTTGTTATCCCGTCCTTCTATCCCTTAGCATGCAAGTTCTTGATTTGTAATAAGTCATTAAGGTGAACTCTTCAGGGACAGTAACAGGCCCTAAATTAGGTGGCAGGTTGCAACATTCAATAAAGCCCGAGGAGTTGGGACTGTTTTGGCTTGCTTGGACAGAGCTGTCACACAGAAGTGTGCGTGGGTGACAACTACCTTTCCAGATGATTTTGGATGACTGTACCAGAAAAGTCACATTCATAGGAGCTAGGGGTCAGAACTATACAGGCAAGCTAGAGGAATCATCGTAAAGATTTGGGCTGGGGTGCCTGGGTGGCTCAGTTGGTTAAGCGACTGCCTTCAGCTCAGGTCATGATCCTGGATCCCGGGATTGAGTCCCAAACCGGGCTCCCTGCTCAGCGGGGAATCTGCTTCTCCCTCTGACCCTCCTCCCTCACATGCTTTCTCTCTCTCTCAAATAAATAAATAAAATCTTAAAAAAAAAAAAGATTTGGGCTATTTTGGGCTGGTTTTGTTTTGGTAGCATGAAAACTGAATATGTATTTGTTAGTTGAGCAATGAGTAAAAATTCTTCACTTGCCCACTAATTAAGTGTCTTCAAGCAAAAACAGTCCTCACCGCATTAAATTCATCAGGGCCTCACTCAGTGCCCTTTGACTCTTGATTTCGGCATCTTTTGATGAAATTCCTGGCATCTTTTGATGAAATTCCTAGCTTCTCAGTGCACGGTAATTGAGAACTCCGGCTCCTCTGTTGGCTAAGGATCGTTGGTGTATACATTCATTCATTCAGCTGATACTTACTAAGGTCTCACTCTGGGCTTGTTTTTCCTCTCTCAGTTCTTAAATGTCACTCTGGACCTCCTAAATTAGGTCCTATACTTCCCCTTTAAGATAGTCGTCTCATTTATTTTATACTTGACTCTTCTGCTGAAATGTAAGTCCTCTTAGGTCATGGATCATGAATGTCTTATCCACTACAGTTAATCTCCAGGGCTTAGTACACACTAAGCATTCAAAAAATAGGGACCAACTGTGTGAATAAATGCATGAAAGAAAGCAAATGAGAAGATCGGGATCCTCAGAGACAGGCAGGGGACAGTAAGAAATAGCCCCAGATACCAGGGAAGGGGCAGAGACTCCTGCCATCGGTATAGAAGCAATGGCCCCTGAAGTTATTACTTAATCTCAGCCCAGCTTGACCATGTAAGTTTCTAAGGATAACCTTGGTTCACCAAGAGGAATGTGCCCAGTCGTGTCTGTTTAAAACAATAGCAAGGACTACAAATCATTTTATAAAGATTTTCATCCAAGAAAGTACTGGTTTTCTTGCCTAAGTGGATAAATTCAGTTATTTGTAAAATTTCATAGATGAGTAATTCCATATTTCTACCATGACAGAGGTACCAATGAATACATTTATCACCCATGTAAATGTAAAATGAGCCTGGAAGACTCTTTCAGGGAAGAGAGAAACTGCCCTATGATAAGCTTAAGTCCAATAAATGCTTTGAAAAAATATTACTTTAGGGGCACCTGGCTCGCTCGGTCAGAGGAGCAGGCAACTCTTGATCTTGAAGTTAAGGGTTTGAGCCCCATGTTGGGTGTAGAGATTACTTAAAAAATAAAATCTTTAAAAATATTTTAAACATTAATTATTGAGGTATAACAAAGGCAGTAAAATGCACCCCACTTACAGCTTGGTGAGTTTTTACATGTCTATGCACCTGTGTAGCCAACACTCAGATCAAGGTACAGAACATTTTCAGCGTCCAGAAGGCTCCTTTGTGCTTCTCCTCTGTCAACCCCGTGGCTCAAGATCGCCATTATTTTAACCTCTTTCACTGTCGATTAGCTTTGGCTGTTCTTGAACTTCCTAAAAGTGGGATCATATGTGCTCTTCTGTATCTGGCATCTTCCATTCAGTATTATGCCTGGAGCACTCGTCCCCATTGTTTCACGCAGCTGGCCTGTATTTCCTCACCACCGCATAGGATTCTCTTGTAAGAACGGACCACCATTTAATGCATTTGGGGGGAATTAAAAACATGGCTATATGGGCTGAAAATCATTCCGTGTGTGCACCAGTGCATTTGAGTGAAGGGATCTCAGAAAGGGTGGGGTGGAAATGTTATCACCCGAAAGGGGTGGAGAGAGAAAAGTCTGTTTCAGGGAGTCTGTTTGTTAAGTGCTCTGCATGGGCTGTTTACTTAACTGACTCCATCATCCTGGGAGACGACCGCCACTTTTGCACAGATGAGGAAACTGAGCTGGAGAAAAGTTTCATGACCTCACAGTTGGTCTGAACTGAACACGCACATTGTGTGGGGGGCAGCCCCATCCTGGCAGAGACCACGCCCGATGTGCCACCTCGTTATTGAAGACTCGGCTTTTGTGCAATAGGGCGGGCTGTGTATCTCCTGTTGGAAAGCTGGCCACTCACCTGACTTCTCTTAGGTCATTTTCTCTGTCTTTCCCCCCTCAAAGTTTGTTTCATTTTCAAAAAGGGCTCTCTTGTGTATTTTTCCTTCTCACCTTTGTTTTGAATACATTTTTTCCCTCATGAATAGTTTTTATTTTCAAATGCTCATGGTGCATTCTAAAATCTGCATATAGCAACTTTTGAGGGTTTTTTTTAAAGATCAGGTTTTAATATTTATGCATAAAGAAACAATTCAGTCACCATAAGAAAGCTGGGTAGGTGAGTTTCAAGTCAGACTTGCTGAGAAATTTCCTGGGAGACAAAGTTCATGTCTTTCAAAATGGGGTTAGAAGTGCTTTACTTGCTAACTCACACAGGGCTCTGCGTGCTGATCTCGTGGGTGTCAAAGTCTCTGATTCAACTGAGTATGTTGGAGATGAATAAAGTTTCTAAATTTCCTTCCTCCATGTCCTATCCTACAAATATGTGCATCCACAAATATTCTATTCTTCAAAAGTTACTGGAGATTTGCTCAGAATGTCCTTCACTTAGAAGAACAAAAAGGAGGCCAGATGCCCTTTACACACACTTTCTTTTAGTTGTGGCTGAGAGTGGTTAGGTTCTTAACTTTGCATTAATATGATAGGTGCCTCCGTGCAGTCAGGTCATCCTTTCGGCAAGGCACCCTTGCCCTGGGGAAGAAAAAGAAACACCATGATAGTGTCTCAGTCACTTCTAGAAAGAGCTGTCGATGCCCAGATTCCTCGCTTTATTATTCTCACAGTTAATGGGCAGCCTCTTTCATGCGGGATACTTGAGAACAGTCATCAGAGATTTGACTTGATTCTTTTTAGCTTTATGAACAGCACAGGAAGAATGTCTTCTGTTTGTATACTTCTTAAAATACTTTCTCCATTTTTTGGTTTACTTTTTAAAAAAATTCTGAGGTATAAAATATACCCGTTTTGTATGCGAGAAAGCTGAAATAGAGAAGCTAAGGTCACACACTTGGTTAGTGATAGAGCTGACATCCAGATTCTCTGCCTTCACTGTGCCCAGCTCTGCCCACTGGCCCACACTGCCAACTGCACAGCGTTTGGTGAGCGGTGTCAGCCGTTAACAACGGCACTCCTTCCACGACACTCTGGTCTGTGATAGCTCTCTGGTCTGTGATAGCTGCTTGGATCGTACCGTCTGACTGTGCACGTACTCCATGTCAAACATTGTGCCGACTACTTTATGAACATAATCCCCAATCTTACAACAGCTCTGCTAGCTCGGACTCATTAATCCCTTTTACGAATGGGGAAACTGAGGCACGGAGGGCTCGAGGGCCTTGAACAAAGACACGTCATTTAGTAAATGCTGGAGTCTGCCTTCACACTCAGATTAGTTTGACCCCAAAGCACATTCAGTTCTGCATGCCATCCTGCCTCCCTTCAGAAGAAAATGTCTTTGAATTATCTTCTGTTATAATTGAGGTGCAGGAGCCCTAAAACAAGTTGTTGATGGGTCTTACTTCAACATACCCTTCTGACAAATGGGCATTTTCTTTCTTTTTTTTGTAAACTTTTTTTTTGAGATTTATTCATTTATTTGCGAGAGGGATAACAGGGGGAGGAACAGAGGGAGAAGACAAGAAAGTGTCAAGCAGACTCCATGCTGATCGCAGAGCCCAACGAAGGGCTTGATGCACTGCTCAATCTTATGACCCTGAGATCATGATCTGAGCCAAAACCAAGAATCGGACGCTTAACTGACTGAGCCACCCAGGAGCCTCAGGCATTTTCTTTTAGAACTGAAGAAAAACATGTCTTTGTTTGGACTCAGTTTAAAAATTATTATGTTTTAACTCTTGGAGTTGTAGGAAAAGCAGATTAGGTTGCCATGGGGTCAGGCCGTGTGTACCAGGGGTCCTAGCCATCAGTGAGACTGTGGGACCCTCTGATGGAGAAAGGGCAGCTGTCTGGAATGGGGATGGGTCCAGGTGGGGTCGCCTTTCCCCCCGAGTTTTGTACTGCCACCCTCCCTGCTTATTTATATATCCATTCAACAAGTATTTATTGAGTACCTACTGTTAGCATAAGGTGTGAGATGGTAATGCCGTTGAGAAGTATAAACTAACTGAATCGGACTTATCTGAAGCTAATTGCAATGTCCCTCGTTTGTATAAATGTACCAGATCACAGTCACATTCATACATTGTGTTAGAAGTGAAAACCTAGGGTGCCTGGGTGGCTCAGTTGTTAAGCATCTGCCTTCAGCTCAGGGCGTGATCCCGGCGTTCTGGGATCGAGCCCCACATCAAGCTCCTCTGCTGGGAACTTGTTTCTTCCTCTCCCACTCCCCCTGCTTATGTTCCCTCTCTCGCTGGCTGTCTCTCTCTCTGTCAAATAAATAAATAAAATCTTTAAAAAAAAAGAAGTGAAAACCTGCCTTATGTTTTCTAGCAATTAGAAGCTATCATATCATACCAACTGTCAAACGAATCAATTTTAATAGAATGTTGCACTATAGTTTGCTTTCCAGCAATCCCTAAGGGAGAATTCCCAGATTTACCGGTATTTTTTTTAGGAAAGGGAATTTAAAGGAGCATCGGTATTTGATTACAGGTGTCTTGGTACCCTGTTACTAAAAGATTCACTGATTATATGGCCCAAACCAATTGTATATTTACCAAACTGAGCAAAACTAACTTGCTCAATGAAGTAACTTCACATTGCAAATGCCCTTAGGGTTTTGGAGGTAGGCTGGTAACAGCTCTTGACATTTGTCTCTGCTTTCTAGAATTGGAGAATTTTTAAAAAATGATAAGCATTTACAGTTCATAATGTAAAATGAAGGAAGCTTGTTTTGAATTTGTAAGTATTTCTCTGAGTCTCACTAGTTTCCAAATGGCATATTGTGTACGGGTCGGATGTTAGTAGGATATCAACTTTGGATTGTGTCAAAAGCAAAACAAAAAGAGAGAGAGAGAAAAGAAAAGAAGAAGTAAAGCAGGAGTAAAGATACTCAGTGATGAGGGGCTATCTTATAGTGGAGAGAGGGCAAGCTTGGATACAGATCTGTCTGTGCCACTTGCTGTGCAGTCTTGGGTAAATTCCTTTCCCTCTTCATGTCTCTATTTCTTGTGCTAAAAATGGGAGTGGTACCATTTTCCAGGGTAGTTGTAAAGATTAGAGATGAGGTATGTAAGGTGCTTAGTTCAGGCTGCTGCTCAGTCAGGACTTCGTAAGTGACCCCTTAATCATCTGCTTATGGAGAAGAAAGGAGAACACCCTAGGCTTTGTTAGTAGCCATTTTGGTTATAGCCCAAACCACCCAGAACAATTGAAATGGCTGGAGAAAGAGTTTCTTTGGAGATCTGTATAAACCACTGGTTTTTGACCATGGCTACTTACTAGAATCAGCTGCAGGAGCTTTAGAAAAACTACCAAAGCCCAGGACCCTCCCAAAATTCTAGTTGTGGCGGTGTTTTTGTTTTTCATTTGTTTTAGTTCTCCCACCGAGATTGGTATATAATAGTGTAGACTGAGTGAGTGTTTGGAAACCATCCTTCCTGCTGGTAGCCTTGCCTGGCGCTGTGCACAGCGGGTTTATGGGCGAGCCGCCGCTCAGCCCACACAGCTGCTGATCCGGCTCAGCCCTGCTCAGAAATTCTCTTAATGGGTTTTCCATGGTTTCCTGTCAGAGTTGCCTCCCCGTAGGTCTTGTTCTTTATTCTTATCTACACTCTTGTCTTTTTCTGAGAGGGAAGCAGGAGAAGGCAGATAAAATGAAAGTCACGGGAGAAGTGAGGATGATCAATTGTTTGCGAGTTCTTTGAGCAATCCCAGTTACCACTGCTCGGGACAGCAGACAGACCTGGGATAGACGGGCCTTTGAGGGGCTGCCCTTCAGTGCCATTCGGGTGTAGTCATGCAAAAAGGCTCTCTCCACGAACATGAGAATTTTCTGTAAGATTCTACTACAGAGAGAGAGAGAAAGAGATCTGACCACTTTTCAGAAGTTAAAAATAAGGAACTTCTAGGAGAAGTCCTCTTTTATCAGAATGTCCTTTGTCGTTTTTTTCTGTTTGAATTCTAGCACTTCTCTTCAAAGATACGTGAGATTAACACCATTCTTCCATTAGACCCAAAATGATGACCTGCCCTCTTCAATAAGGGTGAAGAGGCATAGACTAAAATTCTACTGAAGGAATTAAGGAGGGAAAATGGCAGCTTTTCCTGGCACCTGGAGAGTACGTTTCCTGAAACTGGAAAAAGGTGTGGAAAGAGTGGATGGGTCAGGTGGGATTACCACGTCACCTTCTTGGTCACATAATAAGATACACTGAGGATAAGCAGTGCAGTGAGACCCTTTGTTAATTGGGACTCTTTTGGTTGCAAGTGACAGAATTCCAATCCCCAAGAGCGTCAGGAATCAATCAACAAACAAATATATCAAACTAAATTCTATACATGAAGTTCTGTGTATACCTAGATTTACTTAACTGAAAATTCCAAAGGGTGGCACCTGACAGGATCAAAGGGTTCAGAATAGGTCATCAGATTGTTTTCTCTCTCGATCTCTTCATCTGTTGTCCTCTGCGTTGGTTTCATTTTTTGGCAGTTTCAGGCTTATAGTGTCCTTACATTTGGGCAGGACAGAGGAGGCATTGGCTGTGTCGTCACTGCAGATGTTTCACACTTCAGGCGTCCCCATATCTTATGCCACAGGCTCCAGAGTTGGGTTACACCATGTTCCTTGTACTACCGTAGATTTACTCACCCTCAAGGTTGTTTATCTGCACAGCTAAGCCTCTTGATAACCAGTGGAGGTTTTATCATTTCAGCAAGATTTTGCCCTGAGAACACTGAGTACTTGACTTGTCTCTATTGAGAAACTATCATGTCTTTTTTTCACCCACGGGAAGCCCATTTGCAGATACCTAGTTCTCGAAATTAGAATAGAAGTACAGGTCTGATCAGGAAGAACGCATTATTATCAGCATTATTTCTCTGCTTTGTTTCAAGAGCAAGTAAACCTCCTGAGCAATTGTTGTGGGTGAATAAAAACAACGTGTTGTTCTGTCCTATATTACAATTGTTAAGGATTTGTTTTATCTGCCACAGTCATTTGTAAGCTTGTTGTAAATTCAATTTTAGGTCTCTGTTGCCTGGTGCCACATGATAGAGGGTCAGTAAATATGCATCTAATGATTGAAGGAAGAGTCAAGAATTTTTTTTGAACATTTTACTGGATGTTCTAATTTGGCAAAGTTAGAATTATAGGTTAAAATACGCAGTATTCCCCCCAGGATATCTGCATTTATTTGTTATGATGTAAGTGTATTATAATTGATATCTTTCTAGGTATTATATTTTGGGCAGGAAGAAATAAAAAAGTGAGGCCCAGCTTTCTTTAGTTGAATTAGCCCTTGATAATACCCTGGCCAGAGCAGAAAACAGTCCTGTCCAGTTTTTTACCTCTGGACAAAACTTATTTTTTTCTTCTAAATTCCTTGGTCCCTTAGTGGGGAAAGAACTTCACACTCTCTGAGCACCTGCTATGTGCAAGGGTTCTGTGGACACATTGTCTTGCTGAAGTCTCATAGCCACACCAAAAAGCCTTTTTCCTCCTTTTCCACAGTTAAGAGAATTAATCACTCCCTCCTTCATGATACTGTCATGGCTTTTCTCACACTGCCTGGTAATAATTATTTGTGTATATTTCTTTTTTTTTTTTAAGATTTTATTTATTTATTTGTCAGAGAGAGAGAGAGCACAAGCATGGGGAGCAGCAGGCAGGGGGAGAAGCAGGCTCCCCGCTGAGCAGGGAGCCCGTTGCGGGAGTTCGATTCCAGGACCCTGGGATCATGACCTGAGCTGAAGGCAGATGCTTAACTGATTGAGCCACCCAGGCGTCCCTTTGTTTATATTTCTATGTCTCCTACTAGACCATGAATTTTCCAGCTACTGAGTCTGTGTTTTACTTAGGTGTGTATTCTCAGTACCCAGCTCATAGTGGAAATCTAGAGAAAAAAAAATTTTTTTTAAGTAGGCTCCACACGGGCATGGAGCCCACCGTGGGGCTTGAACTCACGGCCCTGGGTTCAAGACCTGACCTGAGCTCCAGGGTTGGCTACTTAACGGACTGAGACACCCAGGTGCCCCGACAAACAGTTTTTAACAATTTGGAGACTATGTGATCTTCATTTTACAAATTTGACATCTGAGGCTTGCCTAAGGTTACCAAGTGAAAAGTGGTAAGGTTAGTTTTCACCCTCTTGTCTGCAACACTCTAAAGCTTGTTTTCTTTCTCCTAAACCATTCTGGGATATTAGAAAGCAGGGTTGGTGGAATGATGAGGATGATCCAGGAGGAAGATAGAAGGGGAAGGAAAATCATCGTTTCCTGAGGCTGGGAAGGGAGGTTAATTATACATTGCTCAGTTTAGCAGTGCTCTGACCCCAGACTCCCCTCTCCAACAAAGCACACACCCACGTGCTCACGCAGGCACCATCGGGGACTTTGGTCCCAGAGGGAGTGCTGAGTGAGTGGGGACCAGAGAGAAAGCATGTTCTTGGAAAGCTATTCCCTATGAGAATAACATAGAGCTGGAGTACTAAGCCATCCACCAGGGCATAAAAATACCATCGTCCTAACCTCCTCTGTAATGTTATTCTGTGTGGTGCGATTTTAACTAAAGTTCCAGTTGGAAATGAAATAGGGGATAACATGTAACATGAACATCACGGTTACCACAGCTGCACGCCCAGATTTTGTTTCTTGGCTATGATGGTTGGAATGGGGGAAATCTGGGGTGAGCTTCTGAAATACATCTTTCTGAAGGGGGCATGGTGGGTGGCAGCGTTTGCCATACTTCCACTGTGACAAGCATGGTCGGTCTTTCTTTTCTGAACAGCTTTATTTGGGATAAAATTCACATATCTTATAATTCACCTATTTAAAGTGTATAATTCATCTGGTTTTAGTGCATTCACAGTGTTGTGTAAGCATCATTATAATCAATTTTAGAACATTCCATCCCCTCCCTAACAAATCCCCGGTACCCATTACCAGTCACTTCCCCCTTTTTCCCCACCTCTTTAGCTCCTGCCCCCCATACCAGCCTTATACAACCACTAACCTATTTTTTTGTCTTTATAGATTTGCCCATTATGAACCTTTCATATAAATGGAATCAATACAATATGTGGTCTTTGTGACTCACTTCCTTCACTTAATTTAATGTTTTCAAGGTTCGTCCATGTTGTAGAAAGTATCAATACTTCATTCCTTTTCAGTGCTGAATAGTACTCTGTCGTGTGAATATATCACATTTTATTTATGAATTTATTTATTCTTCAGTTGATGGACACTTGCGTTGTCTCTACTTTGGGGTTATTATAATGCCGCTAGTATTATTCGTGCACAGATTTTTGTGTGGTCACAAGTATTCATTTCTCTCTGGTATATATTTAGGGGTAGAATTGCTGGGTCATATGGTGACTCTGTGTTCAACCTGAGGAATTGCCAGACAGTTTTCTAAAGTGGCTGCACCATTTTACATTTCCACCAGCTGTATGTGAGGGTTCCAGTTTTTTCCCATCCGCGCCAACCCTTGTTACCCCCCCCCACTTTTTTTTTAATAGCCGTCCTAGTGGCTGTGAAGTGGTATCTCGCTGGGGTTTTAGTTTGCATTTCCCTGTTGGCTAATTATGTTGGACATTTTTCATGTGATTTTTGGTTATTTGTATACCTTCTTTGAAGCAATGTTTAATTCAGATCCTTTGGCTATCTTCTAATGGGGTTATTTGTGTCTTTTGAGTTGGAGGAGTTCTGTCAACACCATTTTTCCGACACCATTTGCTCACTTCATGTCTCTTTGTGTCACATTTTGGGAATTCTTGCAATATGTCAAACTTGGTCCTTACATTTGTCACGGTGATCTGTGATCAGTGATCTTTGATGTTACTATGGTAATTGTTTTGGGGCACCCTGAACCGCAACCATATAAGGTAGCAAACTTAGTTGATAAATGTGGTGTGTGTTCTGACTGCTGCACTGACTGGCTGTTCCCCATCTCTCACCCTTTCCTTGGGCCTCCCTATTTCCTGAGACACAATATTGAAGTTAGGCCAGTAAATAATACTGCAGTGACCTCTTAGTGTTCAAATGAAAGGAAGAGTCCATCGATGTGGCAGACTTCATTGTCTTATTTTAAGAAATGGCCACAGCCTCCCCAGCCTTCAGCAACCCCCACCCTGATCAGTCAGCAGCCGTTGACATCGAGGCAAGACCTCCACCAGCAAAAAAATTATGACTCAATGAAAACTCAGATAATGATTAACATGTTTTATCAATAAAGTATATTTAAATTAAGATATGTACATTGTTTTCTCAGACATAATGCTATTGCACACTTAAGAGACTACGGTATAGCATAAAGTAACTTTTATATGCACTGGGAAACCAAAAAATTCATTTGACTCGCTTTACCGCGTTACTCACTTTACGGTGGTGATGGTGATCTGAACCCGCAGTGTCTCCGAGGTACGCCTGTAGTGATGTCTTTCTTATTTCTGAGTTCGCTAAGTTGAGTCTTTTTATTTTCTTGGTAATTCTAACTAAAGTTTTGCCGATGTTGTCGATCTTTTCAAAAGAACCAACTTCTGGTTTCATGGATTTTCTTTGTTCTTTTTCTATTCCCCATTTCCTTTACTTTCATTTGAATCTTTATTCTTACTGATTTCCATTCTTACACCGTTTCAGATTTTGTTGGCACTTCTTTTTTAAAGTGGGAGGTTGGGCTGTTTACTGCCTTTGAACTATTGTCTTCATTCTTCATCTCGCAAGACAATTTGTAAGTGTGAATGACCAGTGCTAGAGCTGACGTCCCCTGTGGGGACAGAGTGACAAGGCCACTGAATCCGTGAGGCGAGTACACAGGACAGCTGATGAAGCAGCGACTTCTTCCTGGTGAAGTCCGTGTGGCATTGTGGTTCGGGACTCAAGGCCCGGGCTCCGGAGTCTGGCTGCCTGGTTGCGAATTCTGTCTCTGCCACTTAGCGGCTGTGAGATTTGGGTCAGCTATTTCCGTTCTGTAAACTTCAGTTCCCACAGGTGTGAAATCAGCATAAAGGTGGTTAGGTTACTACTTTATACTGTTGTGGCGAGGGTTAGCTGAGCTCCGTGCGAAGTCCTTAGCTCAGAGTCGGTACACGGCCCATGCTCAGTGAGGGTCAGCTGTTCTCCCTTGGTTGATGTTGCTGTCAGGTCACACGGGCCTAGGCCGGGCCAACACCACGGCAAGTAGCTACAGAGCCTGGAGTGGTGTTTCCATTAGCTGCTACTTTTTTGCCGGTCATCCGTGACCTCACCCGCGTAGGCTACCGGGATGGCCCTCACCTGCATTTGCTACCAGGTGCGGAGACACATTTCCTCCTGGGCTGTGGCAGCTCGGGGTGTTACTTCCAAGCAAGAGATTTTTCCTTCTCAGAAAGATTGCAGGCTTGACTTATTTGAGCCTCCATGCATATCATCATGATGATGTAAGAACAAACGCAGGGAATGCATTTTCCTGAACAAGTTGGAAGCAAGCTCAGGATGGAAGTACCATAAATTATGAAAATGGTATCACTAAAAAATTCGAATTTAGGTTTGCTAGTACTCTAAGTTCTCTCTTGAGGTGGGGATAGAAGTGCCCTTCTCTCAGCTCCCCAGAGGAGCTTAATATTAAGTCCTGTTATCTGAGCTCCACGGGGGCAGTGTGTTCTCATTGCAGCCTCAAGGCGTGTGCTGTGGCTGCTGTTTAGGTGTCTAAAGATGTTATTTGTCAGAGAGAGAGGGAAAGAGCACAAGCAGGGGGAGCAGCAGGCAGAGGGAGAAGCAGACTCTCCGGAGAGCAGGGAGCCCGATGCGGGGCTCAGTCCCAGGACCCTGGGATCATGACCTGAGCCAAAGGCCGATGCGTAACCCACTGAGCCACCCAGGCACCCCCTGTTTATGTGTCTAACAAGCATTTTTCAGGGATTAAAAAAAAATACATACATTGCTAGTCTAATTCTTCAGCCAAAGAATGGCCATTAATTTTACTAGAAGAAAAAAGGTATGGATCAATCCTCACTATGAAACTTTCAGTTAGCATCCTAGAAAATGAAAATAGAACCAACCTCTAGTTATTTATGAATAGTATTAACTAAGATTATCCTAAAACCTTCAAGAAAAGTAATATTTTAATACAAATATTTTATTAACTATAGCTAGATAATTGTTTTAGGTTGTTAACTACTTGAATATAAGTATTCATATTTACTATTAAAAAATAGGCAAGCATTATTTTAATAATATATATTCTTTTCCTGAAAATGCAGAACATTCTCATTCATACTGTATATTTTTCCCCTCACAGCATCTCTGAGATTGTTATGGAGAAATAATTATTTCCGTTTTACCCATAGGAAGAAGAAATAAAATGTTCTAAAGGGATTTTTCCCAATATCTAATTAGTAGAATCCATACAACCAGTATTCAGTTACTCAATATTCTCCCTCCCTCCCTCTCTGTCCCTTTCTTTCTGTCTTTTCCCATTAAACCTTTTTATTAAGAGCATCACTAAGTAGTAGAAAGGATGTGGACTTCTTTTCTCTGTCCCTGTAGGTGCAGAAAAATGAGAAAATGCTAGGCTATACATTGAGAAAAAGTGAAAAAAATAACTCACGAGCCTACAAATTGATAATCAGCTTTTTAAACTGTATATATATCAAGAAAATGAATTTTATCCAAGGACAGATGAAAGTAGGTAGTTTTTTTGGAAGACTAAATTTAGTATGAATACATGGAGCTTGTTCTTTGTGTAGCCATGCTTACAAATAATTATATGAGAACATGACCGATGGGGCACACGGGGTGCTCAGGAGACTGGCTGGCTGCGGGTTCTAAATTAGACAATTAGAGTTGCCAGCAATCAGCAGCACAAATACTTCTCCAGGGTTTTGTTTTTTTCTTTTTCTTTCTTTCTTTCTTCCTTCCTTTTTTTTTTTTTTAATAACTACAACACTTAGAGAGCAAGTGAGTGTGTATGTGGGGAGCGGAGGGATGCAAAGGAAGAGGGAGAGAGAGAATCCTAAGCAGGCTCCATGCTTAGCACAGAGCCCAAGGGGCTCAATCTCACAACCCTGAGATCATGACCTGAGCTGAAATCAAGAGTCGGACACTTAACCGACTGAGCCACCCAGGCGCCCCTCCAGGTTTTGGGTTCTTAAACACTTAAAAATACAAGAGAAGTTTCTATGATCTGCTGAGAATATAGTGTTGAGAATTGTCGGGTTAAATGCATTTTTCAGCTCTAAAATTATCAGTCAGTAAATTTTATTGGCTGTCTGTTGTTTTCCAAAACTTTTAGACCAGCAGAGATCACTAGCACATTAAATAATTATCAGGGTGCCAAGACATCAAGGTAAGCTGCACACACTGAGGCAGATGTAAAGGTGTGTGTGTGTGTGTGTGAGAGAGAGAGAGAGAGAGTATATTTATTATATATCAAATTTGAGCACTGCATTTTGGATAGGAAGGAAATAGATGATACAGAGGTGAAATCACTCATATCATCAGATGATAGAGACCATAAGGAACATCTCAGTTCTTAAGACACTGATTTATTGTTTTCTTTTTTTGTATCATTCAATTGCATCTGCTAATCCTTGGTCAAAGCTCCACTATGGTGTAAAAGAGCTAATAAATGAGTCTTGACTGTTCCAAGGTTGCTCCTGGTATATTTCCCTCTTAGTGGGGGGGTGGGGAGCAGGGAATAATTCCTGGTGCCTCTTAAGATCTCAGGACCCTTCCACTTCAGTGAGTTCTTAAAGATGTACTTGGCATAAATTTCTGGGGTACAAAATGGACCCGAATCCGTGTTCATTGTTTAGATTTCCATTTATTTAATGGGACAAAGTTCAGTTTGAATAAAGTTGAACATATTTTTATGTTTATTGGCCATATAATTTTTTTTGTAAGCTGCCTCTTCATATCTTTGCTCATATTTATTGGGTTATATTTTCTTATGGACTGTAGCTCCTGCATATGAAGGAGATTGATTCTTCATTATATATGTTGTAACCCACTCCATTTGTAGTCTGTCTCTGATTTCATCTTAATAAATACTTCTAAATTCCATTTAAAATTCAGCTCTTGGTAGAAAGAAAAGTAATGAGATCAGTTTTTAGTTCAGTTTGAAATTTAGATAAATTATTAGTTTCAACTTGAGCTATTATGTTTAGCTATTTAATCCTCCAACTCAGGGTCAATTATTAACTGATTTGTCTTCTGGCACACATATCTGTGCACATAAGGAGTCTAGTATGGAAATTTCTTATATCATAATTTTTCCTTGCTCATTTCTGGAAGAGAACTGAGTACTATTAATGGTATTTTTTTTTCAGTTAACCATTATTATTGTTTTATAGTTTTACTTCCAGTAAATGCATTCATTGACAGCCATTCCTAACAAATGTAATAAGCTGTGACTGTAAATCACGTGTTTGTATGTTTGAGGCATGTATCCACTTCCTCTTCGCAAGAGTAGGTTTCCACAACAATGTGTTTTCTCAATTAAAAAATTTGTCCATCTGAGTGACTATCAGTAGTCATGACTGACACTGTCATTTTTATTAACACTTCAGATCAGAGTGATTCTCACATAGTTCTTATTGTGGCTTCACTTGGAACTCAGGAACTGGTCATTTCAGTGTCGGCATGTCCGAAACATGCTATGTTCAGCTGCTCCATGGCCATTTCTTTGGTTTCCTTGTTTGTAAAACAGAGCTGGAGAAATGAGATGTTTGTCAAAGCAGTGAGGTGTCAGGGACTCAGGTGGATTTCACATCAGAAGGCTGAAGCAAATATGGTAGGAGGTCTGAAGAGGTGGCCAAGTGCATGTTTTTACCACTCAGAGACAACTGTTCATGTGACTTTCCTTCTTCCTGTTTCCATAGTTTTCACCAAACAGCTAAAGAGATTGAGCTGTGAGTGCTGTGTTTCACAATGATCTTTTAATAAATAAAGTTTTCTATGTTGTAAGTCAAAAATATTTTATCAATAGTCTGGAATTTTTGTGAGGAATGATTCTTGAGCACCCAGATTGGCGAATTTCTGTGTGTCTGCGGGCAGGGGATAGAGATTGAGAGCAAGTGCCTTAGATAGACTTCATAAGGAACTACCACCTTGTCATGCAAGCAGATGACAGCTTTGTAAGCAAACAAAAAACCTGACTCTTGGTGCGTCTCATTTCTCATAAGAGATGATCTTAAATTTTGTGTTTAAGTTTTTGATTTTCCAAAGTGGAATTATAGTTTATGTACGCTAGGAGAATTTGCTCTTTAGGCAATGTTGTGCTAAAACAGGAATTTCTTTCCATTTTGCAAGTCTGATTGCAAATGACAAACATACAGTTGCTTAATGTATGTATATAAAAAAGGGATGCTGAAGCAATGTGGCAGCAAAGTTGTTTGGAAAACAGTAGATACCTGGATAAGAAGCCTTCCTAGATAATTCTAGAGAAGAGTTAGGAAAGAAAACAAGGATATATTAGAGAAGGTAGAAAGGTAGTCTTGGGGATTTTGTGTGTGGGTGTATGTCTATGGAGGTTGAGAGGAACAAAGGGAAATTATGCAGTGGGTTGTAGTCAGAGGTTAACCAAAGATTTGCAGTTCATGATCAAAAGCTTGGAGTGTTATGGATGACCAAGGATCACATCAAATTCCCTTCATGGGTGTAACATGATCCCAGCCATACTTCAGGTAGACAGTTCTTGCTTCTGCTCTCAGGATGGTCAGCAGAGAAAGTGATTGTCAGGGAGGAGAGCAGAAGGGTGGAGGTGGGAGGTTGTGCATGGCTAGTGCTGAGCAAAATCAGTGAGAAAGGAAAGGAAAAAAATTGGCAGAACTTAATGATGGGCTGAAAAGGGGAGAATGGGCTAGAACAAAGAGATTTGTTTGATCAAACCATTTAAATTTTTCTGATGATCAAAGTTATGTATGTCAAAGATATATAACATAAATGTATGTGTGTATAATGTTAAAATACAGAAGTACATAAAAAGAAAATTTAAAATCATCCATATTCAATACTCTTGCTAGCCAGAGACAAACCACTGTCAATATTTTGTTATGTGTCTAGCTTTCATTTCCCTCGTTTCAGCTCAGAGTGTGCTGTACATTCACTTACCCATACTGTCTATTTTCTTAATCCCACATGTCATAAACCTTTAGTCATGACACTAAAATTCTTCATAAATATATTTTTAGTGACTGCATAATTAACATAATCTTTAGTTGTGATTACAATATAATATTTTATTTAATCACTTCCTCAGGGTCAAGCATTGGGTAGTTTCTAAATTTATTATAAAGAATTCTGAGATTAACATCTTTGTGTGTAAACTTCATTTTTTATTCTTTCTTTAGGATAAATTCTTTTTTTTAGAAAAATTTTTTTTAAGATTTTATTTATTTATTTGACAGAGATAGAGACAGCCAGCGAGAGAGGAAACATAAGCAGGGGGAGTGGGAGAGGAAGAAGCAGGCTCATAGGCAGAGGAGCCTGATGTGGGGCTCGATCCTATAACGCCGGGATCACGCCCTGAGCTGAAGGCAGCCGCTTAACCGCTGTGCCACCCAGGCGCCCCATCTTTAGGATAAATTCTTAATGACATTGCTAAGTGAAGACAATGAACATTCTCAAGGCTTTTCATGTAGATTATAAACTATTATTTTTTTAAAAAGTTTTGATCAATTGATACTTGTCTTACTGAAGAGTGATATAGTAGCACTATGCTAGAAATATCTGCTTATTTTATTGGTTAAAAGTGATATTGTTTATATATTTTTCCTTAATTTACATTTATTTGCTTACCAATGGGGTTGAACATTTTGTTGGGTTTAAGAGTCATTTTAGTTTATAGAAGTGAGAGATTAAAAAAATACATATCTTGCATATACGATATATAAGTTAATTGGCATACTTCCTATCGTTAGCCAAACGGGACATCTGGATAGATTGTAGCATTTTCTTTTTAAATGAAAAATGGAAAGCAAGGGTTAAGTGATGTGATTGTGAGGAGGGGATGTAGGACGAGGGAAGAAAATGGTAGGTCGCAGTCAGTGTTGGCGAAGTCAGTCGTGGAAAATCTACAAAAGCAGATGATAGTCATGAGTGGAGCTACGTAGGAACTGGGTCATGAAGCCCAAGAGAGAAAGAGTATGGAATAATCAAAGAGCAGAACACTAAGGAGGGGGGAGTCAGGTGGAATTGAAGGCCAGATGGTGGGCACCGGGGAAGGAGGCCTTGGAACTGGAGAATGGGGGGAGTACCCACTCATTAGTCCCCCCAACTCCATCTTCCATAGGCCTTGGGAGCTTCCCGAGAATTTTCTAGGCAGATGCTTTTTAATGCAAGTCTTTATTTCCCTGAAGTTTGGCAGAGTTTCCAGAGTATGGACCTTTTGTATACCCCCCTCTCCCCACCCACCTACCCAGTGTGTTTCTTAAATTTGTGGTTTATTGCTTTAAATAATGGAGGTCACTGAGACTGTTTTGTGTATTTTTTTGTTTCTTGGCCCTGCGGTCCGTTTTCCATAGTACATACATTCTTTTGAATTAAAGAACCATAAAAGTGCCAGAGAAAACTAGAAACAGAGAGGACTGCAGAGTTCATGCCCAATATATTGAGCAGCGAAGTTAAGGACTGAGGGTGTTGGTTGGCTAAAACCTAGATTTTTAAAAATAGTATTCCAATATGCTGCCTGATGATTAATGGCACTCACTATATATTTGTGTCTTTACTGCTTATGAGTGGATGCCATGCCATAAAAAAAAGGTTTTGCCCTGTGTTACTGAGATGGTAGTATGGCACAACCCTTTTCTTGATTGCTCAGGCTGGAAAAATGTTCGTCATCCTGGCCCCTACTATCATCCAGGTCATCCGTTAGCCAGTTCTGTCCGCTCTGCCTTTAGGATATGACTCAAGGTCAGCTTCTCTTCTTATCACTGCAGGCTTACCACTCTAGTGTAAACCACCGTCATCCCATCCCTGGAGGACCAGAACAGTCTCCATCCTGTCCCTCTGCTTCCTCCTTGGCTCACCCATGATCTCTTCTCCACGCCAGAGTGATGTTAAGAAAAGAAAAATCAGATCACGTTGCTTCTCTGCTTAGAATCCTCCATTCGGTCCAACAGAACCCAGAGTCCTTGCCTATCAGGCCCTCACGTGACCCTTGCCTGCTTTGCTCACCCTATGTCGTCAGCCGTGTTGCCCCTTTCTTGCTCTTCAGATACCCCAAAGTTGTTACTCTTCTGTAGCCCTTCCTTCCTTCTTCTGGAGTGCTTTCTCTCTTCAGACTGTTTGTTCCTTACTCCATCAGGTCTCTGCCCAGGAGAGAAAGGACTTCCCTGACCACCCTAAGCAGTAGCCCCCGCTGTTCCTCCTAATCCTGCTTCCTTCTCTCTCATTGCATTTTTCTGTGCCCCTCCCCCTAACATACATATACACGTGACATACAAAAGATGGTTAGCTCTTTCTTAGTTAATAGAGACCGCATCAGGTCTTAGTTAATAGAGACCACATCAGGGTCTTTGACTGCAGTTCCCACCTCCCCAACCCCCCACCCCCCAGTACTTGAGCCCATCTTGGAGTTTTATTGAAAGTGCTCAGGAAATACCTGTTGAAATGGAAAAGCATAGTACTCGGTGAATCCAGAATGGTAGGGGATTTCTGCGGTAATTTGGAGGAAATTATTAAAACTCCAGTAATTATTAAAGAGCAAAACTCACATAATACTTGGCAGAACCACACACTTCCTGAGCACTTGTTAACCTGACTGCACATTCTAAACGGGAGGAAATCTACGTTTTACATCATGACTTAATATAGCTGGCTTTTCTCTAGCAAAAGATAAACACAGGGCTTGGATTTTACACGTTATTTATGACTTTGTAATAGGTATCTCCTTTCCACCCACATTCAATGTTTATTCTGAACTTCCTCTTTTAAAAAGAAAAAGTCTGTGACCATGACCACAGGATATATAGGGTAAAGACAGGTCATTTCTTAGCTTACGAGACACCACAATTTGCTATGTTACAGGGTCAGGAAGAGATCACTACAAAATCTGACAGGTTTCTGTGTGTTAATGAAGAATGCTGCCTAGGTCAGAGGAAGCGTTTAGGGAGAAAATGCAAAGAGAATTGTCTTTAGATTTAAATGAGATTCTATGGCTTTTATAAGTTGGGGTTTCACTCACCGAGTATTAAAGTTTCTTCCCCTGGCTTCAGAGATACCGTCTCCAAAGTTCCAAAGCATTTTTCTCTTACGTACAGAAATGCCTGTCACTGTCAGGGTCAGAGCAGCAGGGTGAAGGATGTGTGGGTAGATAGAGGGGCAGGTGATTAGGAAGAAGGAAAGGAGAGGGAGGGAGGGAGGGAGGAATACTATCTACTTATCCAAAGGCGGAAAAAAGTGTGATCCCTACAAGCCAGAGTGTGTGGGTTCAAATCCTCACTCTACTCCTGCCAGCTTGTCTGTCTTGGGCAAGTTACTTTATTTCTTGTGCCTTGGTTTTCTCATCTGTACAATGGGGATAATACCAGTCCCTAACCTCAAAATATATTTATAGGACTATATGTGTTAATGTATGTGAAACACTTAGAACAGTGCCTGGTGTATGACAAGGGCTATAGAGAGGAGTTAGCTACCATTATTTTATTACAGATGGAGGTGATGAATTTCAGTGAAAATTAGACAGGAGAAAGGTGATGATTCCATCTTGCTGTACGTCTTCGTTGGCTGCCTCACCAGATGTCGTCTTGCCTGTAATAAACACAGGTGCTTGAAGCCTCTGGGCTCTTCACTGACTGCCCATTCAGGAAAGTAGAGAACGCAAGAGGGGCTGTGCTTTTGTGACACATTTAAAATTAAAAGTAACAAATGCAATGTCCTTGCTTGAGTAAAGCTTCAGAGGGAAGGAGTTGGTTGGATATGGGGTGGGGTTATTTGATTTAATTGGCTAATCTCTCCTTCGAGTTGCGTAAGAAGTCACAGAGAGGCTCTGCGATAGACATAGTCACGTATGATGTGACAAGGCTCACAGATGCCCCCAGATCAGTAGTGGATGCTGGAACCCTTGACTCTGAAGAAAAGTGAGTAGTCCCGATCTTCTGTCATCTTCCTCTCTCTGAGTGGTGTCTCTGTCATGGTGAACATTTCTAAGGGACAGGGACTCAGTCAAGCATGTCCACAATCAGGGGGTGGGAATGAGCCGGAGCGAGGGTGTGTGATCTCTGAGCAGCCCAGCCTGGTCTGTTTAAATCCTTGGAAGTTCTTGGTAAGCCGAGAAAGTAGTGCAGAATTAGTTTTACTTCAAAACAATCCTGCGAATACATGACGTTCCCTCTTGGATTTCTTTCCACAGCACCGTGCACCTGGCACCTAAGCACTGCATTTAAGATGTCTGCTGCCTTGCCTGTGTCCACATTAAATAGCTACTACTATGTAAACAGGAACTACTTGACATATGATTTAAAGGAGTTTAGCTATATGCTTAGATTAAAAGTGTATCCCACTAGAACTCTAATGGAGTCACATGCTTAAATTTTTAAAATAATAAATAGTAAATATGCTTGTAATACAGAGACCAGGCGGGACACTGTCCCCCTCCCCCACCACACACTCCCATGCTCCTTCCCTCCTGTTTTTTCTCCTTAGCTCTTTCACAGTCTAACATACTGTATATTTTACTGACTTACTCATTAAATGTCTTTTGCCCCGTAGGACTCGAGGGCTCATGAGGATTTTTGTCTGTTTTGTTCACCGCTAAAGCCTTAGTAACCTAGAACAGTGCCTGACACTTAGAAGGTACTTGATAAATATGGATTGAGTGACTGAAATACGTACGTAGGTTACTATTATCATTTTACTCTTTAAAGCAATTGTACTGAGAGGATACCATACCTTTAAAGGGCTTTTCTAATGTCTACATAAGATAAACTCTTTATCCCAACATGGCAATGTCCACTATTTAATTCTTCCTGTTGATATCACAACAGGCTATTTGGCAAACTAACCAAAAGGGAACCGTATGGTGCTTTTGATCATACAGGTTTGTGGATACTGGTCTATAAAAGCAGAGGAAGACTTCTTGATCCACGGTGGTGGTAGAAGAGGGCAGGTAAAGGGATTTTAACAATGCCCAACTGAGACCGACATGTGTATGTTGTGTGTGTGTGAAACCAAAAGCTGTCTTGAAGGAGTGAATCCTTGCTATCATATTGCTGTCCTTAGAGGGAGTTCTGTGTGTTGCATCCATTCCTTAGAACGGCTCTCGTATATACACGTGCATGTCCTTACCTCTCTGAGCTCGCTGTTCCAGTGCTGGTTCGTTAGCTTCACAGCCCGTTATCATTGCTGACACCAACACAGTGATACGGCTTCCGTGCCACTGGTTGATACCTTTTCACGTGGAAGCTAGTACTTTAATGTGTGCGTGTGCGTGTGAACAGTGTCTTTTTCTGCCTTAGTCATGTGTTAATACAGCAAAGATTTTGAAATTCTAAATGGTGTAACTCTAAGTAGTGTAAAACCTACTTCTGGAAAACTATATACTACTGTGTTATACAAAGCAAATACACATTCACTGGATCTTTGGCTATATCTTAGCCTTTCTTTAAAAAATTTTTTTTAATTAAGGATTTTATTTATTTATTTGAGAGAGAGCACGAGCAGGGGAGTGGCCGACAGAGGGTGAAGCAGACTCCCTGCTGAGCAGGGAGCCTCACACAGGGCTCAGTCCCAGGACCCTGGGATCACGACCCAAGCTGAAGGCAGACGCTTAATCGACTGAGCCACCCAGGCACCCCTATCTTAGTCTTTAGATAAATTAAAATAAAATATAATGCTCTCCAGTAGCAGGTAAAAATGACCTTAGTAGGTTTTACCTATATTTAAAATAATAGCCCCACATAATAGTTTCCTGGCTTCACATCATGTCTTTACCTGTACTCCACTTCTTGCTCTCCCAGACCTGTCTGCGACCTTGTTTCTTGTTCCCTTTTCCGAATCACCTTAGAGCTAGTCTTTGTCTCAAGCGTCTATTTTGCTTGTGTCCTTTTTCCCTCTTCTCTCCAGTCTCGGACCTCAGATCTGCCTGCTGTCATTCCACTCTGAAAACAAAGGTGTTTTGTTGAGACAAAAATCACTCCTCCTGGGATGACTTCAGCTTGTTGCAAGCCCGATGTATCAGAAGTTAACACAGCGAAGGTAGCACTATATGTCTACCATGATGGCTTTGACCTACAGTTTTACACGTTTGCCTCCACTGAGGGCTCCGTAGTAGCAGTCCATGCCAGTGGCAATGGGAGAAGGATGGCTTTTACTTTTTCTGTGTACTTTTCTATATTGGTTGAATGTGTTATAACTAGTATGCATTGTTTTTACAAAGACCATAAATATCTGTGTGCATGTTTGCTGTATTTTTAAAATTAACTTTGTTCAACGCAAAAGCAGGAAAATATTGCTGTTTTGTTTTGTTTGTTTAGGGCAGGCTGTAATTGTGATCCGAGTTTTCAGGTATTCAGTGAAAAGCTGCCCCATCCTTACCACCTTACTTCTAAAATGTGTCTTCTTGAGATGGTTTGTCTCCTGAGTCTTTGCCTCTTTGATAATGTTCGGTATAAGAACGCATACCAGCATCCGTGCATAAACACAGGCACACACACACCCACTCACACACCAAAAATACCCTCTTTCTAACGCTTAAAGCATGCCACACACCCAGAATTTGTAAAAATTCTTGTATGAAATATTCAGTTGCTCATATAAAAGATTTCCTGGGTCCCATTTGTAGTCAAGAGGAATTTGGTCTAAAATCAGTTTTTTGGAAACACTGCCTTAGTGTTGTATAGAGATTGCTTCGATTCTTCTCCATTCAGAACCTGTCAATTTAGTTTCACATAATATTCAACCTGATGATAATCTTAGACTTGTTCTGGATTTGGGCCCTTTACTAACCTGCTAGTGTTTTCTAGTCTCTATTGATAGTTTTAGATTATTTTATTTAGGAGTAATAATGCTGTTTCTATTTCCCCCCCCCCAAAGGTAGATAAATGGCCAGTTACCTGGGTGTAGAACTTTCTTGTCACTCTGGACTTCTTACTTCCCATCCTGGCGACTTCAAATCGCTAAGGTGTTCTGGAATTTAGTAAGATTGACAATTACAGAATAACCACTAAGGGAAAACTGGAACCCACAACTTTGAAATCACAGATTTGTTTCTCTCTGTATATGCTGTGGAGCTTATTTTCATCCTTGTTCAGGAGACTTTGGGTCCCAGATGTCACCTCACTTTCAGGACACTCCCCCCGCCCTTCCTATTTCTGTTCCCTATTCCCCTGATCTCCCAACGGCCAGAACTGACAAACCCAGCTTCCAGGGAGAGACTTTCAATGAGGTTCCATCTCTTAACTGCTTGAAAAGGAGCATATTTACTCTGCCTGGGTGCTTCCGGTCTTTCTGGTCCGTTGTTATGTACGAACTGTCTTCATTACCATGAATCATGTTTTACCACTCCCGTCTCTGTCTGTGGCCCTTCTATTTCTCTCCACTTCTTATCTAGAAAATCCCTTGCCAGCTCCAGATTGGAAGTGAAGTAAAATCAAATGAGGATTTAATTCCCGGGTAATTTTTGGTTTTATCTAAGCACATACGTGTATTCACTCATTTAATTCTCACAACAACCTGGATGGAGTAGCAGTTACTCTGTGTCTTGTCTGCATCACGCAGTACAAGCAAATGGACACTTGTCTTATTCCAGGAAGGTGGATTTAAAAGATCGTTTGTTTACTTTTAGTCAGTAGTGGCGTTTGAATAAAAGAGTTCGGTTAAATGTTTTTCTCTATGAAATGCCGGAGCTTTTGTCTTCTTGGGCCTTCCCCGAACCCATTTGTTACAGTAGGTGTTCATTCAGTTTTCAGGCTGCTGTTGAGCAGTCTGTATCTGGCAATTTTAACACCTCCCTTCGTTCTGTGCCACCCACTCAAAGCTCATTCCAGGTGCCCTTAGCAAATGACTCCCAAGGCATTTAAATGGCCAAAGCTCCCTGACCAATGAGGAGACGTGTGCTGTGTAAAACAGAGTTACGCAGTTCCCCAGATCAGGAGCGAAGGTTGCTTAAGCAAAGCTTTTGTTACTGTTAGCCTGTCGCATCCAGATTTCAAGACTGGAAAGGTAGGGGACACCCTTACTTGTTTTAATTGGAAGAGAGGACGAGATGGTCGTGTTTGGTTAGAGTGATTCAGATCAGGTTGAATAAGCAAGTGATCCCTTTTGTAATTGAAGGCCAAAAAGGAAAATTAGAGCTTGGTAATAGTTTCAAATACTGCGGTTTGCCTTACCAATAGCAAAACCAAAATTCTTAAGTTATGAACTTTTTTTTGTTTTTGTTTTTTTGTTTTTTTAAATCACTTCTTCCAGAAGCTCTTCATTTTGCATACTTGAAAAAGCCAGGCCTTCACAGAGTAAAGTCATTTTTTCACAGATCACTGCTACTTTAACCATGGGATAAGAAGCAGGAATTTATCGGTAATGTCCACCTTTGTTTCCAAAGTCATTTTCAGTCAGTCTTTAGAGAAGGGTTTGTGATTTTAAGAAATGTGATCATGAAAGATAAGAAAAATAAGCAGAATTAGCATTATGATAATTGCTACATATATTTAGCAGTCATGACATTTCCTCTCTGAAAAAAGGTCTCGTATAAGACTTGTAGCACCGTTTTTTCAAACCAGTAGTAAAGTTTATGAAGTGGAATTAGTTAAGTGTGGATTGTATGCTTTAAAGACTACAAGTAAGTTTCACTTTCATTATAAAGAATAGTTGTATTTTATGTAGTATTTGTTCTAATATTAAAGAAACCAGAGAAATACAATATTCGCTGCTTTCTACCTGGAAATGGAGCAATTTGAATAGCATTTGAAGCTAATTCTCAAAAGAAAAACCTTCCTCATTATGAATAAAATGTGATAGATCAGTGTTATGATAAAATGTATACACAAGAAATGTATGTTATTATACGTATTCATTCCTCTTCATTTAATGCTTAGTATCAGAAGCTAAGTTTGGGTTCAAGGAAAGGTCTGATTTCCCATGGTGGTTTTTTTTTTTTTCCCCAGAGATGGCTTAATGTGGATTTGTATTTTATAATAGAAATTAGATAATATATTTGTTTAGAATTTTAACATATGAGAGATGGCGCAGTTTGGCAAAAGTTTTTAAAGTATTTAATTAAAACTCTTGATGTCCAGCTTGTAAGGAGAATTTTTTTTTACTGTACTAGATAAATGCCCAGTAATTCAAGTTATCTCAGATTCCCCCCTTCCTTTTCGCTTTTACATATTTATTTATAAATTTTCATCCCGAAACTCTCCACTTTTATTAGATTTATTAAAATGCCATTTTTATGAGAAGTAGACTCTTCAGGGAGTCAACCAACAGTCACAGTTAACTCTTCACAGCAGAGAATGCTTGCTCGCCGTCTTCTCCACTACAAGTCAGTGCTGCTTCTCAATTCCACACTGAGGTTCAAAGGTTTAGACCAACTTCACAGATCAGAGGTCAGGCACGAATTGCTGCAATTTGTAGTTCAATTCTGCCGATATGACAGAATTTCACAGCGATGATGATTGCTTTTTTCCACTTCTGCACACAGGCCAGACTGGGCAGTTAATAGCGTAATTTGTACAAGTCAGCCCTTGGCACCCAAGTTTAATGAGTAACTAGCTGGTGCCTTAGATTTCACTGGTACAAGGTGCATAATATAAAAAGAGTCAAATGTCAATGCACAAAGACGGAAGGGAGTGGGGAGTCACATCGCAGTAACCACCACCTATGAATCCTACGTCAAGAATTAGTCATTTGTGATTATTTTTTTAAAAATCATATTTCTGTGGTGTGAATGTTAGTGTGTTCATTTTCTTTGCTACTGAAAGAGGTTATTTTTAAAAATGTTAGCAAGAAAGAACTGTCAGATTAGAGATTGTTGACTGAGCAGTAGAAAGTGAAATGGCAGGCTCTTGACTCCTTTTATGGAGTTTCTGATTTCTCAAAAACCTTCCAAAGTGTTATGCTTTCTTTTTCTTTTTCTTTTTTTAAGATTTTATTTATTTATTTGAGAGAGAGAGAGAGATTGAGAGAACAAGTGTGAGGAGGGGCAGAGAAACACTTGATCCCAGGACCCTGGGATCATGACCTGAGCCAAAGGCAGACGCTTAACCTGCGGAGCCACCCAGGTGGGCCAAGTCTTACACTTTCAAAAGCATAACAGCCTTTCAAGAATCTAGGGAGCACGTTGGATAACCAGGTTTTCTAAGCCCGTGATATTTATGAGTGACATTCTCTACTTGTCATCCAAAAAGTTACACTTCTTTCTCACCCAGGTTGAAAATATTGGAACTCTTGAAAAAATTCTCACACGGTTGTCTTTGACAAATCATGGATTTGCCATTCCCAGGTTTGACTCATAAATGACTCCAAAGCGGCAATATAAATAGAGTCATTTGTCATTTTCATTATAGCACAAATTTTTAATTTTCTGCTCTCCCAGACTAGGATGCAATTGGAAGCAATTGGATTCTGCCATGGAGCAGAATAATTAAGAGTGCAGATTCTGGTCTCAGGCCTCTTGGGTTTGAATTCCAGCTTCATCGCTTACAGCTGAGGGACCTGAGCCAACGGGCGGTCTCGGGATGAGTATTACCAGAGAATTCGCTTCATGGGGTTGCAGTAATGCTTAAATAAGACAACGTACACAGAATGCTTAGCTCAGTACCTGATGCATTATAAGCACTCAGTGAATGTTAGCTGTTATTAACATTATGAATTTTATTAAGTTACATCGCTTGTGCATAAGCGTAGCCTACCCTGTACATCATCCAACCTTGGTTTAGACTTGGTCTTTGCTCTGTTCGTTTCATAAGGGTCATAAGCCATGCTATAGTTGGATGAAGTGATCTGGGAACATGGTAGGGTGCATTCCTTTTGAATATCATGGGGAAGTATATTTTAAAATTCCTCAGTTTCAAGTCTAGCACTCTCATAGATGCTATCCTCCCCCCCTCCCCAGCCGATTTGCTATCGCGTGGCAAAAGCTGTAAAAAGAAATAAATGCCAATCATCTGGTTTCCTTTGAGAATTGTTTTCATTCTGCCCTTCGGTGAGAAACATTTGAGTGACAAAACACAGATCCGTAAATGGTACCACCCCAGTGGGCTAAATTCTATCCCTGATGAGGTGTATTACACATACTAGAACCTGTGCTTTCCCGAAATGCCAGACATGACAATCTTAAAAAATAATTTTTTTCATTCCATTTCTTCATTTCATTCCTATAGAAGGTCGAAGTAGCATTTGAAAAAAAGCATGGTTTTTACTGCCAGTGACAATATATAAAGGATGCACTTAGCATTAAAAAGGTAGTGACAACATCTCACACTAAACAGTTAAGCACCTACTATGTGCTAGGATTCGTTGTAGGGCACTGGGATTATAGTAGCAGATTCTGCCCTAGTAAAGTTCACAACCAACTAGGGAAGACCATTATTATGCCAGTGACAACTGTAAGGTTAAACCATATAAATTTGCCGATACTCTACTGTTTTTGTCCTTCAAAATGGCAATCTCATATAGTTCAATTTAGCGTTATGAGGAGTACAAGGAGAGATTATATGGTGTTGTGGGAACGTATCTCAGGGGATCCAGAGATGGCTTCTGAGAAGTGACATTTAAGGATGAGAACAAGCTGGCTGAGCAGGGGGCTTGGCGAGGGTTTGAAGCATTGGGAACAGCATGTGTAAGGAGGAAAGTGACGCACGATGAGGTTGGAAGAGGAACCCAAGTCTTCCTTATGGGCTGTGCTAAGGATATTGACTTTATTATAAGGGCATATTGTAAGAAAGGGTCGAGGTTAAGCAGGAGGGTGTCAAGACCTGCTCAAATTGTGGTTGTGGTTGTGGTTTTGTTTTGTTTTGCTTTGTTTTTAAAGATCGCTTGGCCTGCCACGAGACCTAGTGTTTGCAGTGGGCAAGAGTGGATAAAATGAGAGTCAGTTGGGGGGATAATGCAATCATCCAGGTAGAAGCTTATGGAGAGCAGTTTACAAGATGCTTTCAAATGTAGTATCTCACTTTATCCTTACAACAGCTCTCACGTGAGGTGTTAATATCAGCTTCCCTACACCAGGGAGGATGCTGAGGCCCAGAAAGTTAAGTGGCACACCCGTGGTCAAACCCTGCTGGTGGCCGAGTAAGGATTCTGTTATCTGAACTCTTATCTGACTCTTGCCCTGGTGGTCTCCTGGTAGCATTAGGCCCATGTACTAGCATCCTGAGTGTGGGCAATTGGCTTATCCTCAGAAAGGATGAGAGAGTTATTTTTAGCCTAGGTTTATGATGGAGTCGAGAAGCAGAAGATGAACATGGAAAGTGATATTAGACTGGGGTGTCCTTTTGGGAAAAATACATTTATTATTTCATGCATTTATCATTCCAAAAATAGATTTGGAACAGCTTTCAAAGCTACATATGGTATGACAAGATTAAGAAGAAGGGGTAAAAATCAGGTTTGGGTAAACAGATGGTGCCATAGGCGTCATAAATCCAGCGAACGTTCACCCCCAGACCCACCATTTGTCGAAGAGGGAGAAGGAGCTCTAAGATTCACATGCCCCAAACTTAAAACAAACCAAGTGTTCTGCTCAGAATAGCTTTTCCTTCTTCCGGAATTTAGGAAGATTTCCCGACGAGGGCTTCATAAAGACTCCAGAATATAGTGAGCAGTAACCATAGCTGTTCATAGAATGAGGAGGGGTGAGGAGATTGAAGTGAATGGATCAACCCAATTAATGTCTGGAAACCATTGCTTTCCTCTAGGAACTGCCCCGCAAATCTTATTAACATACAGAATTATGTGACCTTCAGTAAGACAGTTCCCTCCACACTAAAATCTAGGAATTGTACTAGAGACGGACTTTTCAAACTGGATTCCCTGGGGTACCCAATATCGTGTCAGGAGGAATGTGAAGCTATAGGACACAAGTGGCATATGGGTTTTGCTTGAAGATTTTTGCAAAAGAATATTAAATTTTTAGTGAAATAGGTTGTGTTTGGAGTCAGTCTGGAAAATCTTTTTTTTTTTTTTCTGGAAATGAACAGTCGAGCCTAAGTATTTTATTTGGGAGAAATTTTCTGTTACTTGAATACCCATGAGAGGCACATTGATAATCTTTCTTTCATTCATTAAGATATAGCACAAAACTATATAAAGCCTATAATTTCATTTATAGGTTAATGATTTGCTTTTAATTCATAAAGTTTACCTGTCCTTTACCATGATATTATTTTAAAAAATAAGCGGGAAATTTTGTTATTATAGAAAGAAAACTCACAATTCCGCACAGCTACTGTGTGCCAGGAATGGTACTTTATATTCTGTATGCTCCGTGCAGTCCTTCCTCTGTTCTCATACAGTCTCTGTTTTCCATGAAATCTCCACTTTATAGATAAGGAACCCAAGACTCAGAAAAGTTGAATAAATTTGTCTGGACTCACTTAGCTAGTAAATGAACAGGGCAGGAATTTAAATTGTATTCTGTTACTTCAACAGGGTAGAATTAATTTCAGGACACACTTTGTAATTTGCACATTTATTTTAATTTATCAAATACTGTGATGTTGATCATTAAGTGTTATCCAGGATAACAGCATTTAGGAAGTTGTCCTCACAGATTTGGGTAAGGATTATATGCTTCCAGAACCAGTTTAACAGCTATTACTCTATGATTTATTTGGGGGTATAGCTGTCCCTTCCTTCCTTCCTTCCTTCCTTCCTTCCTTCCTTCCTTCCTTCCTTCCTTCCTTCCTTCCTCTTTCTTCCTCCTTCCCTCCCTTCCCCCACCCTTCCTCCTCCTCCTCTCCCTTCTTCTTCCCCCTCTTTCTTTTTTTCATAGATCATTGACAATAAGGATGAAAACCAGCTTATGGCTTATTTTTACTGCTTGTATTCTCATAAGGTTATGGATCCCATTGAAAGCTTTTGTCACTCTTGGCAATATGCAGTATATTTCAAGGCAAAATAATTTGGAACTGTAACTGGCTTTAGAGGCCATTTAATTGGCAGGTTCCGAACTGTGCCCTCTGTAGGCCTACAGGTCCCATAGGCTCCCCACCTGCCCCCAGTGGACAATGGAGCGGAATGGATGAGGTTGCCTCCCTTGCCTGCACTTCAGCCAGCTTCCTTGTATCAGTTCTGGTTTTGCACCCAAGTAAATTTTTGATGGAAGAAAGGGTGCTACATCTTTAAAAAAAAAAAAAAAACGAAAACAAAACAAAACAAAAACGAAACAATACAAAACAAAAAATTAAAAACCGGTTTGAACACTACTGGTAATCCAACTCCTTTAATTTTCTTCAGGGGAGCAAACTTCATATTTCCAAATGTGAAATAAAGGTAAAAGTTTGGTGCTTAGTATATATTTTAATGTCTCATCTTAACTGTCTTTAATTTGAATGTTTTCTGTATTGTGACTTTAAAGATGATCCTAGGATCCGAAATCCTGTTTTTTGTAGGACTCCACGTAAAGAACATTCTCAGAAGAGTCGTAACTACACATTTTAGGGCAGAATAGGAAGTGGCCTTCATAGCGACTCTAATCAGTTGGTAGTGGATGGCTACAACTCTTGTTTCAGTGGGTTTTGAGACCCTGTCTGGGTTCATCAGGGAAGAGTGTGATGATCTGTTGGTGGTGTGTGTAGCCTAAGCCCCTCAATGGGGAGAGGCAGCCTGTCAGCTAGATAGTATCATCTCTGTGAAGGACACCAACCTCTTCTTTTTAAGAGCCTATAAGCATAAAATACAGGCTATTTCTTCCTAAACATTGTGTTGTTCATCTTGAAGTCACGGAAGCTCTAAAGAAGGCAGAAGGAAAAGTACGAAAGATGGACAAAGTTGGACAGTTTCTTCTTACTGTTCCCTGCTTCTTCGAGAATAGGGGAAAGAATAAATGGTTGCATTTCTTGTTTTGTAGAGAACATGATAGAGTAACGGTAATCCATTTTTTTAAGAAAATGGCCCCCAATTTTTAACACACTTATGAAAATGATACTGAAATTGAAAACATTAATAGCATTTTTTTTTTCATCCCTCAGGATTTGGCTCGAAGGGCATGCCAAAAATTGAACTGAACAATCCCAAGCAAGCTGCCTGAATTTCCCTGTGTATTCTTGTTCTAGATCCTATAAAGGACCGGGCAAACCAAATTAGTGCGTTTTTGGTGAGTACACTCCCAGTGTTCTTTTCTTCTTCACTTAAAGAAAACTTTAAATTTCCGTTCCTGTCAACCAAGGTATCTGCTGCTTATGTATCTTATATGTATCTGGTGTATGTTTATGTGACAATCTTGGTGGTTTATAGGACGTGATAAGTCGTCTTAAACCCACAATACAAATCCTTATTTCTCTGTTCAGTTTACGTCTTTGTGACCCAAGAGGAAAAATTACTACCTCTGTCCGTATGTGTGAGAATCTTTGGAGTTAAGAGACAAGGAATAATTATGTATTGCTCATAACTTCCCTCTTACCTCACCCAAAAAAGAGGTCAAGGGTATTTCCATCAGAGTGGTCTTTTGAAAGTGTTGGACACAAGTAAGGGTCCTTTGCACAAGCTGGAAGAGACACTTGTATGTTCTTAAACAATCCTCATGGTATTCTCTAAATTTGTTTCCTCACCTTCGTATAAGGTAAAAATAACTGTCACGTCAGACTCTTCAAATCTTGGCAATCCAGTGAATTACAACCCATGTAAATGCCAAGGATGTAATTCTCTACAGATAGATGGTATTAGTGTTATATGGGTGATAGTCCTACATGTGCAAGGAGCATGAAAGAGGCTGAACCTTGGATAGACAGCCATCCCCAGCCCCAGCCCTCACTAAGCTCCAAAAGGTAGAGACGGTAAATCCTTGGATGTCAGGGAGATGGTGCTGGGGTGACAATGATCTACCCAATAACTTCCCTCCCCTGCCTGCCCCCCACCCCAAGTCCCTTATTTTCTTACCCTCTAGGTTGGATTCTGGACTTAATCTACTGAATTCAGGGACTCAGAGAGTTAACTTTTTTTTTAAAATAAAAGTGTATTCATTAAAGAAAACCTGGAAATTTAAAGTATGAAATTGCTTATAGGGGTGTCTGGGTGGCTCAGTCAGTTAAGCGTCTGCCTTTGGCTCAGGTCATGATCTCAGGGTCCTGGGATCAAGCCCCTCAGCAGGGAGTCTGCTTCTCCCTCTCCCTCTGCCACCCCCCCCCTTCGTGCTCCCTCTCAAATAAATAAATAAAATCTTTTAAAAAAAGAAAAATTGATTATAATCTCACAATCCAAAGATAACCACAATTAACATTATGGTATATTTATTCCTTTTCTGTTTTTTAAAAATATTTCATATATATTCTAAAATATTACTTAACAAGTTTAGCATAGTTGAGAACATGAGATGGATATTTTAGCCTACAACTATGCCATAATTTATTTAGCCATTTCTGTACTACTGTACGTTTGTTGTATTCACATATAAATTTGTACTATTATGTTCATTACATTATAAATATCACTGTAGTGAACATACACTTGACTATAAATTTTGTGTCTCTGATTATTTTCTTGAGGTACATTTCTATCAGTGGAATCATTGGGCTAATGAAAATGAACTATTTTTAATGAACACTGTAAAGCTCTTAATATTGTCCAGCTGTCTTCCAGAAGCATCTCAAATTATACTTGTCCTCCCATTTCTCTTTACCCATTATATACAACAATGTTCATTTCATGCATGTGTGTAAAGATTGAGTTCTATCACTTTAAGGTTTAAAATCATAAGTATTTCTGCAGAAGCTCAGGAAATAAAAGCCTCTTCCCTCCCCCCAGCCCTACCCCAGTCCTAACCAGTACCAGGTTTCTAAAGTAGAAGATAATGCCATCCAATTGCCGCTTTGTACCAACCTCCATGTCTTGGATCTGTTTATGGGGAAAAGCATATACGAGGCTTGTATTCATTCACTTGGTATTTGTTGTCCCCACTTTTGTTCATTTCTGTACTATGTACTTCAGGAGAACAAGAGAAGATCTTTTCATTGTCGGAGAAGCCTAATTCAGTTGATGAGTCCAAACAAACAACAAACTCAAAAATACTTAACCCTGGACAGGTCACCTAACTTCTCAAGTCCTGTTTCTTCTTTAAAGTGAGAGGCTCAGTTTGTCTGTATCTAATGAGTGTCTGAGGTGGTTTTTAGTAAACGTGTGTGAGTACACAAGGTGGCGGAAACAACAATGAAGGTGATTATGCAGACGAGGTAAACTTACCTGAACAACACAATGTGTCGTAGAACTTTCATTATCCAGCCGGGAAAGTACCTCTGCTCTTTAGGAGAGAAATGTTTCCCTGCATTTTCAATACTAGGAGAATTCCTCAAGTTAATCATTTCTTTTTTATGTAAAAAAGTGCAGGGAAACTCCTTCAAGATGGCCTCTACAATTTCTTTTAGCTCTAACATCTATAATTTGGGAGTAGTGAATAAAATACCGAAAGCGGAGGACTCCTAAAGCAAAGGAATGGTCAGTGGGCCTTACGGAGAGCTTTGTAGAATCATGACTAGAATTTTAAAGTGATAGAATCTACAGATCATTTCTGTCTAATCTTCATCCTCACCTGGCACCAGTTGCCCCCAAACACACACCCAAAGGAAACGTCTGCACTTGCACCGTGCATGGATTTTTATCAGATTTTTCAAACTCCGGAACACATCAGAAAGTTTCAGGAGTAACTGGGTTCATGAATATTTGGCTATCCTTCGCCACTACCAGAAATGTTAATATTGTATGACTGTACTTGTCCTGAGCTACACTGAGCAATTTCAGCAGACCGAGCCAAAGTTTGGCAAGGAAGCTTGCCACCGACCAGTTGACCTTGCTCTCTGATCTAGATTGTCCTTTGCATATTAACATAGAGTAGATACTTTACAAATATCTGTTGGATTCCTCTCCACTCGTGCCACTTTGTAATACTGGTTTGTTTGGTATTTTAAAACCTTATTTTTACATCTGTGTTGAAACAAACGTCTAAAATCTAAAAGCATGTCTTTATGGTTCATCCATGTGATAGCATGTGTTGGAATTTCCTTCCTTTTAAAGGCTCATGATACTCCATTGTCTATATATGCCACATTTTGCTTATCCATGCATCAATGAACATTTGGGTTATTTCCATCTTTTGGCTATGTGAGTAGTACTTCCATGATCATGGGTGTACCTTTATCTGTTTGAATTCCTGCTTTCAATTCTTTTGGGTATATACCTAGTAGTGAATTGGTGGGTCATATGCTAACTCTGTGTTTAAGCTTTTGAGGAACCCCCATACTGTTTTCCATAGCAGCTGTACTATTTTACAGTCCCACCAGCAACATGTCCAGTCCACATCTATGCCAACATTTATTTTCTCTCTGTGTGTGTGTGTGTGTGTGTGTGTGTGTGTGTTTATAATAGCCATCCTATGAGTGGTAGGTCATCGTGGTTTTGATTTGCATTTCCCTGATGATTGCTGATCTTGAGCATCTTTTCATACGCTTGTTGACTATTTTTTGTATCATCTTTGGAGAAATATGCCTAGTTAGCCCTCTGCCCGTTTTAAAATTGGTTGGTTTTGTTGTTGCTGCATTGTAGGAGTTCTTTATACCTTGTGGGTATTAATTCCTTAATATTTTAAGGGATTTCCCCCCATTCCATGGGTTGCCTTTTCACTCTGCTAATAGTGTCCTTTAATTCATAAAAGTTTTCCATTTTGTTGGAGTCCAATTTATCTATTTTTCTTCTGCCGCCTGTGCTTTTGGGGTCCGATCCAAGATATTAAGGCCAAATTAATGTCATGATTTTCTATATTTTTTGGAAATATAAAACTATATTATATATATTTTTCTTCTAAGAGTTGAATAGTTTTAGAACTTACAGTTAGGCCTTTGATCCATTTGGAGTCAATTTTTGTACATGGTGTATGGTAAGGACCAGGGTTCTTTTTAAAGAGGTGCTTTTTGATCCCATCGAGTCGGTCTCAGTAGATGTGTGTCAGTCCGTGAGGCAGATGGTGCACATATTCCCAGCTCACGCTCATCCTCACTTACTTTGCTTCCTAGTGTCGGCTTAGGTGGTTTCCCCACAGACAGGTGAGAGAAAGCTGGAGCAATCAGGGGCCTAACAGCTCAGCGGGCTCAGCTCTGGTAACTAGGATACAGCTGTGAGGTGGCGGCTGGGATCAGCGAGCGTTTTGATGTAAACATGCTTGATGAAATCCCTGGCAAAAGAACAGCAGAGCTAGACAGCATGTTAGGCTAAGAAAAAGGATGTGTGTGTGTCCGTGTGTGTGTGTGTCCAAGTGTGTGTGTCCGTGTGTGTGTCTGTGTGTGTGTGTGTGGGTGGGTGTGTGTGTCCGTGTGTGTCCGTGTGTGTGTCCAAGTGTGTGTGTCCGTGTGTGTGTGTGTGGGTGGGTGTGTGGGGGGGTTGTGTGGGTGGGTGGGGGGGTGTTTTGCGTGTGTATATATTTGGCAGCACAGGGAAAGAGAGGACACTCCACACTGAATCTGGCTGTGAATTGTGAGCTACAGGAAATATTTATTTTTGTACAAAAATAGATCTCTCTCCGTGTTGCTTTAGAGAAACAAAACTAGATTTAGTACTGTATGGTGACTAACATAATATAATAAAAAAACATTAAAAAAAAAACTAGATTTAGACACAGTTACGTGGGCAAACCGTGTTTCCAGTTATCCTAGTTCTGTTTTATTGTGCACAGAACCTACGTGTGCTTACGATAGAAAATGTGAAGGTCTGCTTCGCCTTCACTTGCAGAATCTTGAGACGGAAGAAGAAAGTCCCAGGCTGTGTAAGCTGCCTCACCTGGTATCACCAAGACCAAAGGTCTGGGCTGGACTGGCTCCTCTCTCACGGGCTTGGAGATCAGAACGCCACGCTAAGCCACACTAATGTAACTCACTGTGGCCGGATTCTCCGCACGGTTTCGATTCTTAGCCTTAGAACACAGTATTGGCAGTTGGGTGTCCAGATTGCAAATAAATTCTTGTTAAATCTGCGAAGGCTCTGGCTTCAGAAACTGTGAGAAACACCCTGTGACCCAGTCTGCCCTCTCTCTCGGTTTTCACAGGGACTGATGTATGAGGGCTAAACTGTTTGCCGTTGTAGGTCCTCATTTTCTCTTTGCCATAAACGTGGATTTGGAGAAAAAGGAAATAAACTAATTAAATTTTCTGATGTAGGGTGGGATAAGATAAGCCATGCTTTCTAAAACAGTCTGCAAGACTGGTATACTGTATTTCCCTTGAAGCATTAAAGTCATTTCACACTTTATTAACTCAAAGAATATCTACTATTTCTCTGTGAGACTGGGAATAAATGACTAGCTCAAATTGGGGCATTTTTACCAATATGTTCGTTTTTCAATTGAAATATTAACTCCAAGTGCACACAGTGAAATTACAGAGTATGGGAGACATGAACAGCAATTATGTCTACAAAAATGATCCCAGGAAGTTTAATACACCTGGAAAATATAAGCTTCCTCACACTTGAAAATTTCATTCTAAATGCTCTAGGCTCAGTAAAACTCCAGATATGTATTTTCTGTTCATTTCTATTCTTAAAATTTAAGTCTAAATTTTATTAATTTCTTTAATACGGTTGTGCTTCTATAGAATTTTTATAGCCTATGCAACGTTTATGTGAATTTCCAACTAAGTTTAACTGCCTACTTAAATTATAGAGACTGGGGAAACTGGTTCTCCTTCCCCTTGCTCTCTTTCTCTTCTTCCTTCTTTTAATATCTTTCCTCAGAATAGAGCAACATGGTGTCTTTCCAAACATCTACAAATTTCTACCTCAAAAAATTACAAATTTAGCATTTAAATAATTTATAATTGACAATCTCTTTTCCCCTCCCTAGTCTTAAACCATATATTCCTATATATCTTTCAAATGGTGAATACTCATTAAAAAGTAGGGTGTGTGTGTGTGTGCATGTGTGTTACTTAAGGATTAAAGCAAATAGCTAATCACACAGTAGCATTGCTGTATCCCTGTATGTTACTCTGGGGTATTTATTAACCGAGGCGATTACATTTGAAAACCAGGGCTATTAAATGAGAATTTAAGATGAGAACAAGAGGAAAATAATTTTAAAAATGGTGAGAGAAATATGAAAGAGGAGGAATTCGGTGGCCAGCAGTAGTGATCCCCACTCCCCGCCACTGAATCTAGAGGTCTCTGTGTTGCTTCCCCACCCTTGGCCCTCTGCAGTAAGAGATGTCCCTGCGTGGCACATTCTCGTGGAAAGTAGAAAGACAGATGAGTGAGTGACACTATTGCATCTCGAGCCTTGGATTTCACATATAAACATTTGTGAACTTTTGTGTTATATTCAGTATCAGATTAATTTCTGATCTGTTTTCTAATTCATCAAGACTCCCTACTGTATGGCAGAAAACTGCCCCGAAGCAGAGCAGTACCAGGGAGAAAAGGACCGTTTCCCAGCCAGTGTTCACGAGCTCAACACTGTAATACCCAGCCTCTCGAAATACCCGCACGTAAAGGAGAGTTTGGAAACTGCCTTCATGGTCAGGCATGGTCTGCACCTATTTCCTTGTGGCATAAAATCTCTACCAGTTCCCTGAAATAATATAGTAGAAGCTAAGCATATCGGCTAATGCAGGAAAAAGAGGTCATTTAAGTTCTACAGCTATCTGACTAGTGCCTACTTTACTAAGAAGTTTCTTTTTCTTTTCTTTTTTAAAGATTTTATTTATTTAAAAAAATATATTTTATTTATTTGTCAGAGAGAGAGAGCACAAGCAGGGGGAGCAGCAGGCAGAAGGAGAAGCAGGCTCCCTGCTGAGCAAGGAGCCCAATGTGGAACTTGATCCCAGGACCCTGGGATCATGACCTGAGCTGAAGGCAGATGCTTAACTGACAGAGCCACCCAGGAACCCTTACCAAGAAGTTTCTAAGGAGGTTAACATTTGCATCCAGTGTCATCCATCCATGCGTTCCATGTAGTTTTGCCCCTTGAAGCTACTGTCGTCTGAGCTGTGTATCAGAAATGTCAGCTCCCGGGGCGCCTGGGTGGCACAGTCGTTAAGCATCTGCCTTCGGCTCAGGGCTTGATCCCAGCGTTCTGGGATCGAGCCCCATATCAGGCTTCTCCGCTGGGAGCCTGCTTCTTCCTCTCCCACTCCCCCTGCTTGTGTTCCCTCTCTCGCTGGCTGTCTCTCTCTGTCAAATAAATAAATAAAATCTTAAAAAAAAAAAATGTCAGCTCCCGTCCCAAAGCTGGCTTATCCGTTCTTTAATGGGCTCCTTTTGGTCATGTAGAGCACTGCACAATACTTGGTATGGCTATTTGTACATGGTTCGGGATGTAGGTAAACCACAGAAGTTAAATATAAATAGATAAATGGAAAAAATGATCAAAGCAATTTGCTGGTAATTATATATGATAGTAAAATTCTCTTTCTAGCTTTATCTTACCATGTTTCTTATAAAAGACAGTGCTCATGTGCTCATTCATTGGTTCTTTCATTCGTTCATGCCTTTACTGGAACATCCCTCCGTTCAGTGCTGGGTGCCAAGGATACCGCAATAAGCCTCCCTGCCTTTGGAAAGCTTCAATTATAGCTAATGAAATAAACCATATTGTTTTGACTTTTCTAATACATTTCGAATAGTATAGATAAAAGTAGAAATAGCCTAAAATATCTAAAATCCCTCCATAATAGAAAGTGAATTTTACTTTTTCTGTTATTAAAGGACCTCTCTCAGATGGTTCCTTTTTTCATTGAGTCTTTTTGAAAACTGAAAACCAAATGAAGTTGATAAAACATACCACAGTATTCACAAATACCCACCCAGAATGACGCAGATTCCTTCACACCAGTGACATCATGGTTCTTCCTTTCTTTTCCAAGATTTTAATCTATTGGGCATTAGGGTTTGACTTTGGCCATCCTTTTGCTGGAAGGACCTATTCAATAATCTATCATTTTTGTTTCCCACTGAATGCAAAATAATAATAATTTAATAATAATAATAATAATAATGATAAATCCAGCCATCGCCAGAGGTAAAGTGAAGCTAGAAAGCTGGAGTAAAGGGAAAACAACATTAAACATTTAATGAATAAAGAGAAAAAATATTTTTTGATTAAAGATGCATTCTAATGCATGCTGTCTTTGTCTCCCACTAGGGAGTTCACTTCCTTGTATATGTTTTTCTCACAAAGAGCCATTATGGTCATATTGTCAAGAAACAGTGTTGTGGTATTTGAAAATATTTTTAACTTCAAAAATACCCCGCATTCAACTTAAACATTGAGGAGATAGTAATCCATGGCTTACTCGATGTTGAGAGTATTCCTGGCCAAGTGCGAGTTCGCTGTAACTATTGCCTTGAGATACCGGTCAGTGAACTACAAGGTCATCCACGTTAAACAGGATCTGTTTTTTTTTTTTTTCTCCTGTGGGAGCAGATAATGTTTCATAGTCACAACCGAAATGACTAATGTTAACCAAATAAATCAGAAGGTCATACCTAACACTGAAGCTAATGTTTGACTGTGTCACTCTGTTTCAGAGTCTTTGTTCTAGGGCAGGCAGTATGTCTGTGACTTTCCTTACAAAGAGACCTAGGATATTTGCGTTTTGTACCATCTGGTATACCACCGGGAGGTAAGAAAAGAACACATCCGTAGAGCATGTATTCTGGTATGATATGACGTGGCAATAATAGACCATACTATTACTCTGTAACTATTACTTGCAAACCACTAACATCATTTGCAGTTGGGGGGAAAGAATAGCATTTACACATCATTATAAAGATTGTGTAACCTTATGTTTGAGAAAAGTTCACTTTCTAAATCTGAGATAAATTCAAGAAACTAAACGAACAAAAACATATCCTTTGCACACAAATTTTAGAATTTTTTAAAAGCCCATATATGTATCTTGAACTCCGCTGTATTTCACTGCCTGGGTTTGGTTTGGTTTTGAATATAAACAGACTATTGTCAAATAGAAGTTAAACTAGAGACTATCACCCTAAAGATAAAGGCTTCTCTATTAAATTATAATCCCGAATTGAGCACTGTCTAATTGTGATTCTGGGCTTCAGCACATGTTCACCCTTGTTCTCAGTCTCTCCATCAGGAAAATGGACTGACCCTTTTACACAGTATTGTAGGTATATATGGATACATAGGGAAGGATATGTAGGGAGAAATCAATTTTTCAATAACTTCCATCATATTCTACATGACATAGAGGACTTCCTTTCTAGAGGAACTCCAGTATTAATCCCTTTGTGAATTAAAGAATATTTTTATAATAAAAATGACCATGCATTAAGTGACCAGTTCTTATATTCAAATGCTGGCATGTAAGAGTTTTTCTAAGAATATTGTGCCCAGGTTACTTTCTTAAACTTGTGTTAGTAATTTTAATATCCCATAGTTAGCAAACAACATTTAGGGCCTATTACCTTCAATGAGTGGGCATAGAGCATTAGTGTAGGTATACTTAGTGGTAATAAAAAAATATAATACTACACAATTGAACAAATATCAAAAAAGAACATGTTTACCTTTTATATTATCATTAGCTTTAAAAATGCATCATTATAACCACATATTTCACGTGTAGTGTCTTTTGTTTTTAAGATTTTATTTGAGAGAGAGCAAGCGCGCATGGGCACGAGCAAGGGGGAGGGGCAAAGGGAGAGGGAGAAGCAGATTCCCGGAGGAGCAGGGAGCCCAGTGAGGGGCTCGATCCCAGAACCCTGAGATCATGACCTGAGCCAAAGGCAGACTCTCAACCGACTGAGCCACCCAGGTGCCCCTCACATGCAGTGTCCTAAAGCACTTTCCCATATAAATAGAGAAGGCAAAATCTATATAAGTTCCCTTCCAATTTGTCCACACAAATTTGGGAGCAAAGTCCCTCAAATTCTTTAGCTTTTAAAATTACATTATCAAGCAGAAATGTGTGATTCTAAACTGTGGCTACATAGTTTCTCTACGAAGAGAACATCCTTGAAACACATCCACTGCTTTGCCCAACTGAAACAACAACGATGATGATGATGGGATTTGAGCATTTACCTCAGCTAGGTACCTTTCCAGGTGCTTGTGTGTGTTATCTCAATTAACCCTCACTGCATGAGGGGTTCTGTTATCACCCTTTCATAGGTGGTGAGACTGAGGCTCAGGGAGACGAAGTGACTTGTGTGATGGCACTTGTTTCTCAAGTTGGTGGAGCCAGATTATAAAGCCGGGCAGTCTGGCTCCAGAGCCTGGCGGTGTCACCAGTGTCCCCACTGCCTCACCGCAGTCCCATCTTCTTACTGAAGCATCTGGATTATGTGAATTCTAGTCCTTATACATTTCCACTTAAGAACTTAATTGGATAGATTTTTAAGTCTAGAAATAGAATTGAACGTGCTCACTACTTTGCAAAGGGCCAGCAACAGGCTATGGAACAGACTGTGGGAATCTGAAAGCGCAGGGGAGGGGTGGATGGGGTGGGGAGGTGCGCTGAGACATACGGTGGAAGGGGTCTGGGCTTGGGCCTCCTTGAACCAATGTCCATTTTGCACCGATCATGGGTTTACGCTGGTGACACTGGCTATCCAGCAGCTAACCCGGCTATCACTAGAAATCGCAAAAACAGAGTAACAGAGTACCATGGTAGAAAGAGCTTGGGTGTGTCATCAGCTAAGTTTCAATTCTGAGTAATCTTAGGTGAGCTATTTGATCTGAGCCTCAAGCGCCTGGTCTTTCAAAGGGGGCAGCTAACAGTTAAATGACTTACCATCATACAGCTACACAGGTGAAGAGCTGGGGCTCAAACCCAGGAAATCTGACCCTAGAGCAGGGAGGGGGCTTTTGCTGTACAGGGCCGGGCAGTAAATATTTTAGGTTTGCAGGCCGTACTGTCTCTGCTACAGCAGCTCAGCTCTGCCATTGTAGCATGAAGCAGCCACAGGCAGTATCTAAACAAATGGGCATGGCCGCATGCCAACAAAACTTAGTAAGAACAGCCACAGGGTTGAATTTGGCCCATGGGCTGTGCTTTGCCAATCCGCCGTGCTCTAGAGCCCACATTGTAAACTTCAACTCCTAGAAGTGTCACAGAAAATCAAGTATCTTCCTTAAGGTGTATTATGCGTGTAATAGGTGCTCAAAATGGCAGCTGTTGGTAACTCGGGAGTCTTTAAGCGGTACAGAAATTCCTTGAGATGTTATTTCTAGTCCATCTCTTTCCCTCTTTCCCATCTGAGTCCTGTTTCTCTCTTAGTGCTGCTCTCTTCTTGGCATGTAAGTGAAGCACACTCTGCAACCACTTTTCTGGAAATACCAGAATGCTGTAGAGTGGTGTCCAGCTCCAAAATCCCGATCACTGTGCTAAAGGACAGCATTCAACAGAGGGTGTGTGTCACCAAGATGCTCGATAAAATGGATTTTGGTTTTTATGATTTTAATGAATGTATTGGATTACAACGTCATTGTGTATATATTAGATTTGTAATAGGTAATATATGCTACTATATGAGTTCTAAGTATAGGAGGATAAGGAGAACCTCACTCTTGCAGAATTTCCAATGTTCTCTAAATAAAAGTAAAGCAGATACATGCAGATTTTCAGTCCTTGTTACAGCTGGGCGACTCCCTGGGTGCTGTTTTGACCCATGGTCTTTCTTGCTGGTACACTTGATTAAGCCATTGTCGTACCTTTGGCACTCAGTAAAATGTTGAAAGGACATATGTGACCTCGTAGGGTTGAATCATCTTATGTGGCCACCCCATCTTTGCTCTTGCTTTCACTCAGCCCTCTTTCCTCTTTTTCCTTCTTCACTAGGAACCCAAGGGCTGTGCAGTAGTCACCACCGTATCCCCAAGACCTAGCCCAGCCTGGCACACACCCACATGTCCAATCATTGTTTGAATGAATGAGTGAATGAATGAATGAATGCATACATAAATATTGCTGAATTATCTATTCCATCAGATCATTGCCTCTTGCCTAAGGGGTATAGATGTTGATTGTAGTTCCAGAAGAACATTTTTAGCGATTGTTCATGGTATGTCTTTAAAAAAAACAAAACAAAACTCTGGATCTTAAGTAAGGCTTTCTACGTTATTAGAGAAACCAGCAGTGACACTTGAGAATGGTCCGGGTCTTAAAAACCAGGTGCCAGCAGTTTTCTCGGGCTGTGTACCAGAGAGGTCTGGATTTAAATGAGGCACTGCTATAGCTTGGCAGATCCTTAGGCTGATTTCAGAAGTAGTGTTTGTGTGGCCCACACCTATTGGCTTGCCTGTGAGGACAAATCCGTTTGACGAAAGAATCCATCTGATAGGGCAGTATGGTGGTAGTTGCTTAGTTTGAAGAATTAAATTGAGAGAATTTCAAACAAATTAAATGAGTAGCTTGGTGTTGGAGATACACTGGACCTGTGAAAGCTGTTGCACATTTCTCAGTCTTGACAGCTTTGATAGTAAGTGCCAGATGAAGATGCCAAGTCTGTGCCCGGAGTGGCAAGTATAAAATAACAACTTCTTCTCCTACTATTTAATTAATACCTTCCATGTGCAAGTTATATAATCTGGTTATCACTCTAAGATAGTCAGACTTGGGGATCCTGGGTGGCTCAGTTGGTTAGGCGTCTGCCTTCTGCTCAGGTCATGATCTCAGGGACCTGGGATCGAGTCCCACATTGGGCTCTTTGCTCAGCAGGGAGTCTGCTTCTCCCTCTCCCTCTGTCTCTCTCTCTCTCTCAAATGAACAAATAAGATCTTTAGGGAAAAAAAAGACAGACTCAATCTGGAATTCTCAACCGGGAGCAATTTTGCCTGCCCCCCCCAGGGGACATTTTTGGGGGGTCACACATGGAGGGGGCTGGGCATCAATTCGGTGGAGGTTGGGGATGCTAAGACATGGTACAGTGCCCTGGACAGCACCCCGCAACAAAAACTTAGCACATCCCAAATGTCAACAGGGAACAAGGTTGAGAAACTTTGAATTAAATGGGGTCCCTTTGCAGCTCAGAGTCTGGGATTTTATGAAATTAGATGCTCTCTGGGAAAGAATTTTACAAAATGCAGAATACAACATACTATTATATGATATCAGCCATTGCTGCTTCTCCTTCGTCCTTTTCCTCTCTGTCTCTGCCAGTTAGCCTTTCTGTTCCTTGCCAGATCCCTCAAAGGTTTGGGTCAAAGGAGCCAAGATAAGGGGTGAGACTAGAAGTCCCCTATACTGCTTGTTTACAGTTTGGAAAACATTAATCCAGGAGAAAGTATGTGCCAACTTTGTGGGATTCATTTTTTTCGGCATTACCCCATCAACCTGTTGAGAAAAAATATGTTAAGTGTGCACTGCCTATTTAAAGGAAACCTGATAACAGATTCTTAACAGGTATTTGTGGGCTGCCAAACACCCGTAGAAAACTCACTCCCACCTGAAAGCGGGTGGCTTTTCCCCTCTCGTGGAGTACAGCCAGCTCCCCTGGAAACCCGCAACACAATGCCTCATTTTTGGCAATGTGTTGATAGAACTGCCTGGGAAAAGTGAGTCTCTTGGCTTTTCTATCTGTTTATCAAACACAGTCATTCAATGAATGGTGTGCTTTGCCATAACAAAATCTGCACAAGCATCAACACAGTTTAAGACCCTTAGAGAATGAACTCTTCTCCGATTAGCCGAGAGCTGACAGAGGTATGGCCCAGAATATCACTGTTCTGCTGCCTCTTTACCCTTTCGGGATTTTACCTAAATAAAAGAGAGTCATGGAAGGATTTTACTGTGTCGCAAGGGCCATGCCTTCAAATACCATGAGGTTGCTGGTGGAGATGGGGGTGGGAGACCTGTGCTAGAATCTTCCACTTATTATTTGGGCCTCCAGGTAAATTCCACATAGTCTGCCTCCATTTTGAGTGGAACTCCTTCAGCGCTTTCCAAACTCTGAGGTAACAGAAATGTCCCTGTGCCAGAGGCCTGCCTGGTGGTGGGAGTGTTCTCTGCTGTTTACTCTACTGGGTGGTGGTAACGTGGGCCAGGTCAGTACGATAACCACTCAGGGCGAGGCCAGATCTTGGAAGCTTTCTGCAGAAGCTGGCCTTCGATATTTTTCCCCCTTGACTTGTTGCATTAAATGTTACTTAATCCTGGAACCAAGCCTCTGAAATGGGTGCTATCCCTAGAACCGTCCTAGACTTATGGCCATGGAGCTGAGGTAATTTGCCTCATATGACAGCAGTACAGTCATGATNTGAACTCCTACTTCTTTGACTCCAAAGTCTTCACTGTCCCAAAGTCTCTCAGTATGTTGTGTATTTTATCATATTGTGCAGTTTATTTTACCTGTCTGCTAGGCCATGCCGAAGAAGTGACTGTTAGTAAAGACAAAAATTTTATGGTATAAATAAGGGACATCAAAATAGAAATCTAACCAGAGAGAGAGACAGAATTACCTCTTAGATAAATGCATTCTAAAACCTTCTGCTGAACTGAGTTCCAGCTGGTGCTGGAAGACACTGCTTACTCCTGTATGTGATCTTCCAATTGCAGTGTGTCCATTCGTCAGCAAATAAAACTCTCCCGTGAATTCCAAATTGCATATTAATCTCAAGTACATGACGTACGTGCATGCACGCACACGCACACGCACACACACACACACACACATCCCTACAGCTGTGAACCAGAGTTAACTAGTAGCTTGGATAATTCTAGAGTATACTCATGCTGTTTTTAAATCTTACGTGAAGACTGGTTGGCAAACATTGGAAATGTTTTCCCGGTACAGTGGTATTCCTTGCCCCCTAAAAATGTCCCAGTTCAAAGTTAAAATCCTACTGAAAGAGGTTCTGAACCAGTACTAAGAAGAGAATTTAAATCCTTGATTTGTCTGCTTTAAGTCTGAGTTAGCCCTGAAATTTTATTTTACCCTGACAAGCTCAAACTTGGCTGAAAACAAAGACAACAAAAGCTCTAGCTAATAGTTCAGAATAATCGCTGGATTTGAAAATATATTTTTCACTGTTCTATATGCCAAACTATGAATAAATGTTTCACAGATATTGCCACGTTTGTAAGCCAGCAGCCTTCCGTGAAGACAGATGCATTTTTAGCGTGTGCAGGGATGGGGTTGTGTGGGGAGGGTCCTGCCTCAGGGGACCTGGCATCCATGCAGATGACTGGGCCTTTTGCATCCAGTGCAAGTCTCTTCGGGTTCCTTCTGGAAGAGCGTCTGCAAACTGCTATAGCCAAAGTTGAGGTGATAAACAGGCTTATGCTTGGATGCCTGCACCCCATTGCCAGTGAGAATTACACTGCCAGACAGCTTACCTGCGAGGAATGGAATCTGGGATACCGGTGCCCCAGTCCACGCCAGAACGCACAGGCGAGGCTTCTCATGCTGACTGGCTTGAGCTTGGCCGGGATAACCACTTGTCTCCCGATAAACACAACCACCCTGCACAGGAGCAGGATTCTTACCTCAAGTTCAAATACCCCTTTTTTTAAGTGCAGACTTCTTCCGCGAGCAGTTTTTGAGCACTTAGTGCGAGGTTCTGTGCTAGGAGAGTGTGGATTTTATGTGGGTCATTTCATGTACTCCTCCCCACTGCCCGACCATGAGAATCACTTCGGGACGGCTGTGGTGCAGAGTCCAAGCCAGGCGGTCAGCGCTCACGTAGCAGCTCTGAGGCTCGGGAACTGAGAATCTGCTTAATCTCTCTGTGCCTCAGTTTCCTTATCTATAAGGTGGAGAGCGTAATAATATCCCATACAGACTTGGTGAGGATTGGAACGAGTTAATGCATTTTACAAAAAGTGTAGCACCCTGCCAGGCCCATCATGGGCATTAAGTAAACATGAGCCATTACTGTCACCATTTTAAAGATAAGCAATTTGAGGCTTTAGGAGGTTAAGCGGCTTTCCCCAGGGTTCACAACTGGTAAGCAGAGGAGGCAAGTGTTGGCCCTGGGTCTCTGACTCCAGAGACTGTGCGTTTATTCAGCATGCTGGGCCGCCTAAATCAGACTCTCCAGTCTACTTTAAAACTGTCTTATATTGGGGCGCCGGGGTGGCTCAGTCGGTTAAACATCTGACTCTTGATTTCGGCTCAGGTCACAATCTCAGGGTCATGAGATTGAGCCCTTGTTGGTCTCAGCATGGAGTCGGCTTGAGATTCTTTCCCTCTGCCCCTCCCTCCACCCGCTCTCTCTCTCCCTCTTTTTCTCTAAATTAAATCTTTTAAAAAAAATCCACTATCTTATATTGAATGGATAATTCTGTGCCATTTATCCAAATTTTTGTTGTTGTTTTTTACTCACAGACAAGGTTCAGCTTATGAAGTGTACTTACTACTCATTGTGTCCACACCCCTACTATAAGAAGAATCTTGTTATTCAAAAGATAGTATTTCTCACTACTCAGACACCCCCACTTCGAACACACACGCATATGAAGAGGGTATTCTAAACTGATTTTTTAAAGCACAGTAATGATGGTGGTTACACTTTTAACCTGGGAGTTATTATTAGAGTCTTCTTAGAAACAAATTGTTGGTAATATTGAGGTACAACTCTTTTGAAGCAGTCTCTGGTGATTGGGCACAATACAAGATGCCTTAATTCTCAGGTTTTTAGAATTTGAAGTATAATTCTCTAATTCCAGTGTACTCCAAGGTGGGCTCCGTGACAACGAGGTCCACCAGTTTCTGGCACATAGTAGGCACTCAATAAATATTTGCAGAATGAGTGAATATAAATGAACAGTGCCTTCCCCTCAGCTCCTGATCTCAGGGTCCTGGCATCAAGCCCCATGTTGTGCTCCTGCTCAGCGACGGGTCTGCTTCTCCCTCTCCCTCTGCCCCTCCCCCTGCCTGTGCTCTCTCTTGTGCACTCACTCTCTCTCAAATAAATAAATGAAGGGGCGCCTGGGTGGCACAGCGGTTAAGCGTCTGCCTTTGGCTCAGGGCGTGATCTCGGCGTTATGGGATCGAGCCCCACATCAGGCTCTTCGGCTATGAGCCTGCTTCTTCCTCTCCCACTCCCCCTGCTTGTGTTCCCTCTCTCACTGGCTGTCTCTATCTCTGTCGAATAAATAAATAAAATATTTTTAAAAAAATGAAATCTTTAAAAAAAAAGAAAGAAAGAAAGAAAGAAAGTATTGTGCACATGTAAGTGTTAGAAGCTGAGCCAGCCACCTTCACCAGATATCTCTCCTTCCAGGTCTCATAAATTTGACTACACACTTAACTGGCAAACAGCTTAACTGAGAAGGGGAGAAGGCAGATCAAGAAGACTGTCTTTAAAATATGTTAGAACTTAAAAGTTGGTCCTGAAATAAAGTCGTTGCTCAGCATAGGCAGCCGAGAACAAAGTGACCGTAAGACTCAGCAGTAGCAATCTATGCTGCGTAGTCCTGTTGGTGTTCTCTGCACATCTCCCGGAGCAGAGGTCAGCCGACTTGATCTGTACTTAGCCAGACAGCAAATATTTTAGGCTTTGCGGGCCATATAATCTGAACTATATGACTCTGCCATTGAGCTGCAAAAGCAGCCATAGATAATATATTTTTGAAGGGTATGACTGTGTTCTGATAAAACTTTATTTATAAAAGAAATTGGCCCATGGCCATAGTTGCCAAGCCCTTGGTCTAAAATTTGTCTAATTATAGTAAGTTAGGTATTCTGTTACATCTCTGGGAGAAAGGTCATATTAGCTATATAGTGCCCTTTTTTAAGGCATTAAATAAATCATATATCTCTTTTAGATATCTAAGCCTTTGGCCTTAAAAATTCATTGAGGAACACACCATATAATGTATTTAACTATAGTATATTAGACATGAAGATAAGGAGCATGGAGTTTGTAGACCATAAGTTTTTCTTGAATGTTTGGAAACCTCCTCATTGTACCATTTTTTAATGGCTTCTAATGAAATCCTAATTTTATGGGATTAAGGTTTTTTTTAATTGTGGTANTCCACGCCAGAACGCACAGGCGAGGCTTCTCATGCTGACTGGCTTGAGCTTGGCCGGGATAACCACTTGTCTCCCGATAAACACAACCACCCTGCACAGGAGCAGGATTCTTACCTCAAGTTCAAATACCCCTTTTTTTAAGTGCAGACTTCTTCCGCGAGCAGTTTTGAGCACTTAGTGCGAGGTTCTGTGCTAGGAGAGTGTGGATTTTATGTGGGTCATTTCATGTACTCCTCCCCACTGCCCGACCATGAGAATCACTTCGGGACAGCTGTGGTGCAGAGTCCAAGCCAGGCGGTCAGCGCTCACGTAGCAGCTCTGAGGCTCGGGAACTGAGAATCTGCTTAATCTCTCTGTGCCTCAGTTTCCTTATCTATAAGGTGGAGAGCGTAATAATATCCCATACAGACTTGGTGAGGATTGGAACGAGTTAATGCATTTTACAAAAAGTGTAGCACCCTGCCAGGCCCATCATGGGCATTAAGTAAACATGAGCCATTACTGTCACCATTTTAAAGATAAGCAATTTGAGGCTTTAGGAGGTTAAGCGGCTTTCCCCAGGGTTCACAACTGGTAAGCAGAGGAGGCAAGTGTTGGCCCTGGGTCTCTGACTCCAGAGACTGTGCGTTTATTCAGCATGCTGGGCCGCCTAAATCAGACTCTCCAGTCTACTTTAAAACTGTCTTATATTGGGGCGCCGGGGTGGCTCAGTCGGTTAAACATCTGACTCTTGATTTCGGCTCAGGTCACAATCTCAGGGTCATGAGATTGAGCCCTTGTTGGTCTCAGCATGGAGTCGGCTTGAGATTCTTTCCCTCTGCCCCTCCCTCCACCCGCTCTCTCTCTCCCTCTTTTTCTCTAAATTAAATCTTTTAAAAAAAATCCACTATCTTATATTGAATGGATAATTCTGTGCCATTTATCCAAATTTTTGTTGTTGTTTTTTACTCACAGACAAGGTTCAGCTTATGAAGTGTACTTACTACTCATTGTGTCCACACCCCTACTATAAGAAGAATCTTGTTATTCAAAAGATAGTATTTCTCACTACTCAGACACCCCCACTTCGAACACACACGCATATGAAGAGGGTATTCTAAACTGATTTTTTAAAGCACAGTAATGATGGTGGTTACACTTTTAACCTGGGAGTTATTATTAGAGTCTTCTTAGAAACAAATTGTTGGTAATATTGAGGTACAACTCTTTTGAAGCAGTCTCTGGTGATTGGGCACAATACAAGATGCCTTAATTCTCAGGTTTTTAGAATTTGAAGTATAATTCTCTAATTCCAGTGTACTCCAAGGTGGGCTCCGTGACAACGAGGTCCACCAGTTTCTGGCACATAGTAGGCACTCAATAAATATTTGCAGAATGAGTGAATATAAATGAACAGTGCCTTCCCCTCAGCTCCTGATCTCAGGGTCCTGGCATCAAGCCCCATGTTGTGCTCCTGCTCAGCGACGGGTCTGCTTCTCCCTCTCCCTCTGCCCCTCCCCCTGCCTGTGCTCTCTCTTGTGCACTCACTCTCTCTCAAATAAATAAATGAAGGGGCGCCTGGGTGGCACAGCGGTTAAGNAGAGAGAGACAGAATTACCTCTTAGATAAATGCATTCTAAAACCTTCTGCTGAACTGAGTTCCAGCTGGTGCTGGAAGACACTGCTTACTCCTGTATGTGATCTTCCAATTGCAGTGTGTCCATTCGTCAGCAAATAAAACTCTCCCGTGAATTCCAAATTGCATATTAATCTCAAGTACATGACGTACGTGCATGCACGCACACGCACACGCACACACACACACACACACATCCCTACAGCTGTGAACCAGAGTTAACTAGTAGCTTGGATAATTCTAGAGTATACTCATGCTGTTTTTAAATCTTACGTGAAGACTGGTTGGCAAACATTGGAAATGTTTTCCCGGTACAGTGGTATTCCTTGCCCCCTAAAAATGTCCCAGTTCAAAGTTAAAATCCTACTGAAAGAGGTTCTGAACCAGTACTAAGAAGAGAATTTAAATCCTTGATTTGTCTGCTTTAAGTCTGAGTTAGCCCTGAAATTTTATTTTACCCTGACAAGCTCAAACTTGGCTGAAAACAAAGACAACAAAAGCTCTAGCTAATAGTTCAGAATAATCGCTGGATTTGAAAATATATTTTTCACTGTTCTATATGCCAAACTATGAATAAATGTTTCACAGATATTGCCACGTTTGTAAGCCAGCAGCCTTCCGTGAAGACAGATGCATTTTTAGCGTGTGCAGGGATGGGGTTGTGTGGGGAGGGTCCTGCCTCAGGGGACCTGGCATCCATGCAGATGACTGGGCCTTTTGCATCCAGTGCAAGTCTCTTCGGGTTCCTTCTGGAAGAGCGTCTGCAAACTGCTATAGCCAAAGTTGAGGTGATAAACAGGCTTATGCTTGGATGCCTGCACCCCATTGCCAGTGAGAATTACACTGCCAGACAGCTTACCTGCGAGGAATGGAATCTGGGATACCGGTGCCCCAGTCCACGCCAGAACGCACAGGCGAGGCTTCTCATGCTGACTGGCTTGAGCTTGGCCGGGATAACCACTTGTCTCCCGATAAACACAACCACCCTACACAGGAGCAGGATTCTTACCTCAAGTTCAAATACTCCTTTTTTTAAGTGCAGACTTCTTCCGCGAGCAGTTTTTGAGCACTTAGTGCGAGGTTCTGTGCTAGGAGAGTGTGGATTTTATGTGGGTCATTTCATGTACTCCTCCCCACTGCCCGACCATGAGAATCACTTCGGGACGGCTGTGGTGCAGAGTCCAAGCCAGGCGGTCAGCGCTCACGTAGCAGCTCTGAGGCTCGGGAACTGAGAATCTGCTTAATCTCTCTGTGCCTCAGTTTCCTTATCTATAAGGTGGAGAGCGTAATAATATCCCATACAGACTTGGTGAGGATTGGAACGAGTTAATGCATTTTACAAAAAGTGTAGCACCCTGCCAGGCCCATCATGGGCATTAAGTAAACATGAGCCATTACTGTCACCATTTTAAAGATAAGCAATTTGAGGCTTTAGGAGGTTAAGCGGCTTTCCCCAGGGTTCACAACTGGTAAGCAGAGGAGGCAAGTGTTGGCCCTGGGTCTCTGACTCCAGAGACTGTGCGTTTATTCAGCATGCTGGGCCGCCTAAATCAGACTCTCCAGTCTACTTTAAAACTGTCTTATATTGGGGCGCCGGGGTGGCTCAGTCGGTTAAACATCTGACTCTTGATTTCGGCTCAGGTCACAATCTCAGGGTCATGAGATTGAGCCCTTGTTGGTCTCAGCATGGAGTCGGCTTGAGATTCTTTCCCTCTGCCCCTCCCTCCACCCGCTCTCTCTCTCCCTCTTTTTCTCTAAATTAAATCTTTAAAAAAAAATCCACTATCTTATATTGAATGGATAATTCTGTGCCATTTATCCAAATTTTTGTTGTTGTTTTTTACTCACAGACAAGGTTCAGCTTATGAAGTGTACTTACTACTCATTGTGTCCACACCCCTACTATAAGAAGAATCTTGTTATTCAAAAGATAGTATTTCTCACTACTCAGACACCCCCACTTCGAACACACACGCATATGAAGAGGGTATTCTAAACTGATTTTTTAAAGCACAGTAATGATGGTGGTTACACTTTTAACCTGGGAGTTATTATTAGAGTCTTCTTAGAAACAAATTGTTGGTAATATTGAGGTACAACTCTTTTGAAGCAGTCTCTGGTGATTGGGCACAATACAAGATGCCTTAATTCTCAGGTTTTTAGAATTTGAAGTATAATTCTCTAATTCCAGTGTACTCCAAGGTGGGCTCCGTGACAACGAGGTCCACCAGTTTCTGGCACATAGTAGGCACTCAATAAATATTTGCAGAATGAGTGAATATAAATGAACAGTGCCTTCCCCTCAGCTCCTGATCTCAGGGTCCTGGCATCAAGCCCCATGTTGTGCTCCCTGCTCAGCGACGGGTCTGCTTCTCCCTCTCCCTCTGCCCCTCCCCCTGCCTGTGCCCTCTCTTGTGCACTCACTCTCTCTCAAATAAATAAATGAAGGGGCGCCTGGGTGGCACAGCGGTTAAGCGTCTGCCTTTGGCTCAGGGCGTGATCTCGGCGTTATGGGATCGAGCCCCACATCAGGCTCTTCGGCTATGAGCCTGCTTCCTTCCTCTCCCACTCCCCCTGCTTGTGTTCCCTCTCTCACTGGCTGTCTCTATCTCTGTCGACTAAATAAATAAAATATTTAAAAAAAAATGAAATCTTTAAAAAAAAAAGAAAGAAAGAAAGAAAGTATTGTGCACATGTAAGTGTTAGAAGCTGAGCCAGCCACCTTCACCAGATATCTCTCCTTCCAGGTCTCATAAATTTGACTACACACTTAACTGGCAAACAGCTTAACTGAGAAGGGGAGAAGGCAGATCAAGAAGACTGTCTTTAAAATATGTTAGAACTTAAAAGTTGGTCCTGAAATAAAGTCGTTGCTCAGCATAGGCAGCCGAGAACAAAGTGACCGTAAGACTCAGCAGTAGCAATCTATGCTGCGTAGTCCTGTTGGTGTTCTCTGCACATCTCCCCGAGCAGAGGTCAGCCGACTTGATCTGTACTTAGCCAGACAGCAAATATTTTAGGCTTTGCGGGCCATATAATCTGAACTATATGACTCTGCCATTGAGCTGCAAAAGCAGCCATAGATAATATATTTTTGAAGGGTATGACTGTGTTCTGATAAAACTTTATTTATAAAAGAAATTGGCCCATGGCCATAGTTGCGAAGCCCTTGGTCTAAAATTTGTCTAATTATAGTAAGTTAGGTATTCTGTTACATCTCTGGGAGAAAGGTCATATTAGCTATATAGTGCCCTTTTTTAAGGCATTAAATAAATCATATATCTCTTTTAGATATCTAAGCCTTTGGCCTTAAAAATTCATTGAGGAACACACCATATAATGTATTTAACTATAGTATATTAGACATGAAGATAAGGAGCATGGAGTTTGTAGACCATAAGTTTTTCTTGAATGTTTGGAAACCTCCTCATTGTACCATTTTTTAATGGCTTCTAATGAAATCCTAATTTTATGGGATTAAGGTTTTTTTTAATTGTGGTAAAATATACATAACGAAATTAACCATTTTAACTATTTTTAAGTATACAGTTCAGTGGCATCAAGTACATTCACATTGTTGCATAACCATCACCATCATCCAGCTCCAGAACTTTCTCAGCATCCCTGATTGAAACTCCATAAACAGTAATGCTCTATTCTCCCCTTCCCCATCTCCCAGCAACCATGATTCTACTTCCTAGCTCTATGAATTTGTCTATTTGAGGTACTTCATATAAGTGGAATCGTACAATATTTTTCCTTTTGTGTCTGGGTAATTTCACTTAGCACAGTGTCTTCATGGTGCATCCAAGTTGTAACATGTGTAAGAATTCCCTTCCTTTTTAAGGCTGAATAATATCCCACTGAGTGTACATACCCACATTTTGTTTGTCCTTCCATGCATCATTGGATGCTTGGGTTGTTTCCACTTTTTGATTATTGTGAATAATACTGTTTGGATAATTGGTGTACAAATATCTGTTTGAGTCCTTGTTTTCAGTTCTTTTGGGTATATAACCAGCCATATTGTTTTCCACAGTAGCTGAAGCATTTTACAGTCCTACTAGCAATGCAGAAGGGTTCCAGTTTTCTTCACATTCTTGCTAGTGCGTATTTTGTGTTTTGTTTTGTTTTTATAATAACCATGCTAATAAGCATGGAGTGGTATCTCACTGTGGTTCTCATTTGTTTTTATGTCAGTGTTTTTAGTTAGTGTAAAAGACAGTTCATTTAGACACTACATTCATCCATGTCTGGCGCACATTAGGGTGTGTGTGGATAGATGCTTTTATTCCTCTCGTAGTTCCAAAATTATGTGAGATGACTTCCAGGAACATATGAACAATAAGATGAACAATATAAATAGCTAAATTCATGGCATCGGGTATGTAGAAGACTAAAAAAATGAAACTATAGGCAAAATTAGATAAACTTGAGACCGTGTTGTAATGTCTTAGATAATTACTAAAATTGAAGTGGCAGATTTAATCCTGAACTTCCTAGTGGCCTAAGAAAAAAGGGAAAGAGGGCCAATAACATGATACATTTATTCCAGATGTTGAAAGCTCAGGAAAAAAAGACTTTTTTTTTGGCTTATAGATGTAAAAAAATAAGCTATAACAATTTTAAAAGAAGTGATTAAAACAAAAAGAAGTGATTATATTACTCACCCCAGCAGATTTCAGATTGAAAGCAAACAAAAATTTTGATAAAATTAATGGAGTTGAAACTGGAAATGACTCCCATAGCCTGACCATTATAAGACTTCTCTTCGTGTGAAATGGTAATTTCAGAGCACAATTAGGAAAAGACAAAGTCAACTCTGCTTATCTCAGCAGAGCAGTAAGGTGTCTTCCTTTGGACTTTAGTTAATGTTTTATGTAGCACAACATGTAAGATCTTTAATTGCCTCATACATGTTTATATATGTCCTGGCATTTCCTTTCCAGGTCACAGATTATAAACACATACATGTTTGTACAAATAGTCTTCTTAAAAATATATCCTTATCTCCCTTTTGGAAGGAAGGGAAGAGCTTCATGTTCAAATCTGACATTGAAATTTCTGTTTCAGTGTAAAACTACAGGAACAAATGTATCCTTTTCAAATTTATAACAGAAAAAAAGACTTCATGATAAGTGGATATGTTGTCAAACTAGTCTCAAGCACTTAAAGAGCAAAAGAAATAAATAAGAATAGAAGCCATATGAAACAGATGTTTTTAAAGGACTGAGAAAGTGTCAGAATTACCCTAACATTGAAAGACTTGGTCTGAAGTTTTACCCAGAAGTTTGGATTAAAGATAGTAATAACAACGGAGGTTTCTTGAATGTTTACAAAGTTCTAGGCACAATTCAAAGTGCTTTGTATTAACTCACTTGTTCCTCTACACTTAATACTATCATTCTCATCATTCCCGTTTTATAGAGAGGGAAACTGAGGCATGGGACAGCTAAATATCCTTGCTCTAATTCATACAACTAGGAAGCTTTAGAGCTGGGATTCACACATAACAGTGCAGTCTGGCTCCAGTAGCCATTCGCTTCCCCACTAAATCATACTGCCCCTTGATGTTATGGCAAATGAACCAAGGAAGGACTGGTTTAGCCGGCTGGCAAGTAAACATCTCAGATTTCTGTTGTGTCCCTACAATTTCTTTTGTGTTTTTTTTTTCTTTAAAAGATCAAATTTACCTTAATTATTCTTGAAATTTCCCTTAATATTCTATACAATTCCTACTGGTAAATTTTTACAAATAATGCTCCAGATCCCAGTTTGAATGATGAAACTTTATGCCATTAAAAATTATGTTTTTACAAAGAGTTTTTAAGAATGTGGAGGAATGCTTAAAAAATGAAGCAAAGCAGCAAGATGTAAATTTGTTGGAAGCCAAGTTCCACCCCCCAAAAAATCCTATTAAAAAAAAAAGATGGGGGGCACCTGGGTGGCACAGCGGTTAAGCATCTGCCTTCGGCTCAGGGCGTGATCCCGGCGTTATGGGATCGAGCCCCACATCAGGCTCCTCTGCTGAGAGCCTGCTTCTTCCTCTCTCACTCCCCCTGCTGTGTTCCCTCTCTCGCTGGCTGTCTCTATCTCTGTCGAATAAATAGATAAAATCTTAAAAAAAAATAAAATAAAATGTTAAAAAAAAAAAGATGGGAAAGTTTAATTGTGGCTATCATTGGGTAGGAATAATAGGAATGATTTCTTTTCCTATTTTTCTTAATTTTCCATAAAATTTACCTGAATACTTTTATAGCCCAAAAAATGAAATAAACTTTGTTTTTTAAAAGACCTTTGTACAAAAGCACTGTACAAAGCTCCTAGTGATAACCTTATTGTATATATAAAATCATCTCCACAGAGCCCGTACTGTATGAGTGAAGGTGACATGGTTTAGACTTGCACTGCTGTATATGGATTTTGTTTTTAAGATTTACTTATTTATTTTAGAGAGACAGAGCCAGTGGGGGAGGGGCAAGGGGAGCGAATCTCAAGCAGACTCCCCTCTGAGTGCAGAGCCCAAGGCAGGCTAGATCCCCCACCCCTGAGATCTTGACCTGAGCCAAAATCCAGAGTGGGACATTTAACCAACCCAGCTACCCAGTGCCCTATGGCTATTTAATTTTAAGTTAATTAAAATGAAATAAAATAAAAAACTCAGTTCAGCAGTTACAGTAGCCCCATGTTAAGTGTTCAGTAGCCAGAAGTGGCTAGTGACAGCTTTTCCATCTTCACAGAAAGTTCTGTCGCCCAGCACTACTTTCCAAGAAAGAACATGGAATCTGGAGCCAGGTGACTTGGAATCAAGTCCTGGTAGAAGATGACACTTGCTGTGTGAAATGGGCAGTTTACTCAAATTCTCTGAGCCTATAGACAAATTAGGAGTAATAATAATATCACTTTTCATGTAAGGAAATTAAGAAGATCGAGTAAGATAATGCACGTAACAGTTCTCCCTGAACTGTTCTGTGGCTTCCCAGGTAGTAGCTGCTTCACGAACCCCCCCAGTTGAACTTAATCTAGCTCTTTGTGGACAGATTTGGAATCCGTGCGTGGTTCCCACCGAGACTGTTGCCTAAATAACACTGTAAAAATCAGACTTACCAGCTCTTACCACAGTTCTAGGCCAAGTCCTTGGCAACGTGGATGTTCCATTTCTCTCTTGTAAAAAGCTTCAGCACACAGCTCTTTCGATCTTGTATAATAACACCTCCTCAAAGTCTTCCTTGACAACTTAAATACACTGCTCTATTTCCATTCCTAAATGGACAAGACTGTCTTTAAAAAGAAAGCAGAGAGGCTTTGTCTGCCCAAGAAATAAGTGGGGTAAAATGCTATAACTAAAAGGAAATCAATCTGAGTTGACAGTGCAGGAATTGAGCAAAAGATGTTGCCATTTGCTGCAAGAATGTGAGGTTTTCACTAACGATTACAACAGGCTCCCTGTGCTTCAGAGCTGTTGGGGTACTGATTAAGCGGAAGTACTTGCTCATTCTGATTTTTTTCCCGAGTCACTTCTGGTTTTTCCTGCAAAACAACTTGACTCATTTGGACTCTGTTCGAGCTGCTGTATTATTTATTTCTCATCTAACCACCTGCTAGTTACGCGTGAGTCTCGCATGTCTTAAAAGAATGAAGTAGCCAGGTGTAGGCTCGACGCGGTGCGGACTCCACGTTCACCCTCCCTTCTGCCTCCCCCAGGTCTCCTCCAGCCGTGGATGCCTTTGACATCATGACCGCAGAGGATTCCACCGCAGCCATGAGCAGCGACTCGGCCGCCGCGGCCTTGGCCAAGGTGCCGGAGGGCGTGGCCGGCGCGCCCAACGAGGCGGCGCTGCTGGCGCTGATGGAGCGCACGGGCTACAGCATGGTGCAGGAGAACGGGCAGCGCAAGTACGGCGGTCCGCCGCCCGGCTGGGAGGGTCCACACCCGCAGCGCGGCTGCGAGGTCTTCGTGGGCAAGATCCCGCGCGACGTGTACGAGGACGAGCTGGTGCCCGTGTTCGAGGCGGTGGGCCGCATCTACGAGCTGCGCCTCATGATGGACTTCGACGGCAAGAACCGCGGCTACGCCTTCGTCATGTACTGCCACAAGAGTGAGGCCAAGCGCGCCGTGCGCGAGCTCAACAACTACGAGATCCGCCCGGGCCGCCTGCTCGGCGTGTGCTGCAGCGTGGACAACTGCCGCCTCTTCATCGGCGGCATCCCCAAGATGAAGAAGCGCGAGGAGATCCTGGAGGAGATCGCCAAGGTCACCGAGGGCGTGCTGGACGTGATCGTCTACGCCAGCGCGGCCGACAAGATGAAGAACCGCGGCTTCGCCTTCGTCGAGTACGAGAGCCACCGTGCCGCTGCCATGGCGCGCCGCAAGCTCATGCCCGGCCGCATCCAGCTGTGGGGCCACCAGATCGCCGTGGACTGGGCCGAGCCCGAGATCGACGTGGACGAGGACGTGATGGAGACCGTGAAGATCCTCTACGTGCGCAACCTCATGATCGAGACCACGGAGGACACCATCAAGAAGAGCTTTGGCCAGTTCAACCCGGGCTGCGTGGAGCGCGTCAAGAAGATCCGCGACTACGCCTTCGTGCACTTCGTCAGCCGCGAGGACGCCGTGCACGCCATGAACAACCTCAACGGCACCGAGCTGGAGGGCTCGTGCCTCGAGGTGACCCTGGCCAAGCCCGTGGACAAGGAGCAGTACTCCCGCTACCAGAAGGCGGCCAAGGGCGGCGGCGCGGCCGAGGCGGCGGTGCAGCAGCCCAGCTACGTATACTCTTGCGACCCCTATACGCTCGCCTACTACGGCTACCCCTACAACGCGCTCATCGGGCCCAACAGAGACTACTTTGTGAAAGGTTAGTGGGGGCTGGTCTGCAGGGGAGGCCCCCGAGAGCCGCGCGGCCCGGGCAGCGTCAGAGGTGTTGGGGCTGTGATTTGCTGAGCTGGTAAATGGGCTCCTCCCCCCACTCCCCCACCCTCCTTTGGGGGTCGGTTCGGGGGTCTGTTCTTCACCGGCACTTTCGGGCGTTCGCTTCCATAGCATTGAGGGAAACGCAGGTCGTTCCTGCGTATGGGGTGAGCGGTGAAATCACGGGGGCATGCAAGCGTTTGCTGCATATTGTCTCTGCAGGGCCTACCTAGTTTGGAGCTAGTCTGCCAGTCTCTGGGTACTTAGGTTAAAGCCTCCTTGTGGAATTAAATCTTCAGGATGTTGGGGAGTAGGAAGCAGGATGTTGTTGGCGTGGTGGTGAACTTACTGGCTAGGGTATCGTGAAACCAGGCATTACAACGGGAAACCAATACGTAGGATCTGCGTCCTGCTGTCATGAGATTAACCGGCCCTGTGACTTTCATCAGTCTCTTTAACCTCCTTCCTTTCTCACGCATAAAATGAGGAAGGTGCACCAGCAGATCCCCTTCCAGATGGAACTTTCTTACAGCCCTTGAAGGTGGTTCTTCATTGCAGTTGCACTCGCAGTCCTGGGAACTCACCATGCCAGTTCCTCTCTTGCATTAAGCAGACGTACTCAGGGTAGGAACCTGGGCTGGAATAGCATGTTGGAAGCATCTTACCAGCTCACTGAAGAGCACCTACGCACCACCTCCTACTTATACTCAGGGCAAACAACTAAACACCAAGAACCTTGAGTTAAGATCCGCGTCTTGCACAGTCACTGTCAGATGCTCATCATGTTTTGTGTTGTTATTATAAGCAGGCAGCATAAGAGGCCGGGGTCGAGGTGCGGCTGGCAACAGAGCCCCAGGGCCCAGGGGTTCCTACCTCGGGGGATACTCAGCTGGCCGTGGTATATATAGCCGATATCATGAAGGGAAAGGAAAGCAGCAAGAAAAAGGATATGAACTTGTACCGAATTTGGAAATCTCTGCCGTCAATCCAGTTGCCATTAAACCTGGTACAGGTCAGTATAAACCAGAGATAGAATGCATCCATTCAGCCGAAACCCCAGCGCTTTGAAGCAACCGCAGGGTTTTCTCAAGCTCTTTGATTGACACTTGCCTTCCTCTTCTCACAGGCAGCCAGAGGTGAGGCAAAGACTATGGCCTCCTGAGCCCTCTTCTCTAGAGCTTAAGGGGATGGTCTAGCCCTGATCATGTTCAAGTCGAACTTCCCAGTAGTGGGTTTTTCAAGTGGGTGTCACCAGTTGTTAGGCTCTTTCTCCATCTGTGACCAAGTAGGCAGAGTTGGAGTGGTGGGGGAGGGGCAGAGGAAGACAACACAAGACTAGGGGGGGCTCTTCTGTATCTTCTGCCAGCTCAAACTATCTTCTCCCTCCTCGAGCAGTCAGCGGCCAGAGGGCATAGCTGATCGCAGGTTCCGAGAGTTGGTGGAAAGGGTAGAAAATTCCCTTTCGGGAGCGTGAAACACAGTGTCCCTTGTCATGGTCTTATAACAAACCAGAACACCTGGGAACAAGGCAGCGATGAAAGTTTTTGCAGCTGCTCACTTCCTGGATTCTGATTTCGAGCACCTCTCTCTCCCTTTCGCTGGATCAGTAGATTGGGGGAAGGGACACTCAAGTAATTCAAGCCAGAAACCTTGAACTTTGCTTTCACCTCCAGGCCCCACAGACCAGTTTGCCAGTATTAATAGTGCCCATTGGTCACCTAACATGAGGCAGGTCTTTCTGATCCTAACTTGCGAGGAACTCCGTCACGAGAGCGTCAGTGCACCAGCTCCCTATTAGCACACATCACACAGGCATCCAAACACAGGGAAAATCCATTCGTGGACAATCACAGCAGTCCTCCTCCAGCCCTCTTCATGGTTTCAGGGAGGGTAGATTGACGAGCTCTTGGAGAGAATCCTCCCCTTGAAGCACAGCTGCTCTGATTTTCTTCTGGTTGAGGATTGTACACTCCTTCCCCTAGCTAAAAGATTCAAGGAATCTGGGTTTGGGGCATAGGTTTGCATTGCCACGTAAGGCTTAAAAAGCATTTTCCCAGTAAAGCTTCCTTTTGATAATCCAGTGATTGATAATATATATATATACACACACACACCCCTATACATATATAATCATTTATTATTTGTTATTTCGCTTTTTGCCTATGAAAAAATGTTGCAAATTCTCAGTTAAGTGACTCCTTACATTGGATTTCTTTATAAATGCCATTGACACTATAAACAGTGTTAAACTGATCATGTATTTCTCTGTAATGCCATAAAACAGAGCCTGGATATGGGAGTTGTCACTTCTGCTTGTTGGAAAAGGGACTCCTGTTGGCAAGTTGCAGTAGTTTAAGATTTAACTAGACAAAAGAACTCTTAAACCATCTTTAAGCGTATAGTCGTGTCCTGGGGCCTGACATAGAAATTCCTGTGGGCTGACAGCCGAAACAATCCAGAGTTACTCAGTACAACCCCGTGTAGCTTAAACTCCTAATCGCCTCAGGTCTCCATCCCCTTGGCCTCAATTTCTAATTCATCCAGAAAATTAGAACTTCTGGTGAAGTATCTGGCCACAAGACCGTATGATTGAAAAGGCAGGTGAAGGATTTGGTTAAGGTTTCAGGTCCATCTTATTGAAAGACCATACCATTGTTTAGCCTGCAATCATTTGTCTCTTCACCTTGTATCAAGCCAGCTTGTATTATAGTAAATATACCTACAGTTGTAGAAAAAACACAGATGAAAGCCCACTCTGTGTATACATTTTATATTCTTGCTTACCTTCAACACACGCACACATACCACATACAGACTCCTCCAAAACCAGGGCTAGAATTTTTTCCTTGTTACCTCTGTCATATGTTGGCATTCATTAACTGCTGTCCGTTTGAGCCCCTGATTAAAACAGAATCCCTTGGACTTACTCACAGAAGCACATCTTTGAGCTGGCAGGACCCATCCTAAAACCAGCCACTCTGCTGCTTCTGTACTATGAGTGGACATTAGAAAATGAGGGAATTTGCCATTTTTTATTAAGTGTTTTTCCTTGAATCAGTAATGCTGAAATCTGAAACACAGAGTGGAGAAGTCGTGCACAGACCTCTGAGTTCCCAGAAGGAAACCCTCACCAGCACCTGCTTCTTAAAACCTGAAAGCAAAAGGGTGATGGGTCTGGTAATAGGCCAGGTGAATGATGGGGGCCGGCCTGCTCACTCTCACTCCCACCTGGTGGGCCTCGAGCCTCTGATCTCACTTCTCACCGTGAGCCTCCCTTTTCAGTCAGAAGGCCCTTTCCTGGGGTGCCTGGGTGGCTCAGTCAGTTAAGCGTCTGCCTTCAGTTGGGGACATGATCCCAGAGTCCTGGGATCAAGCCCCACATCGGGCTCCTTGCTCAGCAGAGAGCCTGCTTCTCCCTCTCCCTCTGTTGCTCCCCTGCTTATGCACACTCTCTCTTTCTCTCTCTGTCAAATAAATAAATAAAATCTTTAAAAAAAAAAAAAAAGGCCCTTTCCTGTGCTGCAGGACATCAAGAGAGGATTCAAGATGAGATTTCTCTGTAGAAGCAGTAGGAAAAACGTTGGTGCAGACACCTAACTCTAGACGTCTTCCCGTAAGCATTGTTGGGAGACTCCATCCGTACCCACGTGGTTCTTTTTGTAGGAGGAGCAGGGAGCAGGACGGTCCTGCCAGATCCCCTCTCTCCGTCCTGGGTAGAACCTTGTTGCTCGGACTGAGGGAGCACTAGCTAGCAGGGGAGGCCCGTGACCGCCACACTTGGCTTTGAAAAATAGCAGGAAAGCGACGGATCTTCCTCGGGGACTTTCAAGCGATGTACGTTTCCCTGTCCCTTCTCTTGCAGTGGCCATCCCTGCCATCGGGGCCCAGTATTCCATGTTTCAGGCAGCGCCAGCCCCTAAAATGATCGAAGATGGCAAAATCCACACAATGGAGCACATGATCAGCCCCATCGCTGTAGCCAGACCCCGCCAGCGCCGCCGCCGCTGCCGCCGCAGCCGCAGCCGCAGCCGCCGCCGCCACTGTCATTCCTGCCGTGTCCACGCCTCCACCTTTCCAGGTAGAGCCCTTGCTGGGGTCCTCGACATCGGGGGGGGGGGGTCTCCCTTTATCATGGATTCCGCTCCCACTCAGCAGGAGAATTAGCTATGTGCCTAGCTCTCTGATGAAGCATGGGATGGCGCGACAGAAAAATGGGTCCTATAAATCATGCCAGGACAGACGAGTTTAAAATAATAATTGTACTACCTTAATGTCATCACTGTATTATAAAGATGGGAAGTGATATGGAAAAATGACACGTGTAATTCTTCACAGTGTCACGATATTGTACATACGATTTTTTTTTATGACGCTGGGTAATTTTTAACTCACGTTCTTACTGTTAAGGGGCAGATTCCCAAAGTCCAGGCAGATAGCTCACATTTTCACATTCCAAGTTGCAGTTCAAGGAAGATTTTTTTTTTTTTTTTAAAGCTCTCTCTGTCAGGGCACCTGGGTAGCTCGGTCGGTTAAGCTTCTGACTCTTGATTTTCGTCTCAGGGTCGTGAGATTGGGCCCCACATCAGGCTCTGTGCTCCAAGCAGCGCCTGCTTGAGATTCTCTGTCTCCCTCTGCTCCTCCCTACCCCGAGCGCGGGCTCGCTCGCTCTCTCTGTCTCTGTCTCTCAAATAGATAAATCTTAAAAAAAAATAATAAAGTCCTCTCTCTCCCCCCCACCTGTGCCTGAATATTTCAACATGTATATCCATATACAGGTCTGTAAGAGTGTGTGTGGAGAGAGAGCTCTCTGTAGAGAACAGGTATATGAAACGTCACAACATCTGCCCTTAATCCTCTCCTCCAGGTAGACCCAGCTGTTCGCATTCCTCTTCATCCCGGTCCAGTCTTACTGTTCCAGCCTCTTCTATAGTTTCTCTTCTGAATGGTGTCTTCAGTCTCGTGGCTTCTGTAGAATCTTTCCCATCCACCCTAGCCTTGGAAATCCTGTCTCCTGTGTTTCTCATCACCCACATTATAGCTGGGCATATGATTGCTAATATGTTCCATCTCCCCGGCTCATGAAGTTCCTCTAGACTGAGAGTTACAGCTTACATCTCTTTGTTATCTTCAGTGCATAGCACGTAGAGAATACCTATAGATGATATGTCATTCATCCGAACAAAACAAAAAATCGTGTTAAAGCTACTTTTTGTGAGGCAGTGAATCTCAAAAACCTTTCCAGTCAAGCATAGATACTCAGGCTGGGGGTCCCTTCCCTAACTGGATAAGAATTTTCCAGGGAGTATGTTTACAAAACAGATTCTTAGACTCAGACCCCAGAAGATTCCCATTGGGCAGAACTCGGCTGGGGTTCTAGAATCCATGTTTTGTATTGGCTCCTCGGTAATGCTGAAATAGAGCCAGACTTGTGAGCCACCTCACGGCAGTGCTGTCACTTTGGCCCTCTCTGTGCCCAGTCGTGACTGTGCTATTCAGAGGGGGTTATGCCAGTTGAAGTGTATTCATCTGTGAGTGTGTCATCAAGTATTCCTTCTGTCTGGACTTCCTAAAGCCAGGACGAGGGATAGGTTGTAAATGACTCACACTATGAAATGGCAACTGAGCATAGCTACTACTGTGGACTGACTGTAAATATCTACAGTAACCTCCAGACAACACTGAGTGGAATTTGGGTAATAATTTCAAATTTCTCTTTACTAAGAAACTCGTGAACTTCTGTCCTTGGTGCGTAGTGTCCCAAATTCCAGTTCTCGTATTCATTTCTCTAGACCACAGGCTCTTTTCGGTCTTTTGTCAGTCTCCCCTCAATGTTGCCACCAGGATCTCTGTTCAGAGTCTTTGCTTATGAATTTGTTCAGTAGACAGTCATTATCAGTTGATCCTGATGGAGATTTCCCCCCCTCCTTCTCAATATATCCTGCAGAATGCCTGGAGCTACTTACTTTTGAACTCAAGAATGACTTCTTTGAGTGTGTGTGGCCTTGGTGCTTACCTGCCATCTTGGTACTCTGCATGCTCCCTCTGAGTTCTTTGACCTTGGGCTCTCTGAATGTTCGGCTCTCTGCCCCCACCCCTGTATTCTCTGCCAAACTGCAGCAGAGGAAGGAGCATTTTAAGCACTACTGATTGGTGAATAGGATGCTTTTCCGAGTGGAGCCACACTAGAAATCCATTCCCAGCATTAATTCCAGAAACTCCCTGTGGAAACCTTCAGTCATACTCCTCTGTCTTGCACATACTCAGGGATGTTCCTGCTTAGCCATTTTATAGCCTCCATTTCATAAAGCCTTTATAAGTAATTTAAGAAAATGTTTACTGGCATAGACTTTTTAAAAAATTTTTCAAAGTGTTCTCAGTCTTCACAAATCTATGGTATGAGTAGAGCAGGGATAGCCATTCCCCTTGATGAGATCTTTTCCTTTCCTCCCTCCTCCCCCATCTCCCCATGCTCAACCCTTCCAAGCCCAGGTATTGAGCTGGACCACAGCACATGGAAAGGTTCTCTCATGCCCCCTTCCCTGCAGTTTCATCCCCTTGTGCATTTGTCACTAAATAATATATGTCCACACATTTGGAAAAGATTGTTTGTGTCTCGCTGTAAGCCACCGTTTTCCCAGTTGTGAAGTTTCTCTCTGGCCAATGAGATATTCGTTGCTTTAGTGTTGGAGGAGACAAGACAATACAGGGCTAAAAGTGCAGGCTCCAAAGTCACACATTCCATTGCTTAAAAGCTGTGTCACCTTGTGCAAGTCATTTAACACATCCAGACCTCTCTGTGTAATCATAGTACAAGCGTCAATGGTAATTGTGATGATTCTGTAACATCATACAAATAAGGCACTTAGAATAGTGCCTAGCAGACCACAGTCCCTCAGTTGTTATTATCATTTAGTATAATTATTATTTTGGTTACAGTGGAAAAAATGGCTCTTAGATGGTGACTTTCCTTTGAATGTCATTTTGTGACTCTCATTTGCAAATTTTGTAAAGGAATGATAACTAATTCCCTTACGAAAATCCAGGAAGACACCATTTTTAAAAATCGAATTCTCCATGTCCTATATCCTGAATTGTCTATTTTGAAGATGAGTGAAGACATAGAGGCCACAGCGGCATGTGCTGCAGGGCATTCTGAGGAACAGAAGGAGCACTAGGTATTCTGTTCAGCGTGTGTTTTATTTTACCACAAATCCCCTCTCCATAAAGCATCTCCCAGAACTGGCTCCAGAGCAAACCCTTTGGGAAATACTGAACCACAAGCTTCACTCTTTACACCTGTTTGCTCAGAAAACATAGCATGTTAGGCTTTCAAGTAGAGAAGAGTGAGTAGCAGGGACTGTGATGGAGCCCGAGGTGGTGTCTGCAGTGAGCTTGCCTTTCCCTACTTCCTTCTCCTGTGGAAGCTCCTCCCTACCCTTCAAGACCGAGCTCAATTGTCTCTACTTTCAAGATGCTTTCTCCAGCTTCCCAAATGAGTTGGTTCCTTTTCTAAGCCTCTACAACCATCTGTACAGTTGACCCTTGAACAACCCAAGGGTTGTGCCAACCCCCTACGCAGTTATAAATCCACATATAACTTTTGACTCCACCAAAACTTTACTAACAGCCTAGTGTTGACCAGAAGGCTTACTGATAACATAAACAGTCAATGAAACATACTCTGTATGTTGTATGTATTACATATTGTATTCTTACAGTAAAGTAATCTAAAGAAAAGAAAATGGGTAAGAAAATCATAAGGAAGAGAAAATACATACATGTACTGTGCTGAACTTAGTGGAAAGAATCCGCATGAAAGTGGACCCACTCAGATCAAACCCGTGTTGTTCAAGGGTCAACTGTATATATCGTGGGTGTCGTATCTTAGGCGGGAGATGGTCGAAATCATCCATTACACTTGCTGAAGTATATGGTCACAGGGTTTTTAGGTCACAGCTTAAAAAGCTGCCCCGTCGGAGATCGATCCAGTGGGTTCCATAACATTGTCACAGTCTGTTTTCCTCTCCTATTTTTGAAGCACCATGTTCCTTCAGTTAAGGAAGAGTTGAGGCGAGAACTGGCATGTATTTGAGGGACAATATTTTTAATTACAGTGAGATCAACTGAGCAAAGGGTAGATTCTCAACTCCCTTTCCTAGAATGCTCTGGGGATATACCGCTGGAAAGGAATGACAAGGTAGAAGATCCCAGAGTATTTAAACTCCCTTAGCTTGGCAGGTCTGGCACTTTGACCAGCTGAACCCCAAGGAGCCTTGAGGACGCCGCTCCAGCTTCCCTTAATGGCCCTTACCGCCTTCCCTTACAACAGTGACTGATTTTACCCGTCCGCCTCCCCGCCCCGAGAACAAAAACCTTGGCTTTCACCTCTTCCTGCCCCCACCTCGGCCCCCCAGGAATGGGAAGAATGAGTGGGGTTGACTGCACGGGAGAGGCCCGTGGGCGCGCTCAGTAAGGAGCCTTCTGTCTCCCCGCAGGGCCGCCCGATGACTCCTGTGTACACGGTGGCTCCGAACATTCAGAGAATTCCCACTGCCGGCATCTACGGGGCCAGTTACGTGCCGTTCGCCGCTCCGGCCACCGCCACGCTCGCCACACTACAGAAGAGCGCGGCCGCCGCCGTGTACGGAGGCTACGCGGGCTACATACCTCAGGCCTTCCCCGCCGCTGCTATCCAGGTGCCCATCCACGACGTCTACCAGACGTACTGACGCTGGCGACGAGGTGGCCGCCGACCACGAACTGCCCCCGAGGGACACTTGACTATTTATGAAGAAAGAACGTGCGGGCTCCGCACACTCGTGCAACCTGAAAGTGAAGAATGTTATCCAGTATCATCCTGAAAGATTTTATATTCATGAAGTTTTCACTCGTTTTTTTGTGGTTTTTTTTTTTTTAAAGACTGTTTTCAACTTAGCAGCCTGTGTTCATACATTTCTAAGAGACTTGCAATGGTTCCTGCCTTAATACCATCTCTCAAAAACTTGTACTCCATAGTACATTTGTATAGAGGTTTTTGTATTTTTAAGGATATATTTTCAGTATGAAGGTTATTTTCTTAACTTCTGCACTCCAGAGATTTCTATTTTGTAGTACCTTCAATAATATATCAACTATATATTGAAAAGCACACTTGAGCAGCTAGGGAACTATTTTGAAAAATATATTCAATATTTAAAGATACAAAACCATAGTGCTTTAAAATACTACATAAAATGTTATTTTAAAAGTTATACTGGAAAGTGCAATTTTAGAGTGAGTAAAATCTCTATTTCAGTTGGCATTAAGGGTTGATGGTGTTACCATGTGTTATCTATGACGGTTCTTTTTTTTTTTTTTTTTTAAAGGAAGGAAACACTCGATTTCTCCTTAAGCCCACGTTGAAAAGACTTGTCACACTTCTAAGTCCAAACACTGAAAAGCTCTCACCTGCCACCATTACCCTGTTTCCCTGTTTCTTCTCCATGTATCTTGCCCTCCCCATCCCCTTACACATTCCTTCCCTCCTAGCCCCGGCCCCACCCCTGAGTTTGGCAAGTCTTGGGCAAATGAATTACTCTGATAGAACATTGGTGGCTTTTATACTTCTTCCTGGGTTTTTGTGGGGTTTTTTTGTGTTGTGGGGGTTTTTTTGGTATTGGTTGGGGAAGTATTTTCAATAGCTGAATATGCATAAGCACAAATTTTAATAGTTTCCATAAGATATCTTTGCATAGCTATTTAATGTCTTATATTAAACCTTAGTTCCTTTTCTAATGCTTTTATTTTATTCATTTTTGAAGTATGAGTTTGTAGAGACAGTGAATGTTGTTGTCGACAAGGCCCTCAGAGACTCTTGTCGTAGAAAGTCATGCTTCTATCTTCCTTATGTTTCAATGCACAATGTCTGTGGTTGTCAGGGGTGTTGGAAATATTATGTTTATTGAGCAGGGCTTTCCTCCATTGCTGTGCACGTGGTGGGGTTGAGCTGACTTGGGGCGTGCACACCCAGGAGGAGGAGGAGGAGAGACCTGTAGAAGTTAAAAGATAGCTTGTAAATAGGTTTTTAGTTGTTTTCTGTGGCGTAAGTTCATGGTATATAGTTTAATGCAGAGTGAAACCATTTTATTTCAATGTTATTAAAAAGTTTTGTTTATTATTAGGAAGTAAATGTATTGTTGCAGTGTTGTGCCTGTCTCAAGGCTTTTGTTTAGCAGAGTGAATGTAAAATACAGTAAAATGTTATCTGCTTTATGAAATACATCAACGTGGAACTTTTTTTTAAAGGCTCCGTCAAGGACTTGAGGTGTGCAATAGGTAGCAAGGACACAGTTGTGTGTTTATATCACATTAGAGATCTAGAAAATCTTTCCACTCACTGAATTTTTGCTAAGGCTGAATTCTTATTTATGGATTAATGATAGGATCACGCCTTTAGCATATACTTTCGTTTTGTTTTAAATTTTAAATTAAGAGAGTCCCAAATGCCTTTTCCCTCCCCCTCATCTTAGGGTGGGATGAATTTTTTATATATAAGCAATATTTATTTAACTATTCTATAAAATTATTGAGTGCCTACAAAGGCCTTTAAACATTTCTGATGTTTCTTTCCATCGTTCTTAAATGACATAAAATAATCGTGCAATGTTCCTGATGATGTACCCAGCAAGCTGCATCCAGACTCGAATCTGTTGGAATGAGTAATCCAACAAAATGCAGTTTGGATCAGATCCTCATCCCTTGACTTTGTGTGAAAGGACTCCTTCCAATGAAGGACTGTCGCAGAAGTTAACCGGGTGAGACTCTGACCCAGCGGTCTTACTGTATTTTACATATGCCTGTAAATTATTTGCAAAAAAAAAAAAAAAGTAATGAAAAGAAAAAGATAGATGTGTTAACATGGCAACTACCAGACTACCTTAAAAACCGATGTTGCTGAGCCTTTTCTCTATAGTCTGTCTCTTTCTGTTTCAAAACCATTTCACATACACTACTGAGATAAGTTTATAACTTGAAATGTGAACTTTTTTTTTTTAGGGTTAAGAACAAACTATATAAATGTTTAAAAAAAGCTTTAGTGTTCTTTGTTTTCAAACATGCTAGAAGTTTAGTTATCTTTAGTTGCTTTGTATTTGAAAAGCTTTTAAATTTATTTAGATCTTCCTTCATTTACAATACATTCTTAGGATGTATGTAGTAAATAAAGCTTTCTGTAAAGCAATTTCCAGACCTTATTTTAAATTGTGTTTTCTTTATACTGATTTTTTTTCCTAACAAAATAAGAGAAACACTTACAATGTGGAAGGAAGCAACTAGTTCAGTATTTTCAGCCAGAAAAACCAGCAAGTTACTATCATATTTTGGCTTGGAATTACATTGAAGGTGGGTTATATAGTACAAACTGTGAATTACCAGTATCATCAGACTCGAGGTTAGGTGGTTGAAAGTTAAGCACCCAAATTCTGCTCAACATGTGGAATGTGGCTAAGCCTGTCACTGCTGTCAGTACTGAAGTCTGTGATCCCAAGAGCGCCACACCCAGACCTCTAAATGGAGGCAGTTGATGTGACATTTTGTTTGGTGATCTCGGGAAAGTGCTGGGTGACCTGAAGGTCCATCACTGCATTCAGAAACCAAAGCCTGTGTTCCTCATTTTCACAGTGCACAGCAAGGTTAGCAGGACACTTCCTTCCCTCTTCTCTAGAGAGCGTCACTACCTTCAGACAATGCCCATTAGCAAAGCCAATCAGGTGATTAAAGGGCAGGTGATGGGTTGTCAGTGGAATTAATTCTAAAAAACTTGCCCCACATGGCTTTACCATTGACGAAGAATTTTATCTTTTAGTCTTGAGCAGTCTGGGTTATGGCCTTCCTTCTCACATTTCTTGGAATAGTAACATCTTCCTCTTAAAAAGATAAAGCCCTTTTTTAGAGGCAGGAGGGGCCAGCAAACGTCCCAAGATGACAGATCATTAGGCAATATTTTCAAGGGCAACAAAATCTGCTGATTTCTTTTTGTTCTAGGAGGAGAGTACAGATGCCCTTCAAATTGCAGAATCACAGAGTTTGAAATCTCATTAGAAAAAGAATAATCCCGTAAAATGTGCATCACTCCTCTACGAGGTGCTGGGGTTGGTTCTGTGTGCTGTAGCAACCACAGCTTGAGTAAACCCACAACATCTCGTCCGAATAGAGCTTACATTCTGGTGGGAGAACACAGATTGAGCAGATAAACAGCATGGTGGGTAGGGACAAATGCTATGATGATGTGACTCATTAGGCTCTTTGGCTTCCCTAATTGCATGAGGACCTCACAATAACTCAGTGAAGTAAGCAGTGTGACTGGCCAAGGTCACACAGCTGGTAAGGACCTGGACTGAAATCTGTTCTCAGAGTCCGAGTCCCAGATTCTTGCGAACAGTACACTGACCCTGGAAGTGGACAAAACCAGTCATGCTACCAACCTACCTCAGAGCCCAGAGAAAGAAAAGAAAAGCTTCTCTCTACCAGTGCACTTTTCCATTGGGTTCTAGTATGTGTCCATATGCAGCCTCTTTCCTTGGATGAGAACTGAAGGCCGAATGGCTGAAAATGCCTCTTCTCGGCCTGCAGGACCTCACAGCTCTAAGTAGAGCCGCTCACAATGTCCACGCTGGGAGTTTTCAGGAGTTCTATCTACAAGGCTGTGCCAAACATGACAGAGAAGGCTAAAGAACTCTCCTAGAAAGCCAGCTGTACCCTTCTGATTTCCCTAGAATAGGCGCCCCGCTTTTTTATTCCAAAAATACCTGTCATGACAATATACGTAACGATTATTTAGTTGAAAGTCAGAACAGTTAGAAAACAAAGTTTTGGTTTTTCTTTTCTAGTGAAGGATCCTCCCGTGACAGTCCCAACACTCACTGGATGTTGTTCTGCGGCACACGCTGTGTGTGGCGTGTTTTGTTAGCTGTAATTGACCTTCCAGGCTTAGCAAACTCTGTTTTAAGGATAGGGTGCTTGACTATTTAATGGAAATGTATATTACCTCAGTTATTACATGATATTATCTTTATTATAAAGTCTTCTGGGCACTCAGCTTCTATCAGAGTTGAAGTTTATTTACAGTTTTTTAACATGAAATGTGACATTTTGGCATGGCTTTTTTGATGAAATGACATTTTGACACCATGACTCTTAAAAAAAAAATACATCTTCAGTTTTTTTTTTAAAAAATGACTGGGTAGGATGATACAGATGTACTCACTTTATCCTTGCCCGACCACTTTCTTGACACGTTCCCGTCTCTGACCCCCCAAGGTGAAGGGCAGGATTAGGCTTAAATACAAAATGAGGTTCAGGAGACCTCCACAAAGTGTTTTGCTTCAAGTTCTAAGCTGTTGGACTGGATACAGCCTTTTCTTTCTCTTTTTTCCCTCTTCAGTCATCCCTTTCTAGATACTTGGTATTCCTCTGTCTCCTAACTTCTCACACCAATATACCTGGAAAAAATCTGGTTGCCCAAAGACTCGCCCCTGTGGACAAGCACCGTGGCCTCATGGAACAAGGCTGGGTTTGTAGTCCACCTGCCTGGGGGGCAAAACCCCAGCTTTGCTACTTATCAGACACATGACTTTCGAAAAGACACCTCACCTCTCTGAGCACCAGTTTCTTAACTGGTAAAATAGATAAAATAATCCAGACCTCACAAGGTTATTGTGAAAATCAGCTGAATTAATGAATCCAAAAAAGCCTGGTATGTTGTAGGCACTCAAGAAACACATTTCCTTCCCCTTCCCTTGTAGTGTGAATGCGTTCTGCTAGCCTTTCCATTTTACCCCTTTTGATTCCTTTTTGTTTTCATTGGTTCAATAAATATTTATTGAATGCTGTGTGCCAGCACAGCACGAGGCATTGGAGAGATAACGATCAACAAAATTGACCCTCTCTGCCCTCTAGAAACTCCCAGGCAGGTTAAGATAGTGTTGCGAGAGCTATGAAATGGGAGGGGGCAGCCCCGGAGGCTTGGGCAGGGGGTTAAGAAGGACTAAGGGAAAGAAGTGGCATCTGAGCAAAGATCTACAGAATGAGTAGGAGTTAGGGCAGCTGAGCAGAGAGAAGAGGGGACAGGAAGTAGCCAGGTGTAGAAGAAAAAGAGTGGGGAATTGTCAGGTCTCCAGAACTAGCTGAGTACGGCTGTCTCAGAGAAAAGGTGTGCTGTGAAGAAACGCAACCTTTGTTCCGTTCAGCTTTAAACAGGGTTCATGGGCCTGTGTTAGCTGTAGAAGGAAGAGATTTGGTCCCTATAACAAGGAAGTGGGAAGAACCTTAAATCTTCTTTCTTAGGGTTTTGAGTTCCAGAAAATGGCGGAGCCCTGCATTTACTAAACTGCAGAGGGAACAGCTTTCTCTCAGGCAACAGCATGGTGAATCTGAGCACTCCCCCTAGTGGGCAACTCCCACTGTTCTGGCTCCCTGGTCCCAGGTGATACCCACCAACCTTGATCTTGTGGCGGAAAGTTTGGAGGGTCAGCCAGGGCTCTTATGGTTCCCCACCCCTTCCCTCCTTAGGTCCACTTTCCAGCCTCTGGAACCTTCCTTCCTTTCCTCTCAGAAATCAGACTGCAGCTACACGTGCTGGCCAGGGCATCCCCACTCTCCCCCTGGCAGCCCTACAGACATGCAGACTTCTCAGCAAAGATGAGGGGGGCCTATAGTCCTCCACAGGACTGTGAGGGCAGAGGAGGGTTCCAGGTAAAATTTTCCTAGACTCACTGGTTCCCTCGGTGGGCTTATATTTTCCTGTGACTCTGTTCCACACAGTTATACCCACAATCAAATGCAACACCAAACCCCTGCATTTGCAAGAAATATGACCTTTCCTGAGCTAATTTTTAGCCATCCTTCTTTCTTGGCTTGCTCTACTTTGTTTGTCAAAAAATCTTCATTAATGATTAACCAACCACGAGGCTTAAATAGGCCTTAGTCATTCTGAGGCAGGTAAGACAAGTTGCTGAAGTCCAGTTGTTTCTGAAATGACCTTGCTGGGGGCACTGGGTCAAGACATTATGAGCTTATGGTATTATGATAACACTGGGCCATGCCAGTTTGCTTTTTGCAGGGAATTTTCCTCTCTGTTTTCAGGACCTTTATTCTAAAGAGTGGTGGCACCAGGAAATGGTATTTCTATCAGCCTCACCAGCTTCACCCCAACCCTGATTCAAATATGGCCACTTGATATTTTCTCACTCTTAAAGTGCTAAGCAAACCCCATCCTGACAGGTCCTTCATCTCCCCTTTCCAAATAAGATGTGCCCCTAAGAGGAGAAATTCTGGAAACGTGGCTGATTCTAAATGTGCTCTAGCATTTCTAGAAGGAAGCATTTGGAGCCTAAGAGACAACTGAGAAAAGAATCTATTTCACATCATTTCCTGACACTGAAGTGCGAATATCCCCTGCCCTCTGTGAGTATTTCTTCTTATTCCTCATTTTCCTTATGCTTGGGAATACTTACTATATGTTGTGTAGTTTACATGGACTTTTTAAAAAAACTTTATTAAAAATAATGTAGATCTAGAATTGTGCACATATCACATATAGCTTGATGAACGTTCAAAAACAGTATATCCATGTCACCAGCATCCAGGTGAGAGACACGACCACTATACTAGAAGCTTCCCTAGTGGCCCCGTCCAGTCACTGCCTCCTCCCCAAGGGTAACCACCCCTCTGACTTCTAACAGCATAGATTAGCTCCGCATGGGTCATTTTTCTCATGCTTGAAATCGCTGCTACTATTATCCCTTTTAGAGATAGAAAACAGGGAGGCAGAGAGAGGTTTAATAACTCCCCCAAGGTCACATAGCTGGTAAGTGAAGAGCCTGAATTTGAACCCAGATTATCTAACTCCAGAGTTGGGACAAGGGTTTGTGTCTGGGTGGGTAGTGGGGGGGAGTAATTGTCATATACCCATTTTGTAAGGACTTAATTTGTTTCTTCTAGAAGTTTACACTGCTCTCCTAACAGAGTCACTTCACCATAAAGATCATTGGAAAGAAGAGAATAAAAACCCAGCATACATGCTGGAGGATGCGGCACAAAACCTTTAGAAGTTTCTGGGCCCTGTGGGATTGTCCTTTTATTCCCCATGGCTCCAAATCTCTTGCATTCCCGCATCCCTTGTATCAAACTCCACTTTCAGGAAGGGAAGGAATGAACTAATTCACTTGGAGTTATGCATTTTTCACTAAGGGCAAAGCCCTTGTTCAATAAACTGAGGAGTGAAGTTCTAAAGTTTGGCATTTAAGGCTATACCCAGTAGGATAAAGAGAGTAACTTCAAGCATCGGGAGGTCCTCCAACTGCCACGTACCACAAAGGCAGCCCAGAAGGGAGCTCAGCCTAGGAATTCTGAGTTGTCAGGGGCCAAATAATTAGACCCTTGGAGAGTTCATTGAATAATGTTAAGGACCGATGGCCCAAATATAAGACATACTGAATAAAGTCCTGGAAAGACATGCCAATCAAGGGAACTTCTTTATTCTGAAATGGTAATATTGTTATCAGCTTCCCTGGGAACAGCATTTCGGCTGTCCACAGAAGGCTGACTTCAGCTCTACCTCTCTTGAGCTTCAGGACAATCTGTAAGACAGTTACAGAAGACATTCTCCTTCCTGTTCTCCTTATTCGTTCATTTGTTTATTCAAGAAATGTATTTTTGGGGTTTTTTTTTTTTTTGAGCATCTTTTGTGTGCCAGGCATTGTGGTGGGACCTAAAGAAACAATGGTGAACATTATCTCCATTTTTTTAAAGATTTTTTTTATTTACTCATTTTTAAAAAAGATTTTATTTATTTATTGGAGAGAGAGACAGAGAGCACAAGCAGGGGGAGGGGCAGGAGAAGCAGACTCCCTGCTGAGCAGGAAGCCCAATGCGGGGGATCAATCCTGGGACTCCAGGATCATGACCTGAGCTGCAGGTAGACGCTTAACCGACTGAGCCACCCAGGCGTCACACGTTATCTCCACCTTATCAAGGAAGAAATTGAGGCCCAAAGAGGATACATGGCTTACCCAAGATGACAGTGACACTCTAAATTAAATACTATGGCGTGACTGTTTGTGTGGTGCCAAAGGCTTTAAACACAGTGTTTCACTAAGATCTCATGACAACTCTATGAGGCCGTTACCCTTAAGTCCCATTTCATGAATGGCAAACTGAGTGGCAGAGGGAAATTAAATGACTACCAAGGCCTCACAGCTGTGGGTGGAAGAGCCACCATTCACACCCCAGTTGGGTCAACTCGGGAAATGAGAGCGTTTCAAAGGATAAGAGCGCTATGGTTCTGAGGGAGTCTATAAAGTGACTTGGTTCGCTCAGCGTCAGCCCTCCTTCCCTGGTGAAACAGATACCTCAGTGCATCTCTCAGAACAGCTTTTTCACCCAAATGTTAAATACGCCCAATTCAAATGGAACTTGGAATTTGAAGTTTTAAAAAACATACCACACTAGCTTGATGCTTTCATTTAAACACTCTGCCTCAAATAGAGCTAGGATATTCCACCAACAGGAGGGAGATTGGCCATTGAAAATTTCACTTCCGCTTTTCTGGAATGTTCCCCCTGATAATCTGAGTGTTTGTGTACCTCTTTCACCCCAAGGTTAATCTCACCATGGGGTAATCACATGAGGGAGCGCCCGGCTCCTTGTGTTTTGAGATTTTCGCAGTAAAAGACAGCATCCCATTTTCTCTACAGAGCACCAGCAGTACCTAGCACCATGTGGCACAGACGGCCTCCTCATGGGTCTCCCCAGCTCCATTCTTACTCCCTTTCCACCTTCCATTCACCCTCCACATCACAGCAAGAGTGATCTTCCTAAAACCAAACCTGAATGACATGTCAAAAACCTTTACGTATCTGGCCTGGGTGGGTAGTGGTGCAGTTTTATATGGCTAACATCACATAGCACTGTGTTAAGTACTTAACAGAAATTGGCCCATGTAATCCTCTTAACAACTCCATGAAATATTCTTTTTATTACTTTTAGGTTAGGGTTTGGGGTTAGGGTATATGCCTGGTATCCTGCAGTTCAGAGACCTCTCCAGAGAATAAAACCCTGTGCTTCTGCCAGACTGAAAATAGACATGGCAGCCATCTACCCAGCTGAAGCAAGGAGGGGATTGGGGGCTCTAAATACTCTTTAAATAGATATTCAATTGGTCCTGCTGTTTTTTACATGAGATATTATTCTTATTCCCGTTTTGTAAACAAGGAACCTGAGTCAGAGCGGTTAAGTGAGTTATCTGAGGTCACACAGCTAGTAAGTGACAGAATCAGGATTTAGACTCAGACAACCTGACTACAGAATCCACAATCTTTTTTTATTTTTCTATTTTTAAAAAAGATTTTATTTATTTGACAGAGAGAGCACAAGCAGGGAGAACGGCAGACAGAGGGAGAGAGAGAAGCAGGCTCCCCACTGAGCAGAGAGCTTGATGTGGGGCTTGATCCCAAGACCCCAGGATCATGACCTGAGCCAAAGGCAGACGCTGAACCAACAGAGCCATCCAGGCACCCCAACACATTCTTTTTAAAAATTTTTTAAATTTTTTAATTTTTTGAGAGAGAATCTCAAGCAGACTCCACTGCTGAGTGCAGAGCCCAACGTGGGGCTCAATCTCACAATCCTGAGATCACAACCTGAGCTGAAACCAAGAGTCAGATGCTTAGCCAACTATACCACCCAGGTGCCCCCAGAATTCTTAACCAGATCCCTGGATTGCAATTTACTTAACTGAAGAGTATAGAGGGTGTAGCAAATTCGGTTAAGCGCTTGACAAGCTCACTTTGGAGATGTACTGAACTTGAAACACCTGTAGAGAATTCAGGCAAAGTCCAGAAGGTAATTGGCTATAAAAAAGTGGGTTAAAACTATGGGTTTTAAAAGGATGACCCTTTATAACAAAATATCACTTCTGGAAATTTTCTTTCTCTCTTTTTTTTTTAAAAGATTTTATTTATTTATTTGAGAGAGAGAGCATGCGCAAGAGAGCACAAGCAGGGGAGAGGGCTGTTCGATGGGCACAGATGGCCACAGATTCCATTGATCAGCAACAGGACCAAACCCCCAGTTAGCAGATTAAACAGCCCCCTGCATCAGAAACCAGCAAAGACCGCAGACCAACATGAAGATCCAGAGCTTCTCACCTCCTGCCATGATGTTATGTGAGCTCCCGGCAAACCGCCATTTTGAAGGAGGAAGACCGAGAAGAGGAAAAGAGCTCTGGGGAGGTGAACTTTAAATGATTGACTATTTACTTGAGAGAGACTTTTTAATCTAAAATAGATTATTGTAAACCCAAAGAACCTGAGGTACCTTGCACTGCAAGACTGAATGTTGCGGTTACTGGGTCTCCCCAGGAGCACAAAGGTGTCAACTGTTGTATTAAACTACGAAAACTATTTTCTACATCTGAGTGCATAGAATGCACTCCTTGCCCCATTTTTCTTTTTACTCGTGGCATGATAGTTTCGCGTGTGATTGACAAATTTTGGGGGGAAAAAACCCAGCATCCCAGGCTAAGTAATTCCCTCTTCCTCTGGGGAAGGAGCTTAATGGTAGATGAGCTCCTCTCTGTTCTTCCCTCTCCTAAATCCTCCCAGGCCTGGGGTTGCCTGGGACTGGGTGGGGTAGGTCTGCCTGATTCAGGGTTTTATTTTACAGATCTGGCTCCCATGCCAAGCCAAGTCCTCCAACATCCTCCAGTCTCCTCCATCAGTAATAAACATGATACTCCCACCTCTATTGTTTTTATTTTATTGAGGATAAAACTAACATAACATAATATTCACCATTTAATTATTTTAAAGCATACAATTCAGCAGCTTTTATAATATTAACAATGTTGTGTAACTATCACCGCTATATAGTTCCAGAACATTTTCATCACTACTCCCTGCAAAAAAAAGAAGCCATCCCCATTAAGCAGTTACCCCCATACCCTGTACCTCCAGCCCCCAGCAACCGCTGATCTGCTTGCTGTCTCTATGAACTTCTCTATTCTGGATATTTCATCGAAATGGACTCATATAACATGTGGCCATTTATGACTGGCTTCCTTCACTTAGAATGTTTTGAATGATTCATCCATGTTATTGCCTGTATCTGTACTTCATTTCTTTTTATGCCTCATTAATGTTCCATTGTATGGATATACCACATTTTGAAAAATTGAACTATTGAATGGATATTGAATAGTTGATGGACATTTGTCTTGTTTCTACCTTTTGACCATTATGAATAATGTTGCTATGAATATACATGTTCAAGTTTTTGTTTGAACACTTGTTTTCGTTGCTCCTACGAGTACCTACCTAGGAGTACACCTGCTGAGTCATATAAAAATTCTGTTTCATTTTTGAGGAAGCGCCAAACCGTTTTGCACGACAATTGCACTATTTTACATTACCACCAGCAATGTACGAGGGTTACAATTCCTCCATATACTTGCCAATACTTTTTTATCTTTCTTTCTTTTTATTATAGCCATCCTAGTGGATGCGAAGTGGTATTTCATTGAGGTTTTGAGTTGCATTTCCCTGATGACTAACGATATGGAGAATGTTTTCCTATGTTAATTGATCAAATTCTATATCTTCCTTGGAGAAATATGAATTCAGTTTCTTTACTCATTTTTAATTGGGTTGTCTTTTTGTTGTTGAGTTGTAAAAGCTCTTTATAGATTCTGGATACCAAGCCCATTTCAAATATATGATTTGCAAATATTTTCTCCCATTCTGTGGGTTATCTTTTCACTTTCTTTTTTTTTTTTAAGATTTTATTTATTTATTTGACAGAGATAGAGACAGCTAGTGAGAGAGGGAACACAAGCAGGGGGAGTGGGAGAGGAAGAAGCAGGCTCATAGCAGAGGAGCCTGATGTGGGGCTGGATCCCATAACACCAGGATCACGCCCTGAGCTGAAGGCAGACGCTTAACCGCTGTGCCACCCAGGCGCCCCTATCTTTTCACTTTCTTAATGGTGTGCTGTGATGAAAAAATGTTTGATTGTGACAAAGTCCAATTTATCTATTTTTTGTCTTTTGTTGCTTGTGCTTTTCGTGTCATACCTAAGACTCCATTGCCAAATCCAAGATCATAAAGATTTTTCTCTCTGATTTCTTCGGCGCTATCACCAAATGCCAAGTTGGGAGGAGAGTGCAATAATCCAGCATTTTTTGGTTATTTCCACCACACAGATAAAATAGGTGTAAATAACCTTATTCAGGTGTTGAGTATTTATTACCTTCTTATTTTGTTTTATTTTATTTATTTTTTTAGGATTTTATTTATTTATCAGAGAGAGAGAGAGGATGCGCTCGTGCACAAGCAGGGGGAGTGGCAGGCAGAGGGAGAAGCAGACTCCCCACTGAGCAAGGAGCCCAATGCAGGACACAATCCCAGGATCCTGGGATCATGACCTGAGCCAACGGCAGAGGCTTAACTGACTGCGCCACCCGGGAGTCCCTATATACTACCTTTTTAAATGTAATATATTTCATTATAAGTGCATATAATTTGATTTTTAATAATGGCTGTATTTAACAATTTGTTCACAAAATTGCTGAAAATTTAACAATTAGCTCTCCTGAGGGAGCACCAGCCAGCTCCAGCCTGGGCTGGAGACCTGCTTTGAGCTGAGAGACATATCTCTTGCATAAACAAAAGAGCATGAGCAATGAGGCCAGATGCACCTCTCTCAGACTTACTTCTTGTGAGAATTTGGGCAAGTCGCTGAATCTCAGTGTCTTCATCGATAACATGAGATGGTAATATGAATCTCTCTCGTGTGCGATAAAGCTTAGAGATAAATACATAGAGTCTCATCCACAAGAGAGCAAAACTGCTTATTTAATATTATTTTGCCATAGCTTTAAGCATAGCTTCAACTTTCCTTTGTCGTCAGAGAGACACTTGAGCGTCCCCCAGGGTACAGTGCGGAGTTTCCAAGTCCCCCATGAGGTCGAGCATTTGCTCAGGACGCAGATGCAAATGAATTCGCTCCTTACACACCTTGCAGGGGCAGAGCCCTGGAAATCTTGCCCCGGGCAGTTTGGGAGGGGGCGGGGAGCAGAGCGTCAGGCTCAGGGCTGCCCGAGAAATTAGAGAATCGGATTAGGATGATGTGTCTCCCTCCAAGGCCTTCGTGGCTCCTCAAATATATTCCTGACAGACGGCTCAGGAACTTGACAATTCTACCCTTCCCTTTCCAGCGAGGGTTGACCCTGCACACATCACAGGGATCGGCTTATCAACCCGCGGGGGGGAGGGGGGAGAGGGCGGGGCCCAGGGAAATGTCCACGGGCGGTAGGGCTTTAGAGATCGGAGGCAGGGAGGACTGGGGCAAAGTTTCTGGCATAGAGGAAGGCTTTGCAGGGTGCTGTCGGGACACGAAGGAAGGAAAAGATCCGAAGCAGTGGTGAAGGGGAGAGGGGCAAGAAGAGACACAAAGCCTGTTCCCCACCTCCCAGAGCTGCGGAGCCTCTGAGATCCCACCAGCCCGTGAGAAAGCGAACATCCTCTTGGCTTTTCTGCGTCCTCAAGGGCAAGTGCCAGGGACACAGCTCAGCAGGAAGCAAACACAGGGTGGCTGGCACTTCAACTGCCTTCAACTCGTTTGTCAACATCGCACAGCCTCTTTGGAGAGGCCTGTGGAAAGAGGAGCTGAGAAGTATAATCCTTTCGCCCTGGGGAGGCCAGGTGCTTTTCCCCCTAGTTACTGGTCACTTACGAAACAGCCACCTGTCATCATGTGGATGTGGAAAATCCAGCATTCCACCACCCCCGCCAGCAGGACACTAATTCAGAGAATGGTGGCCAAGAGAGGGTCTGGAAACCCGGGTTCGTTGTGCTTGGCTAGGGGCCCCTGAGCAAGTCACCTGGCGTCTCTAGGCTTCCTTATTCTTTCTGTCAGTTAGAGATAATAGTATCTCCCCCTGGCAAGGTTTACATAACTCGAGCAAAATGCTTTGCCCAATGGTAGGTCATGTCATGTGCATTCAATAAACTGAGCAATGGGTGTTATTACTACTGCCTGTGTGATCTTGGGCAAGTTATTTCATCTATTTGGGTCTTAGTTTCCTCATTGGTGTATTGTGGGTCTGATGATCGTGGAGGCATCTCAGGTTCTAGCATTCTGTTATTCCATGGCAAACAAGACTCTCACTCTGGTGCAGGCCTATCCACGGCAAGAGATTAGGCCATTGGCTGTTGCTGTTGCAATGCTCAGATAGCAAAGAACTTTGAGAGCAGAGAAGACTTGTTTACCCCTCCCCTTGAACAGAGTTTTAAGGCTCTGGGACAAGAGCTCTTTGCGGTGTTTCTCTAACCACAGAATTAGGAAAGGGGACAGGGTGCTAGGCAGCAGGATGTATTAAAATGCTGCCAAGAGGCAGGAATGCACATGATCTCTGGCCCAGGTCATGGCAGACATGTCAACATTTGCCTGGGGTTCCAGCAACATCTCTTTGGATTCTACCCCCAAAACAGCTGGTGATAGAATTGGGATGAGACAGCTCTACACTTTCAGAATAAAATTCCCCCTCTGGACTCCAGATGAATGAGGCAAAGTCTTCCTTTTCTGAATGGGGCCCAGTGAATAATTACAATTGAGAGAGGTGGAGAGAAAGATGGGTGGGCGAAGTCAAGGCTGCGTCTCTGGGTTGGAGAGGATGAAGGTGTAGGTGGAAGGACAGTGGAACCCTCTCAATGAGCTCAGCCCCGCCTAGTATTTTGAGTTGTCCTGATGTCCTTAACTCAGGGACATAATGGGATAAAGATTGATGACCTTGGACACAGAGCAGAGAGACAAGCTTCTTTTCCTCAGACCTGGGTCTCTAGGGCAGGATGCTAAGGATTTCAGGCTGATTTATTCCCGGAATATTTTAGGTCAACCCTATCTCCATAAAAAAGAAAACACAAGGGGGAAAAAAAAAGTACAATTATGTGCAGGGCACATTTTCTACAATCTGTATTTTCCCAGAGCCTCATTTCTTTTGGGCCCCCCCCTAATTTCCATTAATGATTTCCGGATGTCAGTTAAGGAGCTGGTTTCCAGCTGGTAGAAAGCATTGCTCATTAACAATATCCACGAGACCCCAGGCCTTTGGATGACAAGTCACAGGGTTTCTGTCACCCTCCCAGCTGGAAGGTCTCTGCTAAACGGCAAACTTCCTGAAGTTTTTCCCTACACGTCTTGGACTGTGATAACCTTTCAAGATCACACTTTGGTTTTTTTTACACCATCTCGAATATTTGTGCCACTAATTCCCTGGCTCTCGGTCAGTATGAAAGAAGCATCTGTCACAGAAAAGTGACTTGAGTGAGCAAGGGGCACCCAGCTGCCATCCATGTGTGTCTCTGGCACTCTGTCTCTGCCTGGCCCCGGAGGGGTGAGAGCTGCAAGTCATCTTAGCGTGAGTTCTTATTCACCCTCGCCTGCTCACTGACCCATCTTCCATGATCATGCCATGGCCACGCCTTTATACTAAATGACGACAAGATATCCTCCAAGTCCTCAGAACCAGAGCCTCATTTTAACTTACTCACCTCTTTGAAAGCCTTATCTCCAAATGTAGTCAGTCTTCTTCTGAGGTATGGGGACTGGGCTTCAATATATGCACCACATTTTAGCCCAGAAGAGGTAGTGTTCCTTCTTCTTTCTGTTCATGCTGATGTTGGTGAAGAGGAGGGAGAAGAGAACATACTCTAGAATTTCAGAGGAATATAAAGCTTCAGGAAATATCCAGAGGTTAGCATCTGGCACCAAGAATGTAAAATAAGAAGAAAAGTTAAGAGAACTCAAATCACTGGGCCTGAAATAGAAAAGGCTGATTTTCTTTTATTGAAATATGCTTAATTGAAATATGCAGGCTTAAATATGCTCGCCATACAACCTGGATGTGTAGGAAAAATATTCTTTGTGTTTTCATCTTATTTGTTGTTACTTGCTAGGTAAAGAGGGGAAATATAATCAAATGTCCAATCCAGCTTAAAATTTAGTTGGTTTTGTGGTTGTTGCTGTTGTTGTTGCTTTTTAAGAGAGAGATCGTGGGGGAAGGGTGTGGGCGGTAGAGGGAGAGAGAATCCCAAGCTGACTCTGCACCGAACATGGAGCCCAACACAGGGCTCTATCTCACGACACTGAGGCCAGGACCTGAGCTGAAACCAAGAGTCAGATGCTCAACTGACTGCACCACCCAGAAGCCCCTTAAAACTTAGCTTAAATCGCTCATTTAATTGGTCCCTCTTGGGTCTTGCTCAGGATCATTCTCGAGGGGGTGTCTGAGCCTTTGGTCCGTGGCACTGTTGTGGGAGGAGAGGGCACCTTGGCCTTATGCAAGCCTTAGGTGGGGGCTTGTTCCTGGACGTTCAGCTGGTGCCCTACTAATGTCTGCAGCTAGCAAGGCTCCTGGTCTGGGCTCCCCATCTCTTGTCCCTGGCTTCTCACCTCACCTCAGCTCCTTCTGGAGCTGTGCACCCTTCAGAGCTCTGCCCCAACCTCCCTCTGCCATCCTGGTGCAGTGGACATCAGGGCTGGCTCACAGGCTCTCCAATGGGAATGGAGGAGCCTTGGGACTAAAGCAGTAGGCTCTCTCTGCCCCCAATAAGCAGCCAGCCTTTTGTACCACTTTGACTGCCCCCTCCACACTTGGCTCCCATCCCAGAGCACAGCCTGCTACCAGAGTTCGCCTCGCAGAGTCCAAAACAAACAGAGAGTGGAGAAGAAACCTGTCTTCTAGATGCCTCTCAGTGTGTTGAACACACCTGTTAAAGGGACATCAGAGCACGTATCTCACCACCTCCCCTCTTAACTTGCTTCAGTTCACGGCATCCTCTTCCCACAATGCCCCAGGACAAGAAGAGGCAGCAGACTCGTTTACTTCCTCTGCTGTACAGTTTCCTGGCTTGAGCCTAAACAGAACTTACAGACTGCTGGTTAAACCCAAATCGTAAACAGCATTACCTTCTCTGTTCTATGAGAAAAACTCTGCGATCCCGACCAACTGGGAGCTGAAGTTATTTAGAAAAATCCTTTCTCAAACCTAGCATTCAAGTTACTGTCTTGCTGTGAAATCTTATTTTGAATGTCAAAACTGAATACCACCTCTCTTTCGCTTTGAATTCCTTTAGGAACCATTCTAATCACTTCTCCAGATAAAAGGATTCCTCCAGCCAGTGGGGAAAGAGCGAAAAAGGAAAGTACATTAATCCCCCATTGACAACAGCCTGCGTACTCCTTGATGGGCAAAGGTAATTCCCCCAAAGTGCTTACTTAATTTTTTTTTTGTTTTTTTGTTTTTTTTTTTTTAGGGAAGGGAAGGGAAAAGAAGGAAGGAAATCAGTATTTTGAAGATAATCACTAATTTTCCCCTGTTTTGATAAGATAGAACAAGGAAAATTTGGGTTCAATCAAAATGGAAACTGTTTTGAGCAGTGTGAGAGAAGCTGAGCATGTCACCCTACTTGGGAATTAGAGTACGAAAGGGGAATTGTGCCAAAGATGAAGAGATGAACTAAATGACCTCTGCAGATCTCTTCTAGATCACATACTTGCTCGCCTAATCCCAAGAAGGCCTGGAGTTGATGTTAGAGCCATCTTTTCTGGAGTCCAGTATACGTTCATGGTCAAAGGTGCCACACCCAGCATGGTAGCTTCTGTGAGAACAGGACCATTATGGGACCAGGAAGTCCTTGGTTCTGCAGAGTCTGTAAATCCTTTCCAGCCAGGGGACTGAAACTCTGTAAACCTCAGGGGAGTCAGAGGCTTCTGGAAAGAAGCACGTCAGAAAGGCAGCAGAGACCCCTTTACACCTGGAGATGGAGAAGCTGAGGGGACTTTGGGGAGCGTGAAGCAACCCCACCAGAGGGCCTGCTTGTGACTCTATGAGGGCTGCTTAAACAGGGTTCTTGAAAAAAATGTCACTTGGTTTCTCCAAGCCTGTTTCCTTATCCATAGAAAGAGGGCATTGGTGCATGCCTCCTGTATTTATTGAGCAAATTGAGAGATAACATAGATCCAGCCCCGCGCCCAGGGCCTGACACATAGCAAGTTGTCAGTAAATGGTAGCTGGTTTTGGGACTACTATTCTCTTTGGGGAAACTCTTAAAAAAAAAAAAAACCAATACAGGCAAGACAGAGTAGAAAAACCTGCACGAGGATCTTCTGGCATACAAAATAAACAAAAGATTGCTTTGTACGGATCTTTTTTCCCTCCTGGATAGAACCAAGGAGCAAAGATGATTCTGAAGTTACAGCCCATGTTGTCAAAAAGAAGGCTAATGTAACCCAGATCATCTGGGTTTTCACTGGGAAAATGGCAAGTATATTTGACCCCCACCATGCAGGGGAAGGGTCAAATGCTGAGAACTCGGCCCCTCTACTATTCTCTTGTGACCCCAGAAAAGTCAGAATCCTCAGGCTGAGTGATCTGGGGCAATGTATGCATGATACTGAGTGGGAGGACTCCGGGTTGAGTGGAGAATGGAAAATTCCTATTTTTATTGTGCTTCATAACTGTTGGGTTAAATATGAACAAAAGAAATAGAAATAAGGCACACCAGAATTAGGGGCGGGAGAACCAGGGAATTCAGGGATCCATGAAGTAAAATCAAGAATAAAAAAAAAAAAAAGGTACTCGAGTGAGAACTGGAATCACCATGATTCAGCAGCTCTAGAAATCTTTACAGTCACCACCCCCATGATTTTCCAGATAAGGAAACTGAGGTTTGTAAAGTCAGGTTACTCGCCCAAGTCTACAGTGAACAAATCTGGGTCTCTCGACTTCAGTCTAGCACTCTTTCCACATCCAGGGATTGTAGAGAAGACCCTGAGAGGGCAGAGCCAAGAAGGAAAAAAACAGGTCATTTCTAGCCAAGTCCCAAGCTCTATGATTGGTTGGCGGGCAGCTTACAGCTTCATGAAAGGAAACTTGACTCCAAGAGCCACAGCCAGGAGAAGGCCCTGGGGATGGAGGCCCAGTGTTAAAACAGCAAGAAGTCGGAGTTGAGCAATGGGTGGCAGGACTCCAGGCCCCGGAAGGGAGCACATGCACCTGTTCAGGTACTGAAGCATGACAGGACTTGGGCAGCCCAACCCCAATAGGAGAGAAGCCAGAGGAGGGCAGAGCAAAGGGCCTGGTTGAAAAATTCACTTTACAACACTCTCCACATTTCAGTGGCCCTTCTTCCTTCCTTCCCCCTTCCTTTCTCTCATACTCCTTCCTTTCCTCCTTCCTTCCTTCCTTCCTTCCTTCCTTCCTTCCTTCCTTTCCTAACCAGCATCTAAATCCCCCTTCTGAATTTTGAGGAACCCCCCCACTGTGAGTCAGAGCTGGTGCTCCTTGCACCAGTGTCTCAAGAGTCAACCAGAAGACAAGAACCCAGTGTAACCACACAGTAACTTCTGGTTGCTAGCCAATGCGTGCGTTGTACAGAAGCAAAAAAGCAGAAATCCTTGCCCTTCTTATTCTTGACCACCGAAGGAACCGCACAAGTTGTAGGACACCACCACCCAGGACTTTGAATTATGCGAAGTCATGGAAACAGTGGTGTTGGAGCCATGATGGCAGCTGAGGTGGTCTAGCATTAAGATTCATGTCCAAGGATAGTGACCATGGTTGATGATGGTGGTGGCATCCCGGCCACATTGTCTGCTGCCCAGCCTCCCTGGCCTCCAGGCCTGCTTCTCCTACCTTCTTACAGATTCTGTGAGCAAACTTCCATGACTTCATTTTCCAATGTTGTTGGCCAGCACTTGACTGCAGATCCTGGCCGACACAGGCATCATTCCTCCCCTGTAACAGCAGGAGCCAAACGAGTTTAGATGGCTAGGACCCAGCTCAATTGTGACTCTTACAAAGGCAGATGTGAGAGCCTGATGGAAGATAAAAAGGCTCACAGTGGAACACATGTGGTGGAAACACATTTGCAAAACCATCTGTTATCCTTGCCAAAACCACTTACACGATGTTGGGACGGAGATTGGCCTGACACTGCTGCTCTCCATGAGGGACAGACCCAACGTTCACATTCAAGGCTTAGAACCTCACCCAGAGTCACACAGGTAGCTAAGTGACAGAATGCATGGGAGCCGTTGGGTTCAATTGAACTTTGAAATGTCAGGAAGAAAAGAAGCTTTGGCTCCTTCTTAAAAGAGGCATTAGATGCTAAAGGTCTGGTCTGGATTATATAATCTGCGCCAAGGACTTCCTCAGCTCCATAAACAATGAGGCATTGATTGAGGGAGAAAGGGAGTTGAGAACTGTTTCCTGATTGAAACAAGGAAGACAACCCCAGGATCTGTAAACCACACTGAGAAAGTTACATAGCCACACTGTGTTCTTGCTTCTCCATGCTGTTCCTAAAAGAGGAAGAAGGGAGAAATCCATGCTGGATTTGGGGAAGTACCCTCTGATCTTCCATTGGGCTCTCATTGTCTATGTCCATGCCCTAGGCTCCTTTTTCCTTCCTTGCAACAAGCCCCAGGGACTCTGTTTCCATTTCCTACCTGCTCTTTCCTCTGGAGTTCTTATCAAAATGGCTACAGAGGAAGAACATCTCATTCCAGCTGCCCCCAAAGATAAATGCTAGCCCCAATTCTCTTAAGGATTTTCTTCCTAAGAATTCAGGACAAACAGGGGACAAGAAAAATACAAAGAGATGGTTCGTTACAAAGCTTAAGAATCTTACAAGGTTCCCGTAATCCTTACAAGGTTCCCTCGCGTGCTGAGCCAAGACTCTACTAACCACAGCTAACACGTCCTGGCCATTTCTTATTCACCAGGCACCAACTGCCTCAGCAGGTGTCGCACCCTTCATGTTCCCAACAGCCCTCTGCATGTTATTAATGGGACTGAAGCCACAGAGGCTAAATGACTTTTCCAAGTTCAACTGGTAGTTAGCTTCAGAACTGGAATTTGAACCCAAGCCTGTCTAACTCCATATCTGCTGCTTTTCTTTTACATTTTAGTTTTGTTTTATAATGCCCACTTTCATCCTTGTGCCTTCTTCCTGTCCTCTTCCCCCTTATAAATTAGTTCTGTTAATTTCTGATTTATCTTTCTAGTGTTGCTTTTCAAGAAGAGACATACACACACACACACACACACACACAGATGAAAGCTGATGCTGTTTATACCATGCCCAGTTGAACGCCTACTCTGTCTTTTTTTAAAAAAAACAATTTAGGGGCACCTGGGTGGCTCAATCGGTTAAGTGTCTGACTTGATTTTGGCTCAGGTCATGACCTCAGGGTTGTGAGAATGTGTCAGTCTCCACACTGAGCATGGAGTCTGCTTAAGATTCTCTCTCTCCCTCTCCCTCTGCCCCTCCCCACCCTCATGCTTGCACATGCTCTCTCCCTCTCTTAAAAAAAATCAATTTACCCCCACAAAATCTCAATTTAATCAGAAGTAAAGGGTTTTCCAGAGCCAAATAAGTGGGGAACTGGAAGGAAGTGGATGCTTTTTTAGGTGGTTGAAAACAGACACCTAAGAATCTTCCTACATAGCCTAAACCCCCCACCCCCACGATAGTTTTTAAAAGTGTCTCAGCAATAATGTTAGCGTTTGGATATCAGAATCAGCAATAATATTAGTGTTTGGATATCAGAAACAAAAGTGTGAACAACTTGGAACTATCCCTAAAATAAAATAGAAATCAGGTATGATCCTAGTAAGTGCTTGGTGCCTTTGTGGCCGAGCCTGTGCACAGAGCACAACTCAGGAAGCATGCTACTGTAACCAAAAGTAATAAAAACTAAATTGTAATATTTACTCATAGACTTCAAAGAATATCAACAGAAACCTAATTCATAAGCCTCAGCAAATGTCTCCAATCCAAATTCTCTCCAGTATCCAGTCCATACTTCGTCTTCCTCCCCCTACCTTTCTCGCTCCCCCTTAGCTCTTGAGTATGCAGATCAACTTGGCTCCTGGTGCTAAGTCTTCCATGGTCCCGTCCCACTTCTTAGATCCTGTCTATTCTAACTATCTCCTTATTCCTTCTAGAATCTAGCAAATTGAGCTGGCAATGATTCCTCTTCCATGGCAGGAGTGGAGCTACTTTTAGCAATACTTGTGTGCTGAGAAAGCAATTCCTTGTACACCACACAGCAATTCATCTTTGGTAATAGTTGCAGTTTAGTGGAGAAACCTACCAGGTATGTCTCTGATAAGGAAAAAGAAATTACATCAATTATTTCAATAAGGAAACTTTGATATAAAGAACTGTTGACTAATACTAATAAAAGGTGACTAACTACTAAAAGAGTAAGAGGCGCCCCCGAGGGGCTCAGCAGTAACCAGTTGCAATAAAAAGAAGCTTCTAGGGGTGCCTGGGTGGCTCAATCAGTTGAGCACCTGGTTCTTGGTTTCGGCTCAGGTCATGGTGTTGGGATCGTGAGATCAAGCCCCATATTGGGCTTGCCACTCAATGGGAAGTCAGCTGGGGAATCTCTTCTTCTCCATCTCCCTCTGCCCCTCCCCCCTGCTCATGCTCTCTCTCTCTCTCAAAAATAAAATAAATAAATCAATAAATCTTAAAAAAAAAGAAGTAGGAGACACTTTCACCTTTAGGCTGAAGGAGCCTGGACAAAGCAGGGACTAAGGGCTTAGGAGATCTCTTGAAAGAGGCTGCTGCAAGAACACCAGCCTGACAGGGCCAAGAGACACAGGCTAGAGCTGTCCCTGGAAGAGGTTCTCTATTGTCAGACGTCGTGGGCGACCAAAGCTGCTTAAGTCACAGTAGGGAGAGCAAGGGGTTAGGGTGCAGCTAAAGGTTGTCCACATGGGCAGTTGGGCTGCCATGTTGACTAATAACAATGGAGGGAACTAGAACAAATAACAACGGAAGGGAACTCTCTTTCTGTGGCTATGTCCTTGCAGTGTCACTCCAGTGCCTTATTGAAGAAACCTAACATTCTGCCAGCTGGCAAAAGAGACATGTTTACAGGGTCTGGCTCTGATAACACACAGCTGGGTAAAGAAGGTTGACTTGGAACAGAAAGACAATAAACTGGTAAAAGGCACAGGCCCTGGCCAATCAGAGGGGATGCCCATCTGTAAACAACCAGTAGAGACCTACTGGTTCGTTTTAGGTGAGTACCCTGAGTTGTGCAAAGATGGATTTCTCTAGTCTCTGTTTCAGCTTTCTGCTGTATCCCTAGAGATTGCATGGGAGGAAAACCTGGGATACAGGATATAGCCTGTTCTCAAAAATCAGAAAGATCCAGGGATGCCTGGGTGACACAGTTAGTTAAGCCTCCCACTCTTGGTTTCAGCTCAGGTCATAATCTCGGGGTCCTGGGATCCACTGCTGTGTCGGGCTCGGCACTCAGTGCAGAGTCTGCATAAAATTCTCCCTATCCCATTGCCCCTCCCCCTTGTGCTCTTTCTCTCTTGCTCTCTCACTCTCTCTCTCTCTAAACTAAATAAATAAATCCTTTTTAAAAAATTAGGAAGATCCAATATGAACAGGGCAGGTGATGGGGGACAAGGTATACCAAAGGATAATTTTTTAAAAAAAGATTTCATTCATTTATTTGACAGAGACAGAGAGAGAGGGAGCGAGCAAGCAAGCAAAAGCAGGGGAAGCAGTAGAGGAAGAAGGAAAAGCCGGCTCCCCACTGAGCAGGGAGCCTGACACGGGGCTTGACTTCAGGACGCTGGGATCATGACCTGAGCCGAAGACAGATGCTTAACTGACTGAGTCACCCAGGCACCCCTCCAAAAGATAATTTTTATTGCAGACATTTATAAAGTGCCAATTACGAGCCAGACATTGTACTTGATAATTTATATGCATTATCTAATTTAGAGCATATAACAATCTTAGAAGGCTGGTGTTATTCCTGTCTTTTAGGTGAGAACACTGAGTTTCACAGATATTAGGTAAGTTCATGAAGTCACACAGCTCATGTGGTGGAAAAGGGATGTGAGCTAAGGTCAGCTTAATCACAACCAAAGCCTGTTTCATCTATCTTTTCTTAGAGGGTTGTGTTAAGCTGCTATAGTTCTTAAATTGTTGCTTTATATATAGGAAGAGAGCAAACTTGTTAATGATTATTCATCTAGGTCTTATAACCAGCATATAATGTCCTCCTTCATCCCTTATGATCATTTTCAACTTAGATTCTATTTTAACCATGACTGAAATTACTATCCCACCTTTCCTTTGGCTTCCTTGTAGGTGTTTTTCCACTCCTTATTTTCAAGTTCTCCATATCCTTTTAGTGCAAATGTGTCTCTGGAGACAACATATAACTGGATGGAGGAGAGGAGGATGTTGTCATCATGATTTTAAAAGTTCAATCTACGGGCTGCCTGGGTGGCTCAGTCATTAAGCGTCTACCTTCGGCTCAGGGTGTGATCCCGGCATTCTGGGATCAAGCCCCACATCAGGCTCCTCCACTGGGAGCCTGCTTTTTCCTCTCCCACTCCCCCTGCTTGTGTTCCCTCTCTTGCTGGCTGTCTCTCTGTCGAATAAATAAATAAAATCTTTTAAAAAAATAAAAGTTCAATCTAAGAGTCTCTCACTTCTTATCTTTGATTCTAAAGTCTGTGCACTTTAGAATAAAGCACACACTATATGTCTGCTCAGAATAAGCTGGCAGGGGGTTGGGAAGATTCAGAAGCAAAGACAAAAAAAAAACAAAAAAACAAACCCAGACAGGAGACCAGCGGTCAGTATGTGGGTGCTAAGCCCTGCAAGGGCTGTGAGGAGTGGACCAGGGAGGACCTCAGCTTTCAGAGAACTGGGATAATAAGCAGGAAAATGATGTAGAAACATGAACCTCTTCTTAGAATAGGGGGTGCGGGTGGGAGTCTGATCATAGAGTCACAATCAAGTTTAGGGTTATCAGTACCAGAAATAAGCGAAATGAAATAAAGAATATGAAAAGACATGGCGTTTACAAATATTAAAATATTTATGACTCCATATCCCAATATCATGGGGAGGTTTTTTTTTTAGCAGATGTGCTAAATGACTTCTTCCACCAATGCATCCCGAAAAAAACTGCTTCCTTCTCTCAGTGTTTGTGTTTTTTCCATCTCTGTTGCTGTAGTGGGTATACTTGTGGGTAAATCAAATTCCTTCAAAAACAATTGAACAAAATAGTTTCTAACACAATATAAATCTGGCAATTACTCTTTTCTGAAAGACTGAATGACTTAACCACCTTTCTCCTCCCAGTTCTGTGCCTCCTCCCTGCCATCAAAGGCACTCCTCTGCGAAAGGGAATAAAGGCATCAAACACCATATCTATTCCTCACAGAAAGAGAAGTGGAAAGATTGTCAACAGGACAGTCCCAAAGGGCCATCCGTTTGACTCATTTGTTATTTTCCTTTGATAGTCACCCAGATTATTCGATGTCCCAGAAATTGCAAGTTTGGGGTTTTATTGACTCTCACTTTGGTTCACTAACTATGGAAAATTTATCTTGCATCATTTGACCCACGGATAAAATCCCTTACATCCAGAGAGCATTTTCCAGGTATGAAACGCTTCCACATTTGGCTTGCCTTGTGAGGCCTCCCACTGCTCACTGAACTGAAATTTTACAGGCCGAGAATGCAGAATGGTGTTTTAAAGGTCACAGCTAGTTAGTGACAGAACCGAGATTCAAATCCAGTTTCTGACCTCAGGTTTAGTTCTCTTTTCACTTTTCATTGTTTCCTCCTCTCCTTCAATGATCTTGTCCTCTGCTCTATCTCAGCCCCTGCCAGGGTCACACCTTAGACCTTGTCATTACTAAGAATCTACTTATAATGTTAGTTTTAAGCATGGCACCTACCACCAACTTTTTTTTTTAAGATTTATTTAGTTATTTAAGAAACACAGAAAGCACGAGCGGGAGGGGCAGAGGGAGAGGGAGAGGGAATCCTAAGCAGACTCTGTGCTGAGGGTGGAGCCCAACCACAGGGGCTCCATCTCACAACCTTGAGATCACGACCTGAGGCAAAACCAAGAGTCAGTTGCTTAACAGACTGCGCCACCCAGGTGCCTCGCCACCACCAACAACTTTTATTTTTCCAGCTCATTCCCTCTTGACAATGACCCCAACATTTCTTTGATCCCACCAGGACCTATAATTCATTAGTCTGGCCTCTTCCCCCCATATTCTTGCTTTCTGGCGTTCCCGGCTCAGATTTTGCGGTACTCTCTGTCAGCATCCCCCTCAGCTCCCTTGCCCCATTTGATTCCTGGTAAAATCTAATTTGCCACCAACTTGGCAGTTCCCACCAGGCTGCTGAATGTGGCCAAAGGCACACACATGCACACACACATAGCACAGATTCATTATCAATCTCTGAAGCTTTCCTTTAATAAATAGCATCTCTCTTCCCCATCAGGTTCTCAGCAAGTTGAAAAATAATACAAAGTAAATGGGGAGGCCAAACATCGGCTTTATTATGAATAAAGACCATATTAGAAGATAGGCATTTGGTCTGTTGGCCAAGGTACTAAGTCCCAGTACCCATCCAGCCCCAGCAGCAGCAGCAGCACTGAACTGGGGCTCTACCTTCAATTATTTCCATAATCCAGCTGCTCCTCGCCATCTTAATCACTACCACTGGGTCCAGGCCACCAGCAGTCTCCCCTGGAATTGTGCAGTAGTCTCCTAATTGTCTCCAGGCGTCAACCCTCACCCCCACTCCTCTCTTCTCATCAAAACAGCCAGAGAAAGCCTTTTAAATCAGTAGTTCTCAACCTTGGCTTGACATTAAAATCACCCGGGCAAGTTTTAAAAGTCTGGCTACCCAATCCTCACCAAGTAATTCAGAGTTGGGGGTGAGACTTGGGCGCGGTGATCTTGTAAAGCTCCCCAGGAGATCCCCTGGGCAGCCAAAGTTGAAAACCAGTGCAGTCAGATGTGTCAGTCCTCTGCTCTCACCGCTCCCCACATGACTTCCGTTTCCACCCAGAGTGAAAAGCAAAGCCCTTTAAAAGGCCTGCAGAGCTACTCATGAGCTGACTTTCCTGTAACCCCCCAAGCTCCTCTCCAGGACCACTGGCCTTCTCGTTATTCCTCAAACACACTGAGTGAGCTCTTCCCAGAGGTCTTTACACTTGCTAGTCTTCTCACGGTCTAGAGAGCCATTCCTCAAGATAGCCACGTGCCTCAGTCCACTTCCTTTAGGTCTCTGTTCCAATATCTCTTTATTAAGAGCCTTTTTCCAAATACTCGATTTAAAGAAACACACACACACTCCACCCCATCAGTCTCTGTTTCCATCACTCTGCTTCATGCTTCCCCATGGCACTGTCGACTCTCACCCTCACTAGAATGGAAGCGCCTTCAAGGCCGGAATCTCCCCCTGGTTTGTTCACAGATACATTCTGAGCACCTAGAATGGTGCGTGACACAGTGGGGGAACTTAATAAATAGCCATGAATGAAGAAATGAGTGAATGAGTGAACTCCTTTGCAAAACGTTGGCTCCACCACACTCTCTTCTTCTTGGTGTAGGAAACTAACCGGGTTACCATCAACCAAGATATATCCAACTGAGGATACCAGGTATGACTTTTAACTTGCTAAAGGGAAATATGAGTGGATAGGAAAAATACCCTCTCTCCTCTCTCTCCTTTTTATCTCCCCAGCCCTACCAATGTCTCTGAAACAAGATGAGCCCTCAGTAAAGTATGCTGAGTTCAGCCTGAGCATTTCCAATGGTGAGGTGCCTTGCCCAGTTTGGCTGTGAAGAGAAGCAGGGTGGTGGGGTGTCTGGATCAGTGCCACTGAAGACACATCCTGCAGAGCTTCTATCCACGTGGAGGAAGCCATACAGTGTCAGTCCAAAGCCAATAGCAAAATCAACAAAGGAAGAAGGGAGGATCAGAACCAGACTCCACAATGGGTCATCCTGTGCACGTCGTTACCAGAATAGGTAGGTTTTTGGTTTGCAAAGGGGGGCAGGCAGAAGAGGAATGGAAAGGAGGAAATATTTCTGTCTAATGCATTGATTTTTGAATACATTTTTCTTATAAGTAAATACTCAGAAATCTAGGAAAATCTTAAAAGTAAAATAAGGTAGGGGGCACCTAGGTGGCGCAGTTGTTAAGCGTCTGCCTTCANTTTCTTATAAGTAAATACTCAGAAATCTAGGAAAATCTTAAAAGTAAAATAAGGTAGGGGGCACCTAGGTGGTACAGTTGTTAAGCGTCTGCCTTCAGCTCAGGGCATGATCCTGGAGTTATGGGATCGAGCCCCACATCAGGCTCCTCTGCTATGAGCCTGCTTCTTCCTCTCCCACTCCCCCTGCTTGTGTTCCCTCTCTCGTTGGCTGTCTCTGTCAATTAAATAAATAAAACCTTTAAAAAAAAAAGTAAAATAAGGCAAATAACAAATTTTCGTAATCCTATNCTTCTTCCTCTCCCACTCCCCTGCTTGTGTTCCCTCTCTCGCTGGCTGTCTCTGTCAACTAAATAAATAAAACCTTTAAAAAAAAAGTAAAATAAGGCAAATAACAAATTTTCGTAATCCTACTACCCAAGCGCTCACATTTTTATGAGTTTCTTTACAGTCTCCTTCCTATGTTCTTTTTGTCACTCATGTAAGCAACATAATGGCCTCCCTTTCATTGGCCAAATTTCTCATCATTTCCATACAGTACTGATCCAAAGCTTGCACCCAAATAGATGATAATTTTAAAAAATTTTTAGTCAGGTATAATTAAGATACAGTGTTATATTAGTCTCAGGTATACAGTATAATGATTCAATAATCCTATACATTACTCAGTGTTCCTCATGATAAGTGTACTCTTAATCCCCTTCACTTATTTCACCCATCCCCCACCCACCTCCCCTCTGGCAGCCACCATTTTGTTCTCTATAGTTGAGAGTCTGTTTTTTTGTTTGTCTCATTTTCTTTTTGTTCATTGGTTTTGTTTTTTTAAAATCTACATATGGGTGAAACGATACAATATTGTCTTTCTCTGAGTGACTTACACCCTTTAGATCCATGCATGTTTTTGTGAATGGCAAGATTTCATTCTTTTTTTATGGCTGCATATTATCACATGGTTTATGAACACTTCTTTATCCAACGGATGATCATTTTTAAGTCATTCTGCGATGTGTCGCCTAATAGCTTTCCAAAGAGTTTACTAATTTACATTCCCTCCAACACAGCATGAGAATACCTGGCCTCACCTGGCCTCACCTCACCCGTGCTGACCAAAATCACCTTGAAAACATTTGAATCATGACACTTTGTAAAAGATCCAACCAACTGGCACTACCTTCTGACTTTCCAGAGAGGCAGTGAAAAGGCAAGGGATAAAATCTGACAGGTTAAGGTGCCCCCTTAGTCTAAAAAAAAGTGCTGATCGTCCCCTGCCTTCGACTTTTATACCCATGATTAACCACCTCTCAGTTCTCTTATCAGATCCATGGCCAATCAAATCTTTGCCCCCAGGGCTTCTCTTCTCCCCTAAAGTCATACTAAATTATCTCCGTCTTTTTTTTTTTTTTTTCAGTTTCCCTGCTTTCATGACCTAGGGGTCACCTGAGCCCAGAACCCACTGCCCTGCCCGCAGCAGCTTTGTTAATAGTTCTCACCTTTGGTGCTTCCCCTTCCTGGTTCTCAGCCCTGCTTCTCTTCCTGCCATTTGGAGATTAGGAGTAAATATGCCGGCATCCCTCACCTGGGTTTTTCTTCTGAGGGGTGTGTACGTGTGTGCTTGTGTTTAAGGGCTCAAAATACTTCAGAGATCACAGTGATGACGAAGGTGGTGAGGTCACTGCTCTCTGTAGTGATGCCTGGCCTCCACTCAACATTCCATTCACTGTGCTCAGCAACTGGATACACTTGTCTTCTTAACCCTCACAGCTACCCTCTGGAGTGGGCACTACTATTACCGTTTTACAGGTTAAGGAGACTTAGGGAAAGAGGTTTGATTTAGATCACTTAACCTGTAAATAGCAGAGCCATGACTAGAGTGCCATCTCACTCCAAAGAGGGTGTTCTTACATCTGCTGCGTTGGGTTTTCAACATATCCAGGTCAAGTATTCACAGTGTTTTCACTCACCCATTCCTTTCATAACATAACATAATAACAACAACGACGACGACGACATCTTGAAATCACATCTTATACATGTGTAGGAAATCTCTTTCCCTTCCAAAGGTTTCTCAAGATCTTGGGGAATAGGGAATGCTGTCACCCTCGGTATAGAGGGCTGCTCCAGGCTGTTTCGTGGATTGGTCCTGCCTTCTCATTACTTTGCCCCAGGCGGTGGGTCACCCTAAACACGACTTCTTTCCCCTCTGCCCTCTCCCTTCATGACTCCACTACAACCAGAGTTGAATGAATACGGATCGCTTTGCTGAAGGCTTGGGAGGAACAGGAGATTATGGAACAGAACAGGAGGGATTGAAATTGGCTATCAGACTTGATTGCTGAGAAGTCTGGCGATGAGACAGCATAGTGGAGTGTATTCCAGTGTAGAGGCTCTGGAGCCCAAGTCCTGGCTCTACCACGAAAGAGAGAGTTCTCAGTGGTGGAGCCATCCTGATAGTTTACAGTGGCCTCTGTTCTGATTGGTTAGAATTCATCCCGGTGTCTGTTCTGATTGGTCAGTTTCTGCTGCTGTCTATTCTGAGTATTTGCTGTCCGCATCAGGCTGGTCGTTAAACGTTTTGAATATCGCTCTCTTAATGTATAAATTTGAGCCCTTTACCTAAGCATTTTTGTGCCTCAGTATCCTCATCTTTTTCCAGAGGCAAAGGATGGGATTGGAATCGGGGAAGCTACTTATCTCAGTGACTGGCATCTAAAGATGGCTAGAAGGAAGCGTAGAAAATGAGAGCTCTGCACATAGGTGCTGACATAGACCATCGTTCATATGACTCAAGGCCAATGGAGTGGGACTGGGCCCTGGATGGCACCTTAAAAAAAAAAAAAATCCTAAGCCCACGAGACTGTTTGCTGACAATTGCAATTTTATGAGGGCAAAACCCTTTTGTGCTTATTGCTATAAAAACTCCTTACAGTCTCTTCTTGCAGAAAAATAGCTTAATGTCATCTGACCAGGTGAGCAAGTTTCAAATAAAGGGACCTCAGAGGGGTCTTTGGAAAAAAGATGAGGGGAGATTTCCTGGGAAACTGACAGAATTATGAAAACCTGCAGCTTTGAAACTAAACTTGCATCAGAGGAAGAATTCACAATAGATTTAACTACATAAAAATGTAAAAACTATTTTGTTTAAAAAATCATAAAAAGACTAGCCACAAACTAAAAATATATGTCACAACACATGGCAAAGAGTTTAATCTCTTTAATATATAACTCATACTCATTAGCAACATTTGAAGGAGAGGAAGTGTAGTAATATGGAGAAAACATTGTCTGTTGGACCTTAATTTTAAAAAATGGCCAAAAAATAAAAAATAAAAATGATGAAAGAACAGCTGGGAACTCTGAACCAGGTTCTCTTGTTCAGAGATTCTGTGTATTGATTCATTGGTCTTTCAATAAAGTAAAATTACTTAAGGGGATTGGTGGAGGAGGGCAAAATGCATAGAAGGTATCAAGAGATACAACTTCCAGTTATAAAATAATTAAGTCATGGGGCTGTAATGTAGAGCATGGGGAATACAGTCAATGAAATGTAGTAACTTTGTGTGGTGACAGATGTGAACTAGACTTATTGCAGTGATCAATTTGCAATATATACAAATGTCAAATCATTATGCTGTATTCATGAAACTAATAGAATATTGTAAGTCAATTACCCATCGAGTAAAAAAGTAAAATTAATTTTTTAAAGTAAAAATTATTTTATTAATTAATTCTGTATAAATGAATCAGAGTTGGGGTTTTTGGCTCTGATACAAAAGCCATATATTTCTTTAAAATCAGGTCTTTTGTGCGGTCATTCTAACCCCAAGAATCTGTAATAAAGCTGTAGAAAATTCCAGCTACTGTTGTATTTATTACCTTCTAACATACCAAATACGTGACTTCTCCCACAAGAACGTAAGCTGCGTGAGTTAAGGGTTGTCTATTTTGTCCAGTGCTATATCCACACGTAGGAGGCAGATTCGAAGATGTCCCCCAATGACCCCACACTCTGGTATTCTGCCCTTGGAAATCCCATCCCTTGAGTGTGGGCTGGATTTATTGACTTGCTTCTAACAGGCAGAATACAGCAGAAGTGTCTCTGTGACTTCTCTCTTGGATATTTCTCTTTCTGTGTCTGGGACTACTTGCTCTGAGAGAAGCCAACTGCCATATTGCGAGGCCACCTGGTGAAGACATCCAAGTGGCGAGGAAGTGAAGGAGGCCTCCAGCCAACAAGGAACTGAGGTTCTCAGTCCAACTATGAGGAATAGAGGCACATGTGAGTAAGCTTAGAAGTAGATACTTTTCTAACTGGGTCTTCAGATGAAACTATGGCCTATTGTGAGTACACCCTCATGAGAGACCTTAAATCCTAGGCACTTAAGCATGCCATGCCCAAATTTTTAGCCCATAGAAATTGTGAAATAATGCTTGGTGATTTAAGCTGCTATGTTTTAGAGTAATTTCTTACTCACCAATAGATAAGTGATACATTCCAGCACTTAAAATGTGCTGTGTAAATAGTGGTTGAATGAATGAAACGAATGAATAACAACTACACAGCTATATGCAGAGGAAAAAGAAAGAAAATACCAAGTCATTGGTGGTGATTGCCTCTGGATAAATTTGTAGGCCCGTGGGTGATTATTTTTAAGAATTTATCACTCCCATACTTCATCCCATCCTGTTATTGTGAAATATAACACAAAGATATAAAATTGCATAAACAAACAGCTTGATGGAATATTATAAAATCAGCCCCTATGTAACCAGGTGAAAGAACAAAATCTTGCCTATATCCCACAATCATGAGGTTCTTTTTAAAAACATTATTTTCTTATATGCAACTTATGAATCACTAAATTCTACCTCTGAAACTAATAATACACTCTATGTTAACTAAATGGAATTTAAAAAAAAAATTTAAAAAATAAATAAAAACACAGGTTGCCTTGGTGGCTCAGTCAGTTAAGTGTCTGCCTTTGGCTCAGGTCATGATTCCAGGGTCCTGGGATCGAGTCCTGCACTGGGCTCCTTGCTCAGTGGGGAGTCTGCTTCTCCCTCTGCTGCTCCCCCTGTTTGTGCTTTCTCTCTCTCTGACAAATAAATAAAATCATTTTTTTAAATGAATAAAAATAGATAAATTAAAAAAAAATATTTTCTACATTATTCCACCCCACCATCTATGTATTACATTTTCTATCATTCCCTGTTTCTATTTTTTTTATCGTGATAAAATACACATAGCATACAATTTACCATTTTAACCATTTTTTTAAAGATTTTATTTATANTTTTATTTATTTATTTGACAGAGATAGAGACAGCCAGCGAGAGAGGGAACACAAGCAGGGGGAGTGGGAGAGGAAGAAGCAGGCTCATAGCAGAGGAGCCTGATGTGGGGCTCGATCCCGCAATGCCGGGATCACGCCCTGAGCCGAAGGCAGATGCTTAACCGCTGAAATAGGGACAAATTTACATTTGTCCTGTTACATAAACAGTGGTAGGTAGATACCTTAACTGATTGGTACCCTACTTTATATTTTTCCCAATGTTATTGTGGGTCCATACTGTTGGCTACCCAGCCAAATTCTTCCTTGCCAACAGAGCCCTTCTATTGTTCAGATAGTGGGAGCACAAGAAAGTAGTGAGAAAAGTGGGCCACTTCCACAGCCCCAGAGAATAATCCCGATTGTTTTAAAACCTATCTTGCAAAGGTGTGGACTAAACTTTGTCAGTGATTGGTCTAAAGGTGTACATGTGACCAAATTCTAGCCAATGAGATTCAGAAGGAACAGTGCTGGGGCCTCTGGGGAAAAATGTTGCTCTCTGGTAAAAGTTGGGAAAGCTCTTCCACTTCTTATTCTTTCTCATTATAAATCTTTTTTATAGCTCTTGTTCCATTTGCAGAACGTTTTTAAAACTAGTATTAAGTTACTCACTGATTCTCTTCGAGTTGAACCAAATGGTAGAGCTGGTCTCTGTAGCCTTGACCCGACAGCAATTGCCCAAGATGGGGCAGGAATGGGAATGCTCAGAGTCCACTCCTAGGGACAGAGAACACCTGGATGTCAGCCAGCTCTCTGCCTGCTCACTGGTCTCTGGACCTTGGCCCAGTTATCTGATGTGAGAATCTCAATTACTATATGTTCAACAGCTAAATTACATATGAAGCCTCAGATAGTCTTATGGTTTCAATAACTTCCCACAAAACCAGTCACGAGGAATTCAAGGTATCTGGTGCAGAACAAGACAAATCCGTATCCATAGCTTTGTTTTCTGGATTTCAGGGACACCGGTGGGCTCCATCTAGGTCCTTGTAACTGTTCAGTTGCTACAACAGTCCTACACCACCAATGAATTGAATTAATTAAGAAAACAAGAGTCAATTTTGGCTTGGAATTAATTTCAACCCAGCCCAAGACTCTCAAGGGAGGGGGAGGAGCCCTCCNAGACTCTCAAGGGAGGGGGAGGAGCCCTCCTTCAAATCTCGAAGATTTTGAAACACGGCAATTCACTTGGCTTTGGGTGTATATCTATCAACCATATAACCTGGGACCTGCGAGGGCAGTTCCTGGTCNAAATCTCGAAGATTTTGAAACAAGGCAATTCACTTGGCTTTGGGTGTATATCTATCAACCATATAACCTGGGACCTGCGAGGGCAGTTCCTGGTCTGTAAATGACTGAAGTCGGCAGCCGCCAACCGCAGTCTTCCTGACCGAGCCAGGGCAATGCAAACCTTTCTTTCGCTTATCGACAGAAAGGGGATCTTGCAGCCAGAGTTTGTCAAAATGCTGTTCCCCCAAACTCAAAGATGAACCCAACTGTCATTGCACCTGTAAAAATGTTGAGTTGTCTTGCAGTTTATATTTCTGAATTATGTTTCTTGTCTCTTCTCGCCTCGTGTTCCTCAATCTTTTCTTTCTTTCTTTCTTTTTTTTAACTCAGCCCCCTTCAAAGCTTTCAAATGCTGAATTCTTTATACCCTTGCCAACCAAGATTTAGTCAGTTTTGCTTGCCATCGTCTGATAAATGAAAACGATAGCTTTGTGGAAAAATTGTTTTTAAAAGAAAGACACTTCTCCATTCTCCTGGATCTCCTGGAGCGGTCTTCCCCAATTTGAGAATGTGTGTCCTAGCCTTGCACTTTAAACCTGCGTAAGTCATTTCTTTCTTTCTTTTTCTTTCTTTCTTTTCCTTTTTCTTTTTTTTATAAAGATTTTATTTATTTGAGAGAGGGAGAGAGCAAAAGGAGCACAGGGAGAGGGACAAGCAGACTCTGTGCTGAGCACAGAGCCCCACACAGGACTCAATCTCATGACCCCGAGATCATGACCTGAGCTGAAACCGAGAGTCCGACACTCAACCGACTGAGCCACCCAGGTGCCCCATGAGTCATCTATTTCTAAATGTGATTAAGGTACATACTGTGTCAAGTAGAAATTTCATTATGATTAAGTTTCTGTGATCTGGATAAGGAAATATGTACAAAAGAAAGAGATCTTTTATTACACCGCTCACAATCCCCATCCCCATTCTTATTTTCCTCATATTTACTTATTTTTATTACTCACCCCCTCCAATTGGCATAAAGTATTGGCTACAAATCAGGGTACACTTTGCTTTTATTACACTTCCCTTTAGATCACTAAAACATAATTGCTCGTTCGATGAATTTTTCTTTCAATATGAAGATTCTATAACTTGAACTAAATTTAAAAATCACTTCATCACATGTCTCCTACATGCTTCTTATGAGTTGACTCATGTCCCCTCAAAAGATACATTGAAGTCTAACCCTCAAACCTGTGAACATGACCTTATTTGGAAATGGGGTCTTTGCAGATATAATCAAGTTAAGATGAGGTCATACTGGAGTAGGGTGGGCCCTAAATCCAGTGACTGGTGTTCTTATGAGAAGTGAGAAATTTTAATATAGAGACAGAGACACTCATGGAAAACACCATGGGAAGACAGAGCCAGATTGGAGTTATAGAATTTCAAGTCAAGGAACACCAAAGACTGTGGGAAACACCAAAAGCTAGACGAGACAAGGAAGGATTCTCCCCTAGAAACTTTGGAGAGCGACCCTACAGACACCTTGATTTTTGACTGGTAGACTCTGAATTGAGGGGCAGTAAATTTCAGTTGTTTTAAGCCACCCACTTTGTAAGGTTTTGTTACAGCAGGCCATGAATACAATGCCCAACTTGACAATGGGATATGAAGATAAATAAGGGACGCATCTTGTCATCAGGGGTCCTGACAATCTAAGAGAGGACATAGCTGTGGACATTTTTAGATTACAAATTTTTAGTGTGTTATAAGTGAGAATATATACATCTGTACACACAATAGAGACACCACAAAGGAAGGAGTAATGAAACTGAAAAACAGAAGAAGCTTTGCAAAATAATGTGAATTTTTGGAATTCTTATATATTTTTTTCTTTATATATAAAAACACTGGCCTTTTTTAGTGAATCCTTTCTCCCTTTTTTGTTTGGCTTCCTTCCTTCTCTCCTCCCTTTTCAACTTATATCAATCAGCATACTTCACTTCAGTTAACATTGCTAATTCTATGTTAACTTATTTTTCCATGTTTTTCTCCAAGCTTAGGTAATCAATCATACTCATATACATGTATATGTTGTCATTACTCATTTTACAAAAATGTGATCATATTGTAGATACTTTCTGGATCTTTCTGTTCTCAGCAATACCTTGTAGACACTCCTACATTTCAATCGGGAATAGCTATAAATTATTCCTTTTATTGACTGCATAATATTCCATCCTATAAATATATCATATTTTATCCAACCATCTCCCTGTTGATGGATATTATATACATTGTTGTAATAGACATCTTTGGACATATATTCTTAACTGCTGCTGCTTCTATTTCTATGGGCTAGATTCCCAGGAGAGAGAATTTTGTGGTAAAAGGCATACTTTTAATATTTCAAAATGTTGTCAGTTTGCTTTTCAAAAATATTTCAACACCTCACATTTTTACTTGTGTGAGAGAGAAAGTAGCCCTTCCTTCCCCCTCCCCCTGGATTCCCACCAGCCATAGATGTCACGATCTTTTTAAATATTTGCTAACAAGCTGGGTAAAAAGTGACATAGCTTTAACTTGGATTTCCTGAACTATTCATGTATTTTAGCAACTTTTTAAAAGATATATTTATTTATTTTAGAGAGAGAGAGAGCGCATGTGTGCGTGTGTGTGTGTGCTTGTGTGTGTGTGTTCATGCATGTGCTCTCTCATGAGCAGGAGAGGGGCAAAGGGAGAGAGAAAGAATCTCAAGCAGACTCCCCACTAAGTGTGGAGCCCTACATGGCATTCAATCTCACAATCCTGAGATCATGACCTGAGTCGAAACCAAGAGTTGGACAGTTAACTGACTGAGCCACCCAGGAGCCCCTATTTTAGCAACTTTTAATATGCTTTTTAGCCATATCAATTTGTTTTTCTGAGAACTGCCTTTTCATATTGTTTGTTCATTGTTTTTGATTGGGTTGTTTACTCTTTTGATCAGTTTGTATGAGTGTTTTGAATATTAACAGTACTACTGGTGTATCTAAGTCTATTATTTTTCATTCGACTTTTGCATTGACTATGTTCATTGTATCTTTTGTCGTATAAAATTTTTAGTATTTTCCTTGTTTTATTTTTTTAAGATTTTATATATTTGAGAGAGAGCACATGCAGGAGGACAGATGGGAAGGGAGAAGTGGGCTCCCCAATAAGCAGGGAACCCAATGAGGAGCTCGATCGCAGGTCCCCAGAATCATGACTTGAACTGAAGGCAGACGCTTAACCAACCGAGCCACCCAGGTGCCCATTTGTTTGTTTTTTAAATATTTATTTATTTGAGAAAGAGAGAGCATGAGAATGGGAGCAGGAGCAGAGGGACAGGGAGAAGGAGAGAACAGACTGACCAGGGGCTTGATCTCACGACACTAAGATCATGACCTGAGCCAAAATCAAGAGTCAGAGCCTTAACCAACTGAGCCAGGTGCCCCTAAAATGTTTAATTTTTATGTAATCAAATATGTTTATCTTTTTGTTTATAGCTTCCAATTTCTATTTTATCTTAAGAAGATATCCATACATAATTTATGGGGCTATAATGTACAGTGACTATAGTTAATATTACTCTATTGCATATTTGGAAGTTGCTACGAGAGTAAGATCTTAAAAGTTCTCACCACAAGAAAAAAAAAATGTTTGTAACTGTGCGGGTGGTGGATGTTAACTAGACTTATTGTGGTGATCATTTCACAATATATAAATATCAATCATACTGTTGTACACCTGAAACCAATATAATGTTATACATCAATTATACCTCAATTTTAAAAAATCTCTGCTGCTGCTTATAGGTAGTCTCCTACATTTTCTTTCTTTTTTCAGTTTTATTGAGGTATGATTGACAAATGAAAATTATACATATTTCGATAGTACAACAAGATTTTTTAAGGTGTAGCAAGTGATGATTTAATATATGTACACATTGTGGAATGATTACCACAATCAAGTTAATTAACACACTCTTCACTTCACACAGTCACCATTTTTTCATGTGTTTGGTAGTGAGAACACTTAAGATGAAGATTTTAATCCTTCATCCTGTTCCCAGGGATTATCCCAGGGATAAATCCCACCTGATCATGGCACATGGTCTTTTTAATGTGCTGTTGAGTACAGTTCGCTAGTATTATGTTGAGGATTTTTCCATCTTTGCTCATCAGGGATATTGCTCTGTAATTTTCTTTTCTTGTAGTACCATTATCTGGTTTGGTATGAAGGTAATGCTGGCCTTGTAAAATGAGTTTGGAAATGTTCTCTCCTCAGAGTTTGAGAAGGATTGGTATTAAATCTTCTTTAAATGTTTGGTAAAATTCACCAGTCAAGAAATCTGGTCCTAGGCTTTTCTTTCTTGGGAAGTTTTTGATTACTGACCAGTCCCCTTACTTGTAATTGATCATTTCAGATTATCTATTTCTCCAAGATTGGTGTTGGAAGATTGTATGTTTTTAGGAATTTATCCATTTTTTCCTAGGTTGTCCCATCCATTGTTGTCTTTGTTCGTAGTAGTCTCTTACTATCCTTTATATTTCTGTGGCATTAGCTATAACGTCTTTTTCATTTAAAATTTTACTTATTTGCGTCCTCTCTTTTTTCTTGGTTAATCTAGCTTAAAGTCTGTCAATTTTGTTTATCTTTCCCCCCCAAAATTCTTAATTTCAGTGATCTTTTCTACTCTCTTTCTAGTTTCTATTTCATTTATTTCTGCTCTAATCTTTATTGTTCCCTTCCTTCTGCTAACTTTGGGTTTGTTTATTCTTTTTTTTTCTAGTTCCTTAAAGTGTAAAGTTAAGTTGTTTATTTAAGATATTTCTTTTTTCTTCTTTTTTTCTTAATGTAGGCGTTTATTGCTATAAACTCTTTTGCTGCATCCCATAAGGTTTGATATGTTGTGTTTCCATTTTTGTTTGTCTCAAGGTACACTTCCATTTCTCTTTTGATTTATTCTTTCATCTGTTGGATTTTCAGGAGTCCATTATTTAATTTCCATATATTTTTAAATTTTCCAGTTTTCCTCTTGTTATTGATTTCTAGTTTCATACCATTGTGACTATAGAAGATAATATAATTTCAGTCTTCTTAAATCTGTTAAGACTTGTTTTGGGGCCCAACATATGCTCTATCTTAGAGAATATTCCCTATATACTTGAAGAATTTGTTTTCTACTGCTGTTGGATGGAATGTTCTGTATATGTCTGTTAAGTCGATTTGATCTATAGTGTTACTCACGTCTACTGTTTCCTTACTGATTTTCTTTTTTTTTTTTTAAGATTTTATTTATTTATTCGACAGAGATAGAGACAGCCAGCGAGAGAGGGAANTATTTGATCTATAGTGTTACTCATGTCTACTGTTTCCTTACTGATTTTCTTTTTTTTTTTTTTTAAGATTTTATTTATTTATTCGACAGAGATAGAGACAGCCAGCAAGAGAGGGAACACAAGCAGGGGGATTGGGAGAGGAAGAAGCAGGCTCACAGCCGAGGAGCCTGATGTGGGGCTCGATCCCATAACGCCAGGATCACGCCCTGAGCCGAAGGCAGACGCTTAACCGCTGTGCCACCCAGGCGCCCCCTCCTTACTGATTTTCTGTCTGGATAATCTATTCATCAAAGAGGGTGTTGAAATCTTCTACTATTATTGTATTGTTGTCTAGTTTTCCCTTCCGTTCTGTTAAGATTTGCCTTATATATTTAGATACTCCAGTATTGTGTTCATATATGTTTACAGTTGTTATTCCTCTTGATGAATTGACCCCTTTACCATTATATAGTGACTTTATTTATTTCTTGTGACTGATTTTGACTAAAAATCTATTTAAGTCAATATATATAACTAAATATAACCATTCCTGCTCTCTTTTGGTTACCATTGATGGAGTATTTTTTCCCATCACTTCCCTTCAGTCAATGTGTGTCTTAAAAGTTAAGGTGAGTCTCTAGGCAACATAATGTTAGATCCTGTTTTTTAAATTTATCCAGTCTTTCTTGTGTCTTTGATTACATAATTTAATCCATTTACATTTAAAGTAATTATTGATAACTAAGGACTTACTATTGCCATTTTGTTCATTGTTTTCTGACTGTTACAATTCCTGTATTCCTTTCCTCCTCTCTTGCTGTCATCCTTTGTGATTTGATGATTTTTTTTTTTTTGTACTGGTGTGCTTTGATTTCTTTCCCTTTGTATGTCTCATAGAGATTTCTTCTTTATGGTTACCATGAGATTTACCTGAAACATCTCAGTTATAACAGTCTATTTTAAGAGGATAACAACTTAACTTCAACCACATACAAAATCTCTACACTTTTACTTCTCCCCTGAATCCCATATTTTATGCTATTATGTTGCACTTTACATCTTTCTCATATTGTATATCCATTAACAAATTATTGTAGCTATAGTTATTTGAAATACGTTTGTCTTTTAACTTTTATACTAGAGTTAAAAGTGCTTTGCACACCATCAATACAATATTTGAGTATTCTGAATTTGACTGTATTTACCTTTACAAGTAAATTTTGTATTTTTCATATGTTTTCATGCTGTTACTTAGCCTCCTTTCATTTCAGCTTGAAAAAAATCCATGTAGCATTTTTTATAAGGCAAGTCTAGTAGTGATGAACTCTTCAGCTTTTTATTTATCTCCCTTCAGTTCTGAAAGACAGACTTTTCAGGTATGGTATTGTTGGTTGGCAAGCTTTTTCTTTTACCACTTTGGCAATAACTTCCCACTTCCCTCTAGCCTATAAGATTTATATCGAGAAAACTGCCAGTAGCCTTTAGGTGGTATCTTATATATCCCAAGTCTCTTTCTTTTGCTGCTTCCAAAATTCTCTTTGCCTTTGACTTTTGACACCTTGATTATCATGTGTCTTGGGGTAATTTTCCTTGGGTTGTTCCTGCTCAGGGTATTTGAGCTTCATGTATCTGGATGCCCATATCCCTCCCAAGATTTGGGACATTTTCAACCACTATTTCTCTAAATAAACTTTCTGCCCTGTTCTTTCCCTCTTCCTCTGGTATTCCCATAATGCATATATTCATTCTTTTGATGGTATGTCATAAGTTCTGTATGCTTTCTTTACTTTTTTTCATTTTTATTCTCTAGCTGGCTAATTTCAAATGAGTTACCTTTGAGTTTGCTAATTCTTTCTTATGCATGATCCAGTCTGTGTTGAGCTCTCTTTTGAATTTTTCAGTTCTGTTATTCTGTCACTATAGTCCTTAGCTCTAGGATTTTCGTTTGTTTTTACTTTATGGATTTTTGGTGTATTTTTTATGGCTTCTATTTCTTTATAAAACCTCTCATTTTGTTCATGCATTGCTTTCCTGATTTTGTTTAGTTGTCTACCTGTGTTCTCTTATATTTCATTGATCTGTAAGATGATCATTTTGAATTCTTTGTCAGGCCATTTGCAGATCTCCATTTCTTTGGGGTCATTTATGGGCGCTTATTAGTTTCCTTTGGGTGTCACATTTGTCTGACTTTCTATAGTCCATGTAGCCTTGCATTAGTATCTATGCATTTGAGGGAGCAAATACCTCTTGCAGTCTTTGTAGACTGGTTTCAACAAGTAGAGTCCTCCTGTGTCAGGTCCCTGGACTGATAATATTGCCTCCTGGATGGCAATTGAATGGAGTTGGAGCTGGGTCATGTGGCTCCTACTGGGTCTGACATAGGGTTTACAGTTGGCAGGCCTGTTATCAGAAGTTTAAGCAGATGTGGATTGTCTGGTCCCTTGAGCTGGTGTGGATTCTGCCTGGCTCCTGGGTGGACAGGACTGCCTCTGGAACCTTGGTCAGTAGGCTGTCATTGGAACAAGGATCTGCTTCAGGATTCATAGATGACAGGCCTGTTACTAGCATGTGGATGAATGTGGGTCCTGCCGGGTCATTAGGAGGGCTCTCCACTGGTCACTGGAGAGGAGGGGTCCCTGGGAAGACAGAATTTGCCCCAGACCACAAGTGATAGGAGCTGGAACCAAGTCACAGGGCTGCATTAGAATCTGCGTTGGACCAAAGTTGTTGGGCCTGCCTTTGGAAACATGAGAAGGATGTCTTCTACTGGGTCCCTGGCTGGCAAGACTGCTCTTGGACTGCAACCGACAAGGGCTAGAACTGAGTCATAAGTCTGCTTTAATGTCATGGTCAGACTGAGGTCAGTGGGCCTACCTCTGGAAGCATGGTTGGTTATGTCTCCTCGTGGGTCTTTCGGTGGACAAGAATATTCTTGGCCCATGGCTGAGAGGAGATGGAGCCCAGATGCAGGACCATTTCAGGATATAAAGTCAAACTGAGTTTGACAGTCTTACCTCTGGGGACATGGATGGGCATGTCTCCTTCTGGGTCTCTTGGCAGATGGTACTTGTGCAGGGTGGCCAAATGGGCTGTAGCCAAGTTCATGGGGACTGTTTCCAGGTCTGTAGCCAGGACCACAGTTGATGAGGTTGCTATCCGGACATGTGCCTGTCTTCTCAAAATGGCTCTCCTCAGTCTTCGGCTCCATTAGGGTTTCACAATCTCCTATCTGGATCTCACAGTATTACCACAAAGGCACTTTGGTCTGTGAATGGTTGCCAAATTGTTGTTGTTGATTGAGGGGACCTCTTAGTTCACCACCTTGCTGAAGTCCTCTTAGATTTTCTTACAGGATTGCTGTTGTTTGATTTTGTTTAATCCATCTTAAGTTAGTATTTGTAGGGACACCTGGGCGGCTCAGTTAAGCATCTGCCATCAACTCGGTATGATCCCAGGGTCCTGGAATTGAGTTCCACATCAGGCTCCTTGCTCAGCAGGGAGACTCTTCTCCCTCTGCCCCTCCCCCTGCTCATGCTCTCTCCCTCTCTCTCTCTCTGATAAATAAATAAATAAATAAATAAATAATAAATAAAATCTTTAAAAAGTTAGTATTTGTATCTTATTTAAGATTGAGGTGCATCTTTTTATTTTATTTTATTTTTATTTTTATTTTTTTTAAAGATTTTCATTTATTTATTTGACAGAGATAGAGACAGCCAGTGAGAGAGGGAACACAAGCAGGGGGAGTGGGAGAGGAAGAAGCAGGCTCACAGTGGAGGAGCCTGATGCGGGGCTCAATCCCATAATGCTGGGATCACGCCCTGAGCCAAAGGCAGACGCTTAACCGCTGTGCCACCCAGGCACCCCTGCATCTTTTTTTAAAACAGATAGCCTTTCCTCACTGATCTGAACCACCTTCATTGATGTATATTAAAGTCTCACATACACTGAGGTCCATTTCTAGATTCTCAATTCATTTCCACTGATTTTGTTTATTTGCATTTGTCTGTTTCTAGCCTAATCCTAATTTGATTTGTTTATCATGACCTCCACTATCTCCTTAGGCACGTACGCCCACAGTCTTCTTTTGTATATTTTTCTTGACTGTCGTATTTAATATTCATTCTTCCATATAAACTTTAAGATTCAATGTCTCAGGTAAGGGTATATATCTAGCTCAGTCTGAGTCACATGAACAGAGTGAGAAGCCAGCTCTGCAACTCTTTTTTTAAACATCAAACACCAAAAGTCTTATTTCTAAACCCTTCTCATAATGAAGACCCAAATCACTCCTGGGGTCTCAGACTCTCACAACAAAAAAGGTCTGATTACTTCCTTTTAAGACATAGTAGAGTGATCACTTCCCACGCCAAGAAGATAATTTATATTCCCAGGGTGAACAAAGGAACACCTCTTACTAGAGCAGCAGAAAAGAAAACACATATGCACACATTTTTTAATTGCTGCTATATCATATTAAGGAAGTTGGAATTTATTCAACTTGTAGGTATTTGGTTAGCCATTTAAAATTTTTAGGTGGAAGAGTCACAAGATCGATTTGGCAGTGGCAAAGAAGATGAAATAGAAGGGGAAGAAACTGGAAACAGGAGGCTCAGTCAAGGTACTACTGTAAGAGTCCAAGCAACGATGACAAAGACCTTAAATAAGGCAACTGCCAGACATATAGAGAAAAGAGGACAGTTTTGAAACCACTTAGCAGGTAGAATTGACAGGATCCATGATTGATTTGATATTGAGTTACATAAGAATCCAGAATAGCTACCTGATTTCTAGCCTGGGTGATAGAGTTGATGGTGGTACAGATAAATGGCACAGAAGCACAGAGGAGGACACTTGGGTGAAATGTAGATAATGACCTTAGTTTGGAACATGTTGAATTTGAAGGTCTGTGAGACACTGAAGTGGTGATACTCAGCCGACACAAAGATTATATTGGGTTTGGAACTAAAGGGAGTGGAAGACTGAATAAGTAGTTTTCAGAACCACCAGGATATACGTGGTAGTAAAAACCATGGAGGAGGAGAGCCAAGGACGGAACACTGAGGGACATCAACTTATACGAGAGGAGATAGGAATTGGAGGCAGCCAGGGTTTCTGAGAATTAGCTGTTTAAGAAGCAGAAAGTGGTAACACAGAAGGTAAGAGAGAAGAGGGGTAAGAAGGAGGAAGTGGTCAGTTGTGTTGAAGGCAGCAGAGAGGCCTCAGAGGTCCGGTGGATTTGGCAATTACCAAATGGTGAACTTTGCTAGAGCAGTTTCAGTTGAGTGAGGTGAAAAGAAGTCAGATTTTAAATGTAGAGTAAAGTCAAAGAATGAGAGAACGTGCCAGGTGTCTCCCCTTTGTCCCTCCAGATCCATGCTCTACCGTTTGCCACTCTGCTTTCTGTCCCAGATCAATGGCAACATCAACAGAATACCACTGAGTGACTCCATTGAGTTTGGCCAATAGAGAGCCCTGGGGGGAGACTGGAGGGAAGAAGGAGTGGGGTGGGGATATATATTCCCCCAATTCCCTCCTTATGGAGTCTGCTATGTTCACTCAACCAAAGGTCACAACTCCCCCCAGCTGGGTTCAGGTAACCACTCTCTCCTGGCTCCTCTCAGGCCTCACTGAGAGTGGTAATAGTTCTGCTTTTCCAGTCCTAGTGTTCTCTACCACCCTTTGTTTTCTCTACATCCTGTCTACACCTCTATTACTAGTCCTGTATTAAACCTTCCATGAATCATCCTGACTTGAGCACACCATTTGTATCCTGCTGGAGCCCTGAATGGTGCAAGGAGGAAGCCTGGCTGGGAAGAGCAAAGAGTTAGAGAAGGAAGGTTTTGTCATGGGGCTTATTTTGTAAGGGCTAAAGAGATTTGGCTATATTGATAAGCTTATGAAGTTTCCATAGCCAAGGCCTATTTCAATGGTGTGATCTGATAGGAAGGAAGAAATGGTCAGAGCTCTTATGCTAGCCTCTGGGGTGGATGACATTATTGGTGGCCTCACCACTATTTCCTAAGACATTCTAGAACCTGTGTTTCCAGTTTGACCAAGACAGCCCGTTGCCAGGTTTGCCCACGGCTGTGTTGGCAAGTGTTGGTCTGAGCCATGAGCTCATGGAAAAGTAGACATGGAGACTAAAGGAGAAAGAACAAAGGTCAGGACCTTAACAAACCCACGTACACACCTCAGTGCACCAAGGCAGTTGGACAATAAACAAAGTCATTGGTGTTTTTTTAAACTTTGCAAGGCTCTGTAGGAACCAGCTTACCTTGCCAATCTCCTCCCTTGCTCTCTTGTGGATTTCTGATTTGATCGTATGGCTCTGCCTCATCGGCCTCCTTTTGCTTTCTCAAATAATAATCAA
>NC_048228.1:77974347-78239426 GCF_002007445.2 Ailuropoda melanoleuca
AGGAGCCTGATGCGGGGCTCAATCCCATAATGCTGGGATCACGCCCTGAGCCAAAGGCAGACGCTTAACCGCTGTGCCACCCAGGCACCCCTGCATCTTTTTTTAAAACCAGATAGCCTTTCCTCACTGATCTGAACCACCTTCATTGATGTATATTAAAGTCTCACATACACTGAGGTCCATTTCTAGATTCTCAATTCATTTCCACTGATTTTGTTTATTTGCATTTGTCTGTTTCTAGCCTAATCCTAATTTGACTTGTTTATCATGACCTCCACTATCTCCTTAGGCACGTACGCCCACAGTCTTCTTTTGTATATTTTTCTTGACTGTCGTATTTAATATTCATTCTTCCATATAAACTTTAAGATTCAATGTCTCAGGTAAGGGTATATATCTAGCTCAGTCTGAGTCACATGAACAGAGTGAGAAGCCAGCTCTGCAACTCTTTTTTTAAACATCAAACACCAAAAGTCTTATTTCTAAACCCTTCTCATAATGAAGACCCAAATCACTCCTGGGGTCTCAGACTCTCACAACAAAAAAGGTCTGATTACTTCCTTTTAAGACATAGTAGAGTGATCACTTCCCACGCCAAGAAGATAATTTATATTCCCAGGGTGAGCAAAGGAACACCTCTTACTAGAGCAGCAGAAAAGAAAACACATATGCACACATTTTTTAATTGCTGCTATATCATATTAAGGAAGTTGGAATTTATTCAACTTGTAGGTATTTGGTTAGCCATTTAAAATTTTTAGGTGGAAGAGTCACAAGATCGATTTGGCAGTGGCAAAGAAGATGAAATAGAAGGGGAAGAAACTGGAAACAGGAGGCTCAGTCAAGGTACTACTGTAAGAGTCCAAGCAACGATGACAAAGACCTTAAATAAGGCAACTGCCAGACATATAGAGAAAAGAGGACAGTTTTGAAACCACTTAGCAGGTAGAATTGACAGGATCCATGATTGATTTGATATTGAGTTACATAAGAATCCAGAATAGCTACCTGATTTCTAGCCTGGGTGATAGAGTTGATGGTGGTACAGATAAATGGCACAGAAGCACAGAGGAGGACACTTGGGTGAAATGTAGATAATGACCTTAGTTTGGAACATGTTGAATTTGAAGGTCTGTGAGACACTGAAGTGGTGATACTCAGCCGACACAAAGATTATATTGGGTTTGGAACTAAAGGGAGTGGAAGACTGAATAAGTAGTTTTCAGAACCACCAGGATATATGTGGTAGTAAAAACCATGGAGGAGGAGAGCCAAGGACAGAACACGGAGGGACATCAACTTATACGAGAGGAGATAGGAATTGGAGGCAGCCAGGGTTTCTGAGAATTAGCTGTTTAAGAAGCAGAAAGTGGTAACACAGAAGGTAAGAGAGAAGAGGGGTAAGAAGGAGGAAGTGGTCAGTTGTGTTGAAGGCAGCAGAGAGGCCTCAGAGGTCCGGTGGATTTGGCAATTACCAAATGGTGAACTTTGCTAGAGCAGTTTCAGTTGAGTGAGGTGAAAAGAAGTCAGATTTTAAATGTAGAGTGAAGTCAAAGAATGAGAGAACGTGCCAGGTGTCTCCCCTTTGTCCCTCCAGATCCATGCTCTACCGTTTGCCACTCTGCTCTCTGTCCCAGATCAATGGCAACATCAACAGAATACCACTGAGTGACTCCATTGAGTTTGGCCAATAGAGAGCCCTGGGGGGAGACTGGAGGGAAGAAGGAGTGGGGTGGGGATATATATTCCCCCAATTCCCTCCTTATGGAGTCTGCTATGTTCACTCAACCAAAGGTCACAATTCCCCCCAGCTGGGTTCAGGTAACCACTCTCTCCTGGCTCCTCTCAGGCCTCACTGAGAGTGGTAATAGTTCTGCTTTTCCAGTCCTAGTGTTCTCTACCACCCTTTGTTTTCTCTACATCCTGTCTACACCTCTATTACTAGTCCTGTATTAAACCTTCCATGAATCATCCTGACTTGAGCACACCATTTGTATCCTGCTGGAGCCCTGAATGGTGCAAGGAGGAAGCCTGGCTGGGAAGAGCAAAGAGTTAGAGAAGGAAGGTTTTGTCATGGGGCTTATTTTGTAAGGGCTAAAGAGGTTTGGCTATATTGACAAGCTTATGAAGTTTCCATAGCCAAGGCCTATTTCAATGGTGTGATCTGATAGGAAGGAAGAAATGGTCAGAGCTCTTATGCTAGCCTCTGGGGTGGATGACATTATTGGTGGCCTCACCACTATTTCCTAAGACATTCTAGAACCTGTGTTTCCAGTTTGACCAAGACAGCCCGTTGCCAGGTTTGCCCACGGCTGTGTTGGCAAGTGTTGGTCTGAGCCATGAGCTCATGGAAAAATACACATGGAGACTAAAGGAGAAAGAACAAAGGTCAGGACCTTAACAAACCCACGTACGCACCTCAGTGCACCAAGGCAGTTGGACAATAAACAAAGTCATTGGTGTTTTTTTAAACTTTGCAAGGCTCTGTAGGAACCAGCTTACCTTGCCAATCTCCTCCCTTGCTCTCTTGTGGATTTCTGATTTGATCGTATAGCTCTGCCTCATCGGCCTCCTTTTGCTTTCTCAAATAATAATCAAGCCCTGCTCTTCTCTTGACCCTGAATTCTGACCGTTCCATTGCCTGTGACCTGGCACTTTCCCCAACTCCTATTCCGGCTAACTCCTTCTCATCCTCAGATTTCATCTTAAATGCCACTTCCTCAGCAGGCTGACCACCCAATCCGAATTGGTCCCCTTTGTTCCTCTTCTTCAGTGGGCCCTGGACTCCTCCTTCATGTAGTCACCACATTTGAAAATGTGTTAAAGCGGTGGGACACGTGGGGGGCTCAGTCAGTTGAGCATCTGCCTTTGGTTCAGGTCATGATCCCGGATCCTGGGATCGAGTACCGCATAGGACTCCCTGCTCAGTGGGGAGTCTGCTTCTCCCTCTCCCTCTGCCTGCCACTCTCCCTGCTTGTGCTCTCTCTCTGTCAAATAAATAAATTTTTAAATAAAATAAAATGTATTAAAGTGGAGAATTTTATTTGGAAAGTCTCCTAGATCCTCTTACAAACCTTTCATTTCTGTTTGTTTTTACCTCTATGTCTTTTATTCATCTGGGATTTGTTTTCGGTATATAGTCTAGGGTAGGGGCCTTTCACAGCCTGTGTTTAGAAAAGCACTTGGTTGGACCCTCTTACAGCTCTTCCTTTTACTCGCTCATCTGCTAACAATAGCTTCACAGCTAATGACCCCACACTAGGTCCTTTATTGCATACAAAGAGGATATCCTTATCCCAAAGGATAAAAAGAGAATAATGACAGAACTTCTGGGCACGAGGCCCAGAGAGGATCTGGTATACTTGGGGATGCAGACACATAAAGTAAGAAATGACAGTAAAACAAGGTAAATGCTTTAAAGCCATGTAATGATTATAATCTCCTGGAATTCTGGTAAAGAATGTGTTTCTATTCATTTCAGTCTCTCAGTTTGTAGCACTGTGTCTTACCCACTGAAATCATTTAACAAATATTTTAACAATTTACCGGAGTGTAAGATCTTTTCTTTTTTGAGCTTTTACTTTTCGCCGAATTTCCAAACTCATGTTCACTACTTCTAGACATCTCTACCAGTATGTCCTACAAGCATTTCCAATACAAGATGTCCTAAACAGAATTCTCTCCTCCAAAACCCAATTCTCTTTTACTCTTCACTTCAGTTTTCTGGGATAGAATGCTCAATATCACTCTCTCTCTGACCCCACATCCAACCCGTCACCATGTCTTGTCTATTTAGGCCATAGATACTTCATTTTAGATCATAAATGACTCATTTACTTATCCCCACCATCTTGGGTCATACCTTCATTATCACTTCCTTGAGTTGGTTAAAAAAACCCAACAAAATATGCAACAGATCTCTCTGCTTTTCTCTCCTTTCTCTAAAATCTTCTAATTGCCACTACAGACTTGTTTCTTTTTTTGTTTGTTTTAAAGATTTTATTTATTTATTTGAGAGAGAGAGAGAGAGCACCAGCAGGGTGGGCAGGGGGAGCACAGAGAGAGAGGGACAAGCAGACTCCCCGCTAAACAGGGAACCAGATGTGGGGCTTGATCCTAGGACCCTGGGATCATGACCTGAGGCAAAGGCAGATGCTTAACTGACTGAGCCACCCAGGAGCCCCCACAGTCTTATTTCTGAAACACAAATCTGACACTATCACTATCTTTTTTAAAATCCTTTTGTGGCTCCCCAATGTTTTTGGGATAAAGTTCAAATTTTTAAAGCATGGATCAATAGAAACATCTTGATCTGGCTATAGACAAATCTATCCCAAACAAGTAATCTAAAACATGGAAAAAATTATATACACAGAGCTGTTCATTGAGTACTATATTAGCTTTTTATTGCTGTTCTAACAAATTACCACAAATTTAGTGCCTTAAAACATCACAGAAGAAAGATGAAAAGATCCCTGGACTTTACCTAGATTTACCTTTGTGTGGATGAATAACTTCTCTCTGCTTAAGTCATGCTACGTTGAGTTTTCTGTTATGGGTAGTCAGATGCAACTGTAACTAATCAAAGTACTTCTATAATTAAAATAAAGAAGAAAAAGTGGTCTGACTCCAAGTTATATTTCTCTAATTCCTCACCATCCATTCCATGAATAGGCCAAGGCCTCTGTTCTAAGCTCTGCTCATACTCTTCTTTTCCCTAATGCCTTCTAATCCCTACCCTACTTCTTTCTCAGTTTAGCAAACTCCTGCTCATCCTTCAAAAGGCCAAATGTTAAGCCCCCACAACGTTTTTCCCAACTTTTCCCTCAAACAGATTCATCATCATTGTTCTCATGGCATTTTGTCAAACCTTCTACTCACTTGAGACACTATATTTTGTCTATTTTCTTGACTGTGTCCTCTGCTGAACTGTGAGCAACGGAAGGGTCAAAAGCCCTGTTCTGTATTTGTTCCCTCCAAAGCTGACATGGCAGTCAGTATATAGTAGGTGCACAATAAATACTTTTCAAATAAGTAAACATAAGAATAAAAAATGTCTACATATTTAAACCAAATATCATCCTCTCTTTCCTAGGTAAACCCCTGTCTTCTCCCCATTTCTGTTCCTTTTGTTTGTTTGTTTATTCTATCGGTAAAAGAAGAGTTGAGTTGATAGTTAGGTAATGGTTATCAGTACTTGGACAATTGTCATCAAGGTGGAAGTGGGAGGAATTTGATGACACTTTGATTGGAAGTAGGAAAAAAGTGGAGAAGCGCAGGAAGTAATTTAGGGCAGAAATTCAGAATTAAGAATGAGAATCCCTCAGTCTCTCTTGTCCTAAATCATGATCTATCATGCTCAAAAGCAGTGACTTTAGCAGACCTGGCCCAAACTCAGAGCCACAGTGATGAGGGTCTGAATCCCAGCTCCACTTACCTCCTCATTGACTGTTGAGGAGGTAGGTCACTTCCATCCACCTTCTTCTTCTTTTTTTTTTAAAGGATGCATGGACCATCCTTTTTTTTTTTTTTAAGATTTTATTTATTTACTTGACAGAGAGAGAGACAGCCAGCGAGAGCGGGAACACAAGCAGGGGGAGTGGGAGAGGAAGAGGCAGGCTCCCAGTAGAAGGGCGTGATGTGGGACTCGATCCCAGAACACCGGGATCATGTCCTGAGCTGAAGGCAGACACTTTACGACTGAGCCATCCAGGCGCCCCCATCCACCTTCTTCTGACACAGTTTCCTTCTCTGAGAAAAAGGACTAGAGGTACCTGCCTGGCTGGCTCACAGAATTATTGGGAAGCCAAAAAGGATCAGACTTGTGTACAAGATTTGTTATGACACCCAATGCCAATGTGAATCACGTAGCTTTATCTTATGTAGGACAAACCCAATAAATGCTTGGTGAATAATTGAATGAACAAATGAATGAGCCCAGTTTCCTGATTATCTTGTTCGAGTCAAAGACTACATGCAGGAACAACTCCATCTTTAGGGTTTATATAAAATATAACCACTATATATGACATCATCATCATGAAGAAAGTTCTCTTACCCATTAAGTTGCTGATTCTTAGACTTTCTTTATATGGGACAAAACTTTTTATTCCATTATTTGAGAAATGACTGAAATGCACCAGTCCTGAGAAAGGTAACATTGCAACTTAAATCACACTAAGGAATCCATGATTCATTTTTTAAAAGCATGTTTTAATAGGGGCTAAGTGGTGGGATAGGGGGTGCACCACCTGGGTGGCTCAGTCAGTTAAGCAACCAACTAGGTTTCAGCTCAGGTTGTGATCTTAGGGTTGTGAGATGGGGCTCGTGCTCAGCAGAGAATCTCCTTCAGAGTCTTTCCCTCTGCCCCCCCCATTTGAACGCTCTCTCTTTTTCAAATGAATAAATAAAATCTTTTTAAAAATAGGGGCTAAGGGGAAAATGAGCTTTTGTTTTTGCTTTAAATTTTTAACAGTAATGTAAGGTACTGTGTTATCTGCCCTGTTAAAGGGGAAAATAATTGTGTGATCTAGAGGCTATAAAAAGGATCCTTTTTTATTTCCTTCATCTTCCTACCCTTGAAATTTTGGACCTCTTGTTTTTTCTGCTGAACTTAACAGGTAGCTATAATATTGATTTGAAATTAAAAATAAAAAGTAAACACAACAGGGATGCCTGGGTGGCTCATTCGGTTGGATGGCCAACTCTTGATCTCAACTCCAGTCTTGATCTTGGGATCGTGAGTTCAGGCCAGCACTGGGCTCCATGCTGGGTGTAGAGCCTACTTAAAAGAAAAGAAAGAAAGAAAGAAAAAAAAGAAAGAAAGAAAGAAAGAAAGAAAGAAAGAAAGAAAGAAAGAGAAAGAAAGAAGGAAAGAAAGAAAGAAAAAAGAAAGAGAAAGAAAGAAAGGAAGGAAGGAAAGAAAGAAAGAAAGAAAACACAACATAACCCCTAACTTTTAGACATATATTTATTTATATAAATTATATATATGTATTTGCATGCATGTGAGTGTGTGTGTGTGTGTAAATCTGACTTGGAAAAATATTAGAGTGGGTCACAGGGAATTTTACTGATTTGTCTCCACATGCCAAATGCGCACTAATCTGCTCTTGCGATGATCAAAACAGTCATCACGAACACCATGATGAAAAAAACCCACATGAAGAATCGGTCTATGACTTTTGCAACCTTCTTCCACTCGCTCCCCTTGGAATTGGTGGCCTTGTGGTCTTTGAGGCACTTGGCAATGTACTCGATATTCCTCGTCAGCACCTCGTACCGCGCACAGTAGCTGTCAGCATCCTGTGGGTTCTCACCATGGCACCCCAGGTCATTCTTTACCAGTTTGTTTATTTCCTTTCCGGAAAGGCCTTTGTTTCTGTCTGTCTTCAGATTTGGCTCTGGAAGTTTGCCATAAACCTTTGTGAGGTGGGTTCGCTCCCTGTCGTGGCGGGGGCTAAGGCAGCTCTCACCCACATCATAGACACACAAGACCCTGGACATGTATTTCAGGATGACGACCCTGGCCCAGTGTGGCACCGGCCGGGCCTCAGCCCCACAGAAGTGGATGTTCATCACCATAATGGTCAAGGCGGTGGAGGCTGTGATCAAGGCCATTGTGGCTATATAGTATTTGCCTGGAAAATAACCACAACCAAGTTAGCTTAAAATTGTCCTCATGTTTGGCTCAAAAATACACAAACACCTTTTCTAGGGAAGCTGTATGCACTAATGGTTACCAGTATAAGCTTCTGAATCAAACTTTCTAGATTCAGATCCCAGCTCTGTCACTCACTAGACTTGTGACCTGGAGCAAGTTATATCATCCTGCTAAGCCTCAGCTTCCTTCTCTGTAAAATAAGTATAATAATCGGATCTAATTCATGGGAATAGGGTGAGGTTTAATTGAGATGGTATATGTAAAGTTCTCAGCACTGACTCTTCACTGAGTTAAAGGTTTCTAAATGTTCGCTGAGATCACGATATGAAAAAATTCCACTTCCAACAAATAATAATCTTGGGCAACTCTCAGAATTGTCTTCAGACCTCATTATTATTGGTTAAGGAAGGAGACACTGTGTCACTATTAGTCTTCAATGTATGATTGCATAAAGCAATATTCATGAAAAAGGAAAATTAAGGAAAGAAATAATAGAGATAAGGGTACAAAGTTATAAAATACAGAAAAAAACCCAAAAAGATGAACAAAAGCAAAAGCTATTTGAAAAAAAGAATAAGATTGATAAACCTTTGACAAAGCACTCACAGAATAGAGGCAAGGTGGGGGTGGGGTAGAGAGGTAGGGACAATGTAAAAAAAGAAATAACAATAGAGATTTAGAATACAATAAAATAATATTTACTGTATGGTAATATATTTGAAAACCTAGATGAAATTTCTAAAAATACATAAGACATCAAATTTGGTGTAAGAAAAAAGAACATTGGAATAGAAAATCTCCAGAGTTGGTTTTATAGGTGAGTTTTACCAAACTTTTAAAAGGTAGATAACTCATACCATGCAAGTCAAGTTGTTCCAGAAGTAGAAAAAGAGAAAACAGCCTAGCTTACCTTATGAAGTCAATTTAGCCTTTATTCCAAAAGTAACAAGAAAGGAAGTATTAGGGCCATTTTACTTATAGGCATGTTTGAGAAAGTCCTATAAAAAGTATTAGCTAACTAAATCCAATAGAATGATAATTCATCACAATAAAAGAGGGTTTAACTCAACATCAGAAAACCTCATTCACTACATTACTGAAGTAAAAGAGAAAGCCCAGATGATAATCTTAACAGCTGAAAACAATGCATTTGATAATGTTGGTCATCCTCTTATTATTTTTTAAAAGCTCAAAGTAAACTAAGAATAAATGGGATCTTTCTTAATATGGTAAAGACTGTGGGTCAGAAGGTTAGACCAAATGCTATGCTTACCCAGAACACTAAAGCACATTTCTATAAGATTGGAAGTGCATTTCATAGGTGCTGCAAATAACAAATTGTTATTGTTAATAGATATGCTCTGTGCGCCCCTTTTCTAAAAATATATATTTAAATTATCACAGAAACAGAATAAGTAATGTTTGCAAAATTCCTGAGACTTGTCCCAAGACAGCTCTCTTTAGAACTTTAGCCAGCTTGCTGTTGAATGTCACTCCTAAAGGAGAGAGATCTGCCCATTGTTTTGCCTCAAACAGGATTATAATTACAGGTCATCACTGTCAATCATTTCTGTCTCAGGAGAGGTCGTCAAAATGCCGATACACCTCTTTCTCTTTATTAGTGGGGGGGGGAGCTGGAGAGAACTTCCTGTGCCTATTTCTCAAAAATGCGTGTCTGTGTGTATTTGGGTCCATGTGTTGGTGTGTCTGTGTTTTTTTGCTTTGAGAGACATAACAAGGAAGAAATCTCCAAACAAGGAAACCAATGTAGTAATGTCTGAGTATCAAGTCCTGCTGGATTCAGTTGAGGATAAAAGGGCAGTACAGTATCCCTTTCATACTGGTGTCTAAGTCTCTGCGCATTCTGAAATTCCTCCTCATTGTTTACTTTAAGGAACTAGAAATCAGGTCCAGCTTCTGCTTCTGGGAAGCATCTGTTACAAGAGCAAGTCGTGGAGGCAGAGGTGTTGGAGCTGAGTAGGTCCTTGGTGGCACGGGGCAGGTACGGAAGGTATTAGGAGACGCCTCAAAATGAGATAGGGAGGGGCAGCTGGGGGGCTCAGTCCATTAAGCCTCTGCCTTCAGCTCAGGTCATGACCCCAGAGTCCTGGGATCAAGCCCCGTGTCAGGGTTCCCTGCTCAGAGGGGAGTCTGTTTCTCCCTCCTCTTCTACCCCTCTGCCCCCTTGTGCTCTCTGTCTCAAAAATAAATAAATAAGATCCTAAAAAAAATGAGGTAGGGAAAGGAAGGGGAGGCAGGAGTCATCGTCTCTGTCTCTAAGCCTACCCTTTACAAAATGTTTTATTAGTGCAGACTTTTGAAAATATGGTCCATCCTAGAATCACCTCAGATTCCCAACTCTTGCCAAGATTGCTAACTCACAATCTTTGGGTGTAGGGACCTGCATTTTAACAAGATCTCCCACATCTACTATATCCAATAAAGGTTAAAGATTATTCTATTAAGGGTAGATGATGGGCTGAAAAATCCAGTCAACCATTTCTATCCTGTTTGCTGCTCTTTCCCAAGAAGAGATCCCATGTGCTGTGAAAAGATAACAGTCACTACTTACTTCATACTTACCATATGCCAGCTTCTGCACTAAACAATCACACAATGAGTAGCAATTACACACACTTTCCAGGTGATGAGGTAGAAACTACAAGACTAAGTAACTTGCCTAAGATCAATCGTTAAGAAATGAGCGGTGAAATCAGAGTTCAAAGGCAGATTTCTTTAACTTCAAAATCAGGACCATAACTTCTAAGCCAGTGCAAAAGAAAGTGCATCAAAATCACCCAGAAGTCTTGTTAACACAGATTGCCAGGACTCGCCCCAGAGTTTCTAACTCAGCAGGTCTGGGATGGGCCTTGAGAATCTGCATTTCAAAAACGATGCTGCGCAGTGAGTCCAAGGATCACTGTTTGAGAATCACTGCTCTAAACTATATTGACTCTCCTTCCTCTTTTGTGTAAACCCAGAGATCATAAGACCAGTTTTGGAAAATAGCCATCTCTGTATTCAAAGATGCCAACTGAAGACACTAAATGAAGTATGTGACAGCCTGTGTTGAGTCTGAAGTTGACCTAATGGTTATGAGTTTAAAGGAACAGATACAATCCTACTCACTGCAAAGCTAGGCTCAAAGTGTAAGACACTTGCACTCACCAATTAGAGGGACATTTTCTGAGGCCGGCATGATCTCTGCCACCATGAGCTGAAATACAGTCATGGCCAAAAGGATGGTCACTCCCAAGGAGACCTTTTCCCCAGAGGCTGCTGGGAGATAAAAACTCAAGGGAGCCAGAAAAGATATGAGGACGCAAGGGATGAGGAGGTTGACAATGTAGAAGGAGGACCTCCTCTTCAGGAGGAGAGTGAATGTCACATCCGGGTAAGGCTCAGAGCAGCACCCATAGGAGATCACATTCTTCACAGCAGGCATACCATGGACCTCCCACTCCACATCTTCGATGAAGTCAGAGAGGTCTCCACTGTCTAGGGCATTGAATATGTCCACCTGGTTGCCATTGTAGGTCCAGGAACCAAAGGTCAGGTTGCACTGCTGGTTATCAAAAGGGAAATAGGTGACATCCACAACACAGGAGCTCTTGGTGATGGCTGGTGCATCCCAGGTGATCAGCCCATCATACCGCAGGACCACATTGGTGTTCACAGGCTCAGAAGATTCATCATCAGCCCTGGAGGTCAGAGGAGGAAAACGAAAGCGCTTGTCGAGGCAACTCATCAACTTCCTTCCTCCAGACAGCTCACCGACCTGTGCCCATCCTTTCAGTGTCTCTGGCAATGGATCATCATTCTCCCTATCATCCTGGCTGAAAGTTGGAATCAGCTCCCATTTGCCCCTCTCCTTCATCTCCTGTAACTACTCAGGGCCAAATTCTCTTGGATTCTTCCTTTAAAACATCTCTGCTCTATGTTCCTTCCTCTTCGTTTCCAAAGCCCCTCTCTTAGTCCAGGTATAATGATTCAAACATCTAGATAAAAAGTAAATATGTTGAGGCTAAAATCTAACAGGGAGGCTCTGCTTACCTGATTTTGTTAACTTTGGGCACAAGAATATTAAAAGAGACTTTTGTTGCTATTAGAAGAGTTATATACATGTTTATTTGAAAAATGCAGACAAAAATTCATTTACCCAGGGGTGCTTGGGGGGCTCAGTCAGTTAAGCGTCCGATTCTTGGTTTCAGCTCAGGTCCCGATCTCCCAGTTATGAATGAGATCGAGCCCCATGTCGGGCTCTGCACTCAGTGAGGAGTCTGCTTCAGATTCTCTCTCCCTTTCCCTGCTGCTCACTCTCTCTCTCAAGTAATAAATAAAATCTTTTTTAAAAATTCGTTGACCCATAATCCAAGAGATATTAATTTATTCTAGATATATCTTCTCTTTGCTTTATCAACATTTATGCCTGGGTACAGAATTTCTATTTTCCTTTAGAGACTGACTTTCTCCACCATCATTGCAAGGCAGATGAAATGTTGATCAAGGTGCCCCAGCCTCCCCTGGCCAGGGGCTGGCCATGTGACCCAAGCTAGATCCAACAGATTCACTCTCCCTGGAGTTTAGATCTTAAGCAGAGTGACCCAAAGACCAGAAACGGTCACCCTGGTGATGCCTCCTTATAAAACAAGTAGATAAACCAACTCAGTAGTCCCTGCTGTCTCAAACTGTAGAGCAATCCCAGTCTACCCAGTCTGTCCTTTCTAAGAACTGGTCATTGATTTTTTTTTCTTTAATTCCGGTAGCTGTACCATACACTTCCAACAAAGTCCTTTTTTCAGAAGGTAGCCAAAGTCAGTTTCCAATGCTTACAGCCCTAACTGATAAGTTTTTATTAGCATTTAATGCATATTTTCCAGTCTTATTTATTATTTTTTCCCAACAAAATGTATTATGGCTAAATATAATGTGTATCCTGGATTGGATTCTGAAACAGAGAAAGTACAGTAGTGGAAAAACTAATGAAATACAAATAGTCTATAGTTTAATTAAAAACATTGTATTAGGTTTGACAAATGTACTATGTCATTTTGATGTAACACTAGATGTAACATTAGGGGAAGCTATGTGAAGGGTATATGGGAACACTCTGTACCACCTTTGCAACTTTCCTAGAAATCTAAAATTATCCTGAAATAAAAAAGTTAATTTACCCAAAAAGAGGATGATATAAAATTTAAAATGTGGTTATTCAACCATATTCTCCTGCAACATTGTTTTCATGGCTGATAGTTTTCCTTTATATTCCATTATATAGATATGCCATACTTATTTAACCAATCCATCGATGTTCAACACCGCTGTTTCCAGGTTTTGCATTGACGAGCAATGCTGTAGTTGAATTTTTGCATTTTTCCCCTGACTCTTTCTTTAGATTAAATTGCCAGAAGAAGATGTGCTGGATCAAAGAGCTGGCATGTCTTTAAATTATTTTTTCCCACTTATTAAAAATTGGGTGCCACAACATTAACTGAAATGGTCTGCTTGAAGTGGACCAAATCAGACCATTACAGTTAATGTGTGGTGCTCAGTTTTTAATGAGGATCTTTAATGACAGTTTAAAGAGAAGGATCTTTAATATGGGTCTTTGTGAAGTTAACAAGATGAAGTTTTTTGAAAATCCCTGAACCTAACCTCTGTAATGATGAGAAATGTATATAGTTAGCTGTATGAGAAGTGAGCACTAAGATGAACTGAGAATATCACTCACCCATCCTATATTCCTTGGTCTAAGAGGAGAGATCTCAGGATCAGAGACAATCTATTTGGACAATTCCATATTAAAAAGAAGTCCCCCTCTTTCTTTCCAAGGCTAACTTCCCTTCTGGTACATGATTCCTTTCCTCCCATGTCTCCTTCAGGATTTTGCATTTCTTGGTTCCTCTTATTCTCTCTGGCTCATCTAGACCCTTCCTAATGCTGCTGTTCCCCAATATCTCCTACCAACTTCCCTTCTTCTCAGGTACTTCCCACGTCCCGCCTCTTTCCACACATTGGAAGTGATACACGCTGCTGTCATTTCCCCATTTTGCTTTTAATTCTTGCAATTTGGCTTCTTCCCAACATGTGCTTTTTCAAAGGGCATTCATGATTTGCAAACACACAAATCTAAAAACCTGTTCTAAGTCCCTATCCTGTTCAACTCTTCCCAAGCACTTCACACTGTAGGTTGTTCCTAGACATCCTTTCTTCCCATGGTTTCTACGACACAACTCTCTCTCATTTCTCCTTCTACCCCTTTAACCATTTCTTTTAAGTGTCTTCTGAAAATGCGTGCAGTGAAGAGTTTCACCAACTTTATCTGCAGCCATTTTCTCTCCTTCCTGAGTAGTTCTATAAGGACTCACAGGGCTTTTGATATCTCTTTCCCGACCTTCTTTCCAGGCTTGAGTATTGCCTTTTCAGTCCCTTCATTGGTCCACATCCATGTGGATGTTCCTTTGGTCTTCCAGACCGAACAGATCCCAGAGCAAACTCATCATCTTCTTCAAACCTGTTCTCCTGCCCCTCCTTTACATCCAATCTCAACTAACAAGTCTGCCATTTTCTCAACCACTAGATGACTTAAGCAAACCCTAATGCTAAATTCTAGACAAATCTTTCTGAATATGATACGGTACTCAATTCCTCACTAGTTCTAAAATCCAAGTGTTAAGATGACCCATGAAAACCTAACCATTAGAACCCTCTCATAATAAATGCACATTCAGAACTTCTATAACCCAGTCTCTACTCAATCCAATGTCATGAATCCTTGCAGCCTCTTGGGCTAACCATTACATTGGCCAAACAACCTCACCAGAACTTTGAGCCCCGATATATTTATTCCTTTACTGATTCGGTAACAGAGCCAGTGTCTGCTTGAATAACTATATTGCTAAAGAGCTCACTACCTCTTAGGAATATCGATTGTTCAAGTTATTCGTTATGATTATTTTTAAATTATTTATCTTCCCTTTAACTTTTCATTGTCTTGGGTTTTGTCCTCTAGAATAATTTCTCTCTTTTTCTCTGTCTTATTTTCTCTTTGATTGCCTAACAACAACATCAAATCTTTCCAAGGACTTCTGGCTTCCTAACTAAGCATCAACAAATTCAACTGGTCCTCACATGAAGTAGCTCCCGGACCCATCACCAGCCTGATCACACCCCAACACGTCCAACCCCATGGATTCAGGCATGAGTGGCAAATCTAGATGTGAAGCATCTTCCTGCCCAAACTATCTTTATCACACCTGACTGGATCACTACCTTATAGCCCTCTTTCCTCTCCCCACCACCACTCAGAAAGCCCATTTTGTGGTCTACAAGGTTCAGTGCCAGCTTCTGAGAAATAATGAGAATATTATATCTGGGATCAGACGAGTCTGCTGGTCCAGGGATTCAGCTGGAAGGACCAGGGTCAGGGAAATTGTTATGACCGAGGTCCCTTCTTTGCCTGATCCTATAATTCTCTTCTAGTCTCATTTTAGCTAGGTATAGGAATGCAAATGACATCCAACCATAGCCACATTTAGAGTTTCCTCTAAGTAATGAAAATCTGACATTACTGAGAAGGAGAATGCAAAGCAGAATAAAGGATCTGAAACAGAACTAGTTGAGACAGGAGGGAAGAGAAGACTAAAGAGTCAACCCAGAGGAATAGAAAAGAGTTAATTAATCAGTGTGATGAAAAGATTCTGTGTGTAAAAGGGACAGGGAACAGAACTCACACACCTCAAGGCCAATGACCTGGGGGAAAAGGGGACAGAATTTACCAAAGCCACAATAGGTGTATGTGAGCTCATGAACACACAACAGGTTTCTGGAATAAGCAGGGTCTGGGGCAGGCTTAACTTAGGTGACCATGCAAGCTTGCAAAGAAGCATGTCAGTAAGAGTTAGTCATGGCTTCAGTCAACCAAATCAGGAGGAAGAGGAGAACCAGCATTCTGTTTGTTTTCCCAGGAAGAACTGTCAGAACTGATAGAATGCTGTTAGTGATCTGTGTCAACTATATTCTCTGATCACCTGCACCCTGTGAGTGAGAGGAGCTAATGGACAACATGGCTCATTCTCTTGCCTTCTGTGTGTGCATGTGTGTGTGTGGTGTGTGTGTGAGAGAGAGAAGGGGAAGTGAACCAGAGTAATAAAGCACCAGCCTTGAGATGTTGTCTTGCTTGGAAAGGAATACGGAAGGGCGCTCTGGCCACCCAGAGTGGAGGACGGTCAGCAGGATCAGTGCCATGATTCAATAGGTCATGACCCTTGGGTGAGCTCTCTGAGGAAGGAACAAGGCTAAAATCCAGGCTGCAACCCACCAGTGTTTCTTCCCGAAGAGACACTCGTAGGGCTGAGCTCTCAGGAGAGTGCCCCTGAACTGCCCCTCATTCACCCCGAGTCAAAGAGGAACCATTCCCAACCCACAGGAGCTTGGGTTCCTGAATAAAAGAGAGAAGCTCCTTTGACAATATGTGGAGCAACCGAACGTGAACCGTGACAGAGCAATGTGGTTCCTCCTTGAAGTGCGGTCCATGAACCAGCGGCACCAACCTCTAAAGCGTATAGACATGCAGAACATCAAACTCTACCCCGATGCACTGGGTCAGAATCTGCATTTTAACCAGCTCCTCAGGGGATTCATGTGCACTTTACAGTTTGAGAAACATAAACCTTCTACCCCTGTACTCAGAGCCCCTTGCTCTGAAACCAAGAAAGGGCAACTGATGATCTTATGATCTAGTTCCTCTTCCACTGCAGTGTTCAAAATCCATAGGCCAGCCGCTAGCTGGCCCATTCCGATTTCATCTTAGTAGTATCGTCGTCATTGATACATGATCTTGGAGAAGGGAGCACCACTATTATGGGTTGAATTAGGTCCCCCCCCCAAATTTATATGTTGAAATCCTCACCCCCTCAGAATGTAACCTTATTTGGAATAGGGTCATTGCAGATGTAATTAATTAAGACAAGGTCATATCAGAGTAGGGTGGGCCCCTAATCCAACATGAGTTTCATTTTTATAAAAGGGAAAAAATGGGCACAGATAACACACGGGGAGAAAGCCAGGTGAAGAGGAAGGCAGAGATCAAGGTGATCCTTCTACAAGTCCAGGGACAACAAAGGCTGCCATCAACCACCAGAGGCCAGAGGAGAGTCATGGAACACGTTCTCCCTTACAGCCGCAGAAGGAACCAACCTTGGACAGCTAGCCTCCAGATCTGGAGAGAATACATTTCTGCTATTTGAACCCCCCAGTTGGCAGTGCTTGTTACTGCAGCCCTAGTAAACTAGTACAGCCCACAATATAGTCTCTCACCCAAAAGCAAATATAGCTCTAAGTTTTATGACTTATTATTTTATTATGTAAGATTTTATGATCATCATTCCGGGGACTAGGTACATGAATTGGTGCTTAACTTCAAGTATGTTTTAAACATTCCTTTTTCTGGGGAGTCTGGGTGGCCCAGTCGGTTGAGCGTCTGCCTTGGCTCAGTTCATGGTCCTGGGGTCCTGGGGTCCTGGGATCAGGCCCTGGGTCTGGCTCCCTGCTCAGCCAGGAGCCTGCTTCTATCTCTCCCTCTGCTGTTCCCCCTGCTTGTGCTCTCTCTCTCTCTGTCAAATAAATGAAATCTTAAAAAAATAATTCCTTTTCATTCTGTTTAAATTCTGTTAAGTCAACAAGTTCATTCCTGAGAAACGACTGACTTGTACTTACTTGTTATATAGGACAATATCAGGCCTCCACACCAGGTCACTGGGGATCCTGATGGAGTCCAGTCCATCATACTGGTCTCGATCCCACGTGAGATAGGCATCATGCCAGATTTGGCGGATCCATAAATAGGCGGTCAGAATCTGGTTTCTTTCATCCTGTATGAGTAACCATGATATAACTCTGTTCAGGAGACACCTCAACCAAATGCCTTCCATCCCTAGAATGCTTGTTCTTCACAACAGACATTCCAAGAGCACAAATCTTTCATTAAATAAAGGAGAGCTTTTCTAGTCTATCCCTTTGACTGACTGCCAAAACCATATTTTTTTTTTCCTGCTTCATTTAGTGTTCTGAAAAAAAAGTGGACAGGTATTTAAGCCATCAGATCTTTGTGTGGATCAACAGCCCAAATTTCTCTGAAAATTGACCCACTGATGATTCACTTGAATGAGAAAATCAGGAAATATCTACAATGTACAGAGGAAAGTCTTTCAAGTTTCATAACTTTGTGTAATTAAACACATATAAGCACGAAGAAGATATGCCATCTTAACACACCACCTTTCTTTTTTAAAACAGGAATAAAATTCGTAAAACATGAAACTCACCCTTTAGCCGTGTTTAAGCGTACGGTTCAGTGGTTTGCAGTATCAACTGTGCAACCATCACCATTATCCAATTCCAGAACATTTTTGTCAGCTTTATGACCGTCAAGCCATCACCCACTATTCCCCCGTTCTTCCCACGGTCTCTGGCAACCACTATTCTGCTTTCTGTCTCCAGGGTTCTGCCTATTTCGGACATTTCATAGAAGGGGAATCATGTGATATGTGACACCATCTCTGTTTAGATGATCAAGATTGTTGCTGTTAACGGTCAGGATTAGGTAACATTTAGTGAAATTACTTTTGTAGAACGCTTCCTTCCTTGGTATTCCCTTCCCCCACCAGCATGTACATGTTGCTGTCTGTTCTCATTTCCTCTCAAATTCCAGGTAAGACACCTCTTTGGAAAGCGTGGTTCGTTTCAGCCTAAGCACTGTTTCAAAGAGTCACCACTTGATGTTACTCACCATGTCCTTAATCTGAGAAAGTGTAATCTGCAGGGTGACATTCAGGACTTTATCTGTATCTTCTACTGGACGGAGAGCATTGGAATAGTCTTCAAAAAGGTCATTAAACAACTTCTGAGCATATTTTCCATCTGCTGTTTCTACAGCTGCTCAAAAAGAAGGACCTGGATCAACATTTAATCTCATGCATATTTCAAGGCAAAGAACAGCAAACTGAGGACTGGAACTGGGCACAACCCAGCATCAGCTAGAGACAAGCTTTGGGTATCTGAGAGTTATTTTTCTGGCTAGTCAATAAGAGGCACAAACATTTCCTCGCAGTTAGAGCATTGGTTCTGTTTGTTGGCCCACTCCCACCAAAGAAGTGGCCCCAAATGAGCTGAGATGGTTACACACCCATCAGCCTCTTACCTCTCAGTCTGGAGACAGCAAAGTAAATCCAGCAAAAGAAGATGCAGGAATGGGGCCAGTTCATCTTTTTCCTGAGCCTCTAGATATTCTTGGCTGTGCAGCAGTCTTCCACTTTCCTCTGTGAATGGGAAGGGTCTGGGTACAAAGATTGCACTCTGCCACAGTCTTGCCAAAGCAGATGGAGAGCTCCGGCTGGCAGTGCACCTAGGGCCCGAGGTCCTGAGATCCAGACCCGCCCTCCCTCCCCTCTGGTAATCCGAGACTGCCAGCTCTGGCCACAGAGATATAGGAGCCTGGGTGGGCTAGGTCAGGCAGTGCTGATCCAGGGAAACTGTCCCAGCTGAGGGTCCCTAGCCATCTTCCCCAGAAACATCCAGACCAAACTTTCAGAGGAAGCCAGGTAGGAGGCCAACACCCCCCACCCCCCCGAGACTCTGCAGAAGGAAATAGGCACTTTCTACACCTGCAGCAAGCAGATGGAGCCTGAGTCTAAGGACTAAGGGAAGCCAAGCAGACCCTGCCACGGAGCATCCTCTGGAAGGTCTCTATCAATGTGCTTCAGGTGGCATTTGAAGAGGGAAAGAGAAGCAATTCCACGATCTCCAGAACAGATTACCTTCTGCTTCAGCTCCTTCAAGATCGGGCACAGATCTCGAGTGGTAATGTGTGTGAGTTCGGGGGAGGGGATGGGAGAAGCGTATTCACTCCCTTTGGAAGCAGCAGCACTGCGAGTAAGATTTGGAGTCCAAGACCTAGGTTTAACTGCAAGCCTGAACCCTTCCTAGCCCTATCATACTGAGCCTTCCTGAGCTGGAGACCAGGAATATATTATTCGCTCTCTCCCAGATCTACTGGGATATTTCATGCAAAAGCACCATGTAAACGTTAGTGATTTTTCCTCTGATTTTGCAGATCCAGAATGTCTATAATCACCAAGTCACCCAGGGTTTACTACCTCCAAAAAAAAAAAAAAAACCATGGTTCAAAGGTTAACCAAATCAGCACGAAAATGATTCATAACTAATGGTGATATTACTAAGGATGCTGTTTCTTTGCATTTGAATGTCACCTTATTTAATTTCACAGTCATTTCTAACATGTGATCTAATTTTGCTCCCACAAAAGAATGTCAATTTCCAATTGCCATAACTTATCCCTCCTCTTGCCTGGGGAAACTGCCTTGGAAAACCAAATTAAGATCATTTGGTTGCCTGGAATCAGAGCAAGGAAATTGGATACTTCTATTTCATCAGGTTACAGCCGCCTGGTGAGTCACCCTGTCCCTCTTCAGGAATCTATCCTCCAAATGGAACAGACACTCAAGCCGTCAGCTAAGTGTGTTTCCTAATTGCCTATGCCCTGGTGTTGATTGGGAAGACATTATTTTCCCGATGCCCCCAGTCTGACTCACCAGCAAATGACACAGTTCCTGCTGCAAACCCTTGAGCCCTCCTTCACCAAACCATCTGCTCTGGCGTCTCAGAGGCCGAAGGTCCTTCTGAAATTGAGTTGAACGCCGCGTTTTCACACGAGGACACCGAAGTCTGGGGAGGTGAATGGCTTGTCTCTAGCAGCGCTGGGCCAGGGACAGAATCCAGGCTCCCTGCCCCAACCCGGTGTGCTCCTCACGCTAACACTGCCCCTCTTCCTTGTCGTTCAGCCCCATGGCACCTGAGAGCCGCTGGGTGGTGCCTTCTCGTGGTTAGAGACTCTCTACCCACGTCTCTTTGATTGCTCATGACATTCAGAGCAGCCCCTGGTGATGGGTGCCCGGAACACTTGGTGCTTGCTACTTCGGCCCCTGCTTGGAAGGTAACTGTCCCTGGTGATCTTTGATTGCTTTTAACTAACTCAGTTCATTCGTTGGGGTCACTTACAATTTTTTTTTTTAATAGTTAACAGTTGATGCTAACCTACCAATGTTAACACGCTTTAAGTGAAATCAGTACTTTCAAGGAGCCAATTCTGCCTTTTAGGGCAAAGATACTAATGACTAAAAGCGAACTCCACCCAAATTCATTCTAAGAGAACAACACATGAACAAAATGGGAATTGCAACAGAGATAGAAACTATGTTTAAAAATTCATTCTAAAAACAACTCCTAGGTGTTTTCTCAGAGACCTGCTTATCTTTATACCCAATCATTCAGCTCCCAGCTCTATAAAGAAGAGACCAGTAGCACAGTGGTCCCAGAATTTATAGGACTGCCAGCTGGGCTGCCAAGTCTTCCTCAAAGAGTTACTCACCACGACAGTGCTTTCCAAACATTTTGAGGTTTGTTTCTACGTTTTCATATTTAAGAAACACAATTTTGTGTAGAGTTTAAGACAATATACTCTGGAGTCGAACTGCTTGGATTCAAGTCCTGCCCACCACCTACTAGCTGTGTAACTTTGGGCAGATTACTGAACCTCGCTGTGCCTTAGTCTCCTCTTCTATAAAATGGGGACGATTATCATAGTGCCTGCCCTCTAAGAACCGTGATTGGCCATAAAAAGGGCTAAATACGCGATAATGAAAGGGGTGAAATGAACTCCAGCATTTTTTTCAGTTAGGCATGTAACCTGTAGCCACAATCCCTCTCTCTCTCTCTCTCTTTCTCTCATCTTTCTTTCCATCCATTTCTTTGTCCGCCCACCCCCAACTTCTTGACAGACCTAATTAGAGGAGTCTCACTGTACTACAGGTGGGAAAAAACAGCCCTTCCCTTTTCTTGTTGTCCTTTTTTATTGCAACGTGAATATTATTGACAATCCACGGTGGATTTGTTTACTTTCTCATTTTTTGTAGTAGCCTTTTTAACCCTCTTATCCACTTGGTGAACGTTAGTTGACCTAAATCTATCACAGAGGCTGGCAAGCTCTTTCGGTAAAGGGCCAGATAGTAAATATTTTCAGCTCTGCGGGCCAGATGGTCTCTGCGGCAGCTCCTCTTCTTCGCAGTCGGGCTGTGAAAGCAGCCATGGGCACGGTGTAAATGAATGAGCACGGCTGCATTCCAATAAAGCTTTACTTACAAAAATAGATGGCCGGCCATTGTTTGCCGGCTGCATTCCAATAAAGCTTTGCTTACAAAAATAGATGGCCGGCCATTGTTTGCCGACCTTGGATACACATCACCAAATCCTTAAATCCACGTACCCAGGCTCAAGCAAACTGCAGTAGGGGCAGCACCCCAGATGAAGAAGGGGCACGGCCTGAAAGGAAAAGGGCATCAGGAAGCACAAGCCTGCTGTGGGCAGAGGTGTGGTGAGGCCAGCTGACGCTGAACACCGCTCATCCAGCGACAGGCAAACCGTCTCCCAGGGCAGGCTCCCGAGGGCCCCCGCACAAATTCCTAGAGAGAGGGCGCTCTCGCGGAAAACGAGCCTTTCCGTTGAAGAGGCAGAAACACTTGGGAACTAGAGAGCGCACAGCAGTCCTGTTTGACGTCTGGAGGCTTCCTCATGGTGGCCATCAGAGTGTCATGGGCAGGCAGTCAGAATCCCCAAATAAGGGCGACATAGCATGATGATGGAAACTGTGGCGACAGCCAGGCTAGGCGCTGAGAGCGGGGGAATGTTTCAGAAGTACGTGTGAGTCCCTCTCAGGTGCCCATGAGCAAGCCAGACGGAGTCTGGAGGCAGGGCTGTGGCAATGTCACGCAGTCCCAGAGCACTGTCCTGTGTCTAGGATGGTGACCCCTATCCCTCAATCGCACCCACTCCATTTGGCTTGGGGAAATGCAGGTGAAATCACAACAAAAGGGATTCGGGAAAGGAAGGAGGACCGCCTAGAAAACAGGAACGCTGGGCTGTGAATCTCAGCGGGATGCTAGTATCAAAAGGTGTTCTCGCTCTTGGGGGGCCGTTCCCCCCTCTGTAAATGCACACGTCTGTGTCTCCCTCCTTTCCCCGGGGCCTTCTCGCACTGCTGGAGGTGTGTGGTACACTGGAAACTCTTCAGAGCAAGAGCCAGCAGGACAACCTTTCTTCCTGCTTCTGAACGTCATAAAGAAAATGGCCAGCACCCAAACTTTTGTAACCATGACATAAAACAGACCCCACTCCTGGGCATCGTCAGTGGCTCTTATCTCTCTCTCATGTCCCACTTATTAGTGAGCTAGGGCTGCCAAAACAAAATACCACAGACTAGGTGGCTGAAACAACAGAAATTTATTTTCTCACGGTTCTAGAGGCTGGAAGTCCAAGATCAGGGTGCCGACAGCGTTGGTTTCTTCTGAGGCCTCTCTCCTCGGCTTGTACATGGCCGTTTTCTCCCTGTGTCCTCACACGGCCTTTCCTCTGAGTGTACCTGTGTCCTAATCTCCACTTCTTATAAACACACCAGTCACACTGGATTTGGAGCCACCCCAATGACCTCACTTCACATTAATCACCCCTTTCGAGATCCTATCACCAAATTCTGAAGTAACAGGGGTTAGGACTTCAACATACAAATGTGGGGGAGACACAATTCAGATCCTAACACCCCACACTCCATCTGTCAACAAACCCTGGCCACTGCACCTTCACAGCATTTCTGGAAGCCAGCCATCTCTCTTCGCCTCACCACTAGGGTCCTGCATCAAGCTGTCACTGACTCCCACCGGTTCCACCCATTCCACTGGACTTGCCTCCTGACTGCAAGTCTTGCCCCACGTTCCATTCTCCACGTAAGGCCAGCATCAGTCTGACCACATCGGCCCTCTGCTCAGCCCTCCTAGTAGATTCTCATCGTGTCCAGAGTAGAAGCCCAAAGCCTTACCAGGGACTGCGGTGTTTCTGATTTTCCAACTCTAACACTGTTCCCCTCACTTCCTCTACCCCAGCCACACTGGTCTCCTTGCTATTCCACCAACACGCCACTCCTGCTCGGGGCCTTTGCTCTCTCGGTTCCTTCTGCCTGGGGCACCCTTGGACATGGTGTCTCAACTCTTCCTCTCTCTTCTCTCTTGGTTCAGCTCAAATGCCAACTTACCAGGAAAGCCCTTCCCCCAAAGTAACACTTCAGCCCTCTCTCTACCTCTTCCTTGCTTTACTTTCTCTCGGCACTTATGACCAGCTAAGGCATGCGCACGTGTGCATGCACTTGCTTGTTCATGGTCTGTCTCCCACTAGAAATTAAGTTCCATGAGCGTGGGGATGTGGCCCAGTTCTGTGCTATACTCTCAGAATCAGAGAAGATATGTATTGATTGAAGGAGTAATAACTAAAATGAGAAAAGAAATCCAAGGAATTACAAAGTGGGGAGGAGGCCAGCTCTCAGACAAAGGATGGTGAAGCCTATGAATCATAAGCTTCCCAGAACCTCTTTCGCACTTACGGCTTAGGGGCTTATTTACAGCCTTACATGCCTACTCTAGTGCTGTGTCATATTTTAACCGAGGTCAAAGCAAAATTCCTTGAGAACATGGATCATAATTTCTACTTCTCTATATGCTTACACATCGTGCTAGCTCGCGGGGAGCGAACGCCAAGATCAGTTAGCAGCATCTGCCCCGGAGGCAGGAGGCGGGAGTGAAGGCATCTCTCCCACGTCTCTGCTGACCTAACACAATAGCAAAAACATGAAGACGTAGGAGGAGTCCTGTGGCCCAGGTTCAAGTCCTGGGCCCACCACTACCTAGTCATACGCGCTTGAACAAGTCACATAATTTCTTTGAGTCTCAGTTCTCTCATTTGTTAAAAATGATAATTATAATATTTACTCGAAAGGGTATTTTGAGGATTAAGGAGGAAACAGATAAAGTGCCAAGCACAGACTTGGCATAGAGCAGGCTCTCAATAAATGTTACTATGATTCCACTGCTGAACCACACGGGCTCCGGTCGTCAGCAAAACCTCCATTGGTAAAAAGAGACCCGTTACGTTGCCAACAGAAGAGCCAAGTTCATGCAGAGACGTGAGCGGGCGATAAGGGATATGCAGTTTTCTGGGTCAGGAGAATTGCTGATACACGAGACAGGGTATCCGATGTGTCCAGGTGAATGATCCGGAGACCAGGGCAGCTCTGGTGTCGGGGCTTTGTCAGAGGGCACACGCTATTCTCCCTGAAACCCCCTTAGGGAATATATTTGAAAGCCATGAGACTCTACACGGTTGTTTAGGAGGAGTACCCCTTGGCCTCCTCTTATTGCTGGAGTCTTTCTTCACCACGTGCTGAGCAGCCCCTCTCTATGAGACCTTTTGGGCCTCCTTGGTAGGCCACTTGCTTCTTGGGGCTTTCTGAAATTTTCCTTTGTTCTTGAGTTTCTGATCCTTTCCTGCCTCAGTATGTTCTTACCCCACTGGCTTTCCTTCCCCTTTCATAGCAGCTCGTGTGGTTATCATTACACCATATTTTCCTGCTATTTCCAGGGACCATCTCTCTGATGACAAGGCAAGGGTTAGGTGAGAGACAAGCAGGGAGGAGGTGGGAGGGGTCACTTCTCCTGTTAACTGTAGCCTGCCTGTTTGGGTGGTGGTCCTCATGAAGGGGAAGAGGAAGAGGAGGGAAGTGCAGAGGCAGCACCACGCAGACCAAACTCACACTCTTCCCAGGCTATTTTGGGAGCTTCTGGCTCCCAACATCTCACACAAATGTGCGCCCCCTGAGAAGCAGCATGTGTTCATGGGCCCACATCCTCATTTACCCCACCCCACCCGCACCCTGGTCCTGGCCAGCGGAACTAAGGGGACGTATGAAAACAGAAAAGCTGTGACAAGGGCTTTCTCACCAGAGCAAACATCATTTTATTGATATCAGGAACCTGCCCTCAGGGCCCGAGTCTCCTGGGCTCCGAGGCCTAGCAAAAAGCAGTGCAGTGGGTTTAGGACCCTGCCTCTGAGAAGCATCTGTGGGAGGAAGGTGGAGGAGAGAAGGTCCTGACAAATAAAACAGGAGAAATGGAAGATGGAATCCCCAGTTGTTTCCCCTCAGGGCCACTTGCTAATTTCCTATTCTTCATTTCTTTTTCTTGCCTATCACTGCCATTGACCCAGGCTTCTTACCCTAGATGTGAATTGGAGGAGACCTGAAGAGCCACTGGAAGGACAAGAGAAACAATGGGTGGGGGGAGGGGTGGACATACATCCACTGACCTGAATGAGCCAGGTCGGGGATGGGCTGTCAGGGAAGGCCATCAGACCCTCGCTCTTCTCAGAGCCTTTCAGAGCCATATTGGAGTCTGAGCTCAAAGAGAAAACCAGCAATACTGATACTGCTATTTATAATTTTGACATTTTTTGTTGCTAATGACTTTTTTGCATTAATGTTGACTTTCTAAAATATTGCATTAAAATGCTGTATATATTCATTACTGAACGGCACCTCCTTACATTCGCTCTTGCCTCGCCCTCATCCTAGCCTCCGCTAGATTTCGCCCAGCTGATGATGTTGGTCAATTCACTTTGTTGATTGTTTCTTTAAGGAAAGAGAGGCTGGAGGCTACAAAAATCTTCTGTAAGAATCAAAGTCCATTTTTTAAGTACGTGACTGCAATCCTACCAAAGATTTGAAAGAAAGACTGAAATTCTCAACCACATTTTAGATACAATTCAAATCCTTTCTTTTCTAACAAAGTCAGGGTACTTCACCTTACCAGCCACCAGGTGTCTCTGCAAACTCCCTGCAGGGGCCCACAGGACACTCAAGATAACGTCATAAATAAAATCCGTGGTTTTTAACCAGCGCTAAGGAGATGGCAACACACACACGGAACAGTTTGAAATGCAACAGCTTCAAACACTAAATCTACAGGATTGCTGGCTAATAGCTAAATGCTTATGTAATACAATCTATTAACATATTCAAGCCGTGAAATAGATTATAAATCAGTGTGTCCTAATCGATATACTTTCTAGAATGTCCTTGCATTATTCTTTCCTCATCCCTTAGTCAGATCAATGTCTAGCAGAGCACAATTCTGCAAGACCAAAACAGTATTTCAGGAGGGTCTCAGAGAAATCAACTCTTCACCTGGGTTTCTAGGACTAGACCTCTCACTCCTATAGGGCAGGGGATTTTGAAAACTGCATTCAAACCATTTGCTTACGTTAAAAAAAAAAATAGTAAATGCATAGAGTGCTATGGTCAAAGTCCAGTAACCAGAGTGGAAGAAAAGTTGTAGCGTTCTTTAAAAAGTAAGTTTACTTTATCACCCACCCTTGCCCTCCAAGGAAATGTAAACACTCTAGCGAATAGACTCTTCCCTCTGACCTTATTTTTTTCTGAGGTCATCCTGCAAATTAGCCCTTCTTCATTCAACACCAGAGAGGGACGAGGAAAATGGCTCTTGTGGGAAACCTCTGTGATGATGCTCATTGAGTTTTTCCAGCTTGTCCAAGACAGCATCTGTTCTTCATTTTTAAATTACTACTATTAGGGGCACCTGGGTGGCTCAGTCGGTTAAGTGGCTGCCTTCGGCTCAGGTCATGATCTCCAGGTCCTGGGATGGAGCCCCGCATTGGGCTCCTTGCTCTGCAGGGAGTCTGCTTCACCCTCTCCCTCTGCTGCTCCCCCTGCTCGTGCTCTCTCTCTCTCTCTCTCTCTCAAGTAAATAAATAAATAAATCTTTAAAGGAAAAAAACTTAAATTACTACTACTAACCATGGCAGTAACAATGGCTAATATTTATGGAGTGCTCACTACATGCTTGTCAGCGTGGTAAGAGAAACTGACAAATATTATGTCCTGGAAAGGTCATTGCTCTGGGCTTCTGTTGGTTTTCTCCTAGCTTTCTGGGCTGCTCCTCCTCATCTATCCCCTTGTTCAATGCTGGATTTCTCCAATTCAGTCCCAGGCCCTCTTCTCTTGATCGGTGTAACAGAAAATCCTAGCGGTTAAAATACTATCTCAAACTATAAGAAAAGAAGAAGAAAAAGTGGGTTCGGAGATGATAAATTAATTGCACCCACTGAAAAGGGAGTGCGAACTGCAGGCTTGACCCTTCATCCTCAGGGAGATGAATTCTTTGTATTAGCGCTTCTTGCCTTTAAAGTGCAGTCAAGTCACAGGGTGGGTGGATGTCTCGTTAAAATGCAGCTTCTGAGTTGGCTTGTCTGAGATGAAGCTGAGATTCTTCATCCCACATGGTGCTGAGGCTGTCGGTCCCCAGACCACACTCTGAGTAGCAAGACTCCAGATGACTCTATAATGATAATGAGGTATTGATAAAGTATGCCTAATTTAACCTGACAGACCAAATCAATATAGAATAATGGCTGAATTGTGGGATGGCGAATAGAGATTGTGAGAACTTTAAAGAATATATGTTTCTGGTTTCTGAAACTAAAAATCTCTTTGAACTTAAAAGGAACTTAAAATTTCTGTGACACCAGAAATGAGACTTGATTATTTTTTAAAAGACTCAGCCTAAAGACTAATTGTGCAGGTTTGAATTGCTAGCTTGGGTATCCCCAGAAAGAATCAACCATTTGAGAACGGAATCTGCAATTTTGGCTACTCTGAATTGTGTGTGTGTCGGGGGGGGAGTCTGTACGATTATTGCGACCCTAAGTTGATGTAGAAATAGGAATCCCAGGAAAGTATAAAATAAAAATAAGAATTAAAATATGGATAACGATGGAGATGATGAACAAACAACCTTAAATCCATGATATTAGCAATTTAAAAATAAATTTTTACATAATAATTTCTGTAATCATTGCAAAACTAGTGTGTGTTTTATCAAATTTTTAAGACATTGGATGTATTTAAGAACATCCGGCCTGTTTGTGTAATGATTTTAGTTAAATGGATAGAAGAACTTTATTTAGGCTTGCAATCAACACTTAAATGTTTGGAGAAAATTATTTCCTTAAAATAATAAGCTTTGCTTTATTTATTTATTTATTTATTTTTACGATTTTATTTATTTATTTGAGAGAGAGTGAGCAAGACAGAGAGCGCAAGTGGGGGGAGGGGCAGAGGGAGAGCGAGAGGCATACTCCTCGCTGAGCTGGGAGCCTGATGCAGGGCTTGATCCCAGGACCCTGAGATCATGACCCAAGCCAAAACCAAGAGTCGGACACTTAACCGACTGAGCCACCCAGGCGCCCCAAGTTTTGCTTTATTAGTTATACATAAACTATATAAAGAGAGAAATGCTGACTTTAAAGATGTAAAAAAAATGCTAGTTGCTTAATAAGTTTATGAGATGGTCTCATTGACCTTATAGTCTATCGCATGCTCCAAGTTCCCTGCCAACAAGCCTTCCACAGTTCCTTTTTCCTAGAATGCACCTCCCCCGATTTTCATACACCTATTTGTATTAAACTTAGTGCACTCAGTGACTCTTACCCTGGACTGTGAACTCCTTACCACTGTACCCTTTTAGCTTCACAAAGTTATTACTATTATCTCATGTACAGATGAAAAAGCAGGCATGGAAAAGGTTTTTTTTAATGATTTTATTCATTTATTTAAAAGAGAGAGAGAGCATGCAAGCAGGGGAAGAGGCAGAGGGAGAGAGAGAATCTCAGGCAGACTCTGAGCTGAGCGCAGAGCCCGATGCAGGGCTTGATCTCACAACCCTGAGATCCTGACCTGAGCTCAAATCAAAAGTCAGACCCTCGACCAACTGAGCCACCCAGGCACCCCAGCATGGAGAGTTTTAAGCAACATATCCAAGTGGCAGATCTGGGATAGAAGCAAGGTATCTCTTACTCTGAGCCCATGATTAGTATTATTATGCCAAATTCCGTAAACAGGGACCTCTAATGCTGAGTGATAACGCTGCTCATGCAGTCTGCTGTGATCTGCAAACACAAAGTCACATAATTACAGGAACTCCCAGAGCTTTCCCCAAAAAGGAGATTTGGGACAAATCTTTAAACACTGCTTCCTTGAAGGACTAATTATGGGAGAACACAATGAAAGTACACACCTATAATTTAGGCCTTAAGATAAATTACGCTACTTGCCCTTTACAAAATCCATACACTGATAAGAAATCAAAGGCCCAGCACAGTGAAATTTCCCAACTTTTTTACATGAAGAGGCAGAATAGCACAGCAGTTAATTGCCTCTAAAAGGATTCTGGGCCCAGACCGTCTGGGTTTGAATCTTAGAGCTGCCATTTTTCAGCTGAGTGGCCTTGGGTAGGTCACTTAAACTCTCCGTGCTCAGTTTTGCAAAGAAAGCATAATAAAGGACATACCATGAGGTTGTTCTGAGGATTGAATGAGGTAATAATGCCCATAAGGAGCTTAAACCATGAGTATACCTCTAAAAGGAGGTAGCAAACGTTTACTACACATCTATTAATATTATAGACACCCTAATGAGTCAGTTGAGGAATCAGGACTCGAACCCAAGACATTAGACTGTCATCTCTTTTCCACCAGATCAGATTACTATTTTATCCGTTTGGGCTGGAACTTGCTCACATTCTCACTCTGCAGGCATGCTAGGCCTTCCATGTGCCCCCCTTCCTCATTTCCACTGCTGCCTTTCTTTTCACTGTGCAATTGAAAACCCTGACTGCAGAAGATTTATTTATAGCAGGAAAAAATTAGTGTTATTTAGCTTGAGCTTTTCTGCAACCATCAGTCCATTACTGTAAGAGCATCCACATTTCCGCCACAACATCGTTCTGTTTTCCCAGGGCCCTGTAATCATTAATTAGCTACTCAAAACAATGCTTATTGAATGTCTACAGAGAGAGAAGCCTGATCCAGCCTTCTTCCATCAGAATCCAGCATCTTCCTTGAGCTCAGACTCCCATATGCCAACCACTTACTAGATAGCTCTGCTTGGATGTCCCACATGCACTTTAGACATGGCCACAATTTAACTCACCAGCCCCCGACCTTCTCCCCCAACTCTCCCACATGTTCCTGATTTTGGTGAATGGGGCCACCATTCCCACCTCCCCATACCCAAAGGAGGTGGCCTAGCCTGCCCTCACAAACCACTACATCCCATCTCTCAGCGGGCTTCATCGGAACCCATCTCCTAAGGCCATACCGCGCTACTCATCTTCCCTGACACACGACAAGGTAGTGCATCAACCACTTCCTCTTCCAGCCCCTCCTTCACATCATACTTACATAGATCTTTTGACATCTGACCATGACACAACCCCCTCCCCATCCCCTTCCATGTTCCCCCATCATCTGTAGGGCGGAGCTCCACTCTGAGACACAGCCCTTCCTATTGTCAGCCCCACCTTCCCCACGTAGCTGTAGCGCCAGGAAGGACTTGCCACACCCCCTCAGACCACCATGCTGTTGTACCCCTTATTCCCTCAGCCTGGAGTACTCATCCTGCCTGGCCCAACCGGTGAACAATTGCTTCTCTTTTAAGACTCGTTTTGAGAGTTGCCTTATCCATAAAGCTTTTTTCCAACCTCTCCGGGATGAATTCTGCACTTCCTCCTCTGTGATCTTGAGGTCTCTTGTACGTGCTTCTATGATAATGTTTACCCTACTGTTTAATTGCTTACATGGTTGTTCTCCCAACCAGACTGAATACCTCCCCAAAGCTCTATTTGTCTTGGTATCCCCCATGCCTGGCACACAAGAGGCATCCAATAAATGCTCATGAAATACATGATTGTATTGTGGCAAGAACAAGAGCCTGTCAGGAGGTCTCCTAACTGCCAGTTCACCTCCTCCTCCCACACCACACTTCCCCAGGCAGCCCTGGTCAGCCTCCCTCGAGGAATGGCCCTGCCTGGTGTCCTCTGTGGAAGGATGGTGGGAGCTGAGCGCTTTGCTCTTAACCTTTTTATGCCAGTGCGCGCTCCAGCGAGGCTTCCTTAAGAGGAAGACGGAACCCGGATGTGAATGTACCTGGCAGAGAAGCCAGCTCCCTGTTCCCAGCTCCGTGAGCGTTCCAGCTCGTCAGAACGGAACCCCGTTTCCGAAGCGAGCCTGCTGCGTTTGGCCTGGGAGCCAGCAGATTCCAGCCAGAATGGAAGGAGCGAAGTGCGTTTAGACTCCACCTTTGACCCAAATGCCAGTGCAGCTGCGGCAAAGCTACGTCTGTGCCCAAGATGCTAAGCTCCTCGAGAGAGATCTGCATTTAACTTACCTTAGGCAGCAAGCCCCTTGGCAAGGGGGGAAAGTCACTTAACTATTTTTGATGAGTATAAATATTTTTAGATAAAAACTGAAATCATTTGCTACTGGGGCGCCTGGGTGGCTCAGTCGCTGAAGCCTCCGCCTTCGGCTCAGGTCATGATCCCAGGGTCGCGGGATCGAGCCCCGAGCTGGGCAGAGAGGCTGCTTCTCCCTCTCCCTCTGCCCCTCCCCCGGCACTCACGAGCGCGGGTTTTCTCTTTCTCTCTCTCTAAAAAATAAATGAAATCATTAAAATAAAAACCGTTTGCTACTTTCCTAATACGAACAGGCCCTGGCAGGTAAGATCTGACCAGGACTCTGCTATTTAATTTAGTCTCACCGCAAATATTTACTAAATGCTGGGCAGAGAGTTTATGGAAGAATTAATCCATTGTCCCTTCCTTCAAGGTGCTTATGGAGAAAAAAAGACAAACTTCTAAGAAAAGCTGAATAATAAATAAATAAACAAGAGTTAAACAAGTAATACAAGAAGAATATGCCTCAGAGGGGTGACTCAGTGTCAAAGGAGAAATTCAGAGAAGGGAGAAGACGTTGGCCCTCAGGGCGGAGTGACTCAAAGGGCATGGAGACAGGGCTCTCACCAGACAGGTTGGACCAGCAAGCCCAGCCAGCCGGACCAGCAAGCCCAGCCAGCCGGAGGGCTTGGGGTGGGGTGGGGGGAACATCTTGGTAGAAAGAATAGATTCTTGGAACTTGGGCTTTGAGTTTCTGTTTTGCTATTTATGAGCTTAGGCGTTTGTTAACCTCTCTGCCCCCTCAGCCTTCTTGTGGCCTCCATATAGCATTCAAGACCGCAAACAATTAGCACACACTTGTGCTAAGGCCTGCATGCAAAGGTGAAAAGAGAAGGGCTTTGCCTCAAGAGCTCCCATGGGAGGAGGGTCAGTAAATACCAGTCTCCCTCTTCCTTTACCCTCCTGGTGTCTGTCCCCATCGCGGAGGGTTGACCAGACCCAGGGGACTATTACTAAGTGGAATGCAGGATGTGGGTTCAGAAGGTTGGAGACAGGGGGGAAAAAAAGGTGTGGAGACAGATTAAGCTCCTGACCATCCACTTTGGAAGATTCCTGCCCCCCCCCTTCTATTATGAAGTGGGTCTTTCCTCCCTGAGGCCAGGGCTCCTGATTTGCAGCCACTACCCACCCCCTCCCTTGTGCTTTGACAGAGTCCGGGAGCTGCCAAGGTCAAAGGCAGTAACCCTAGTCAAATGCTAACATTTTCCCGAAGGCCTGCTCTTTACCTACTCACTCAATTTTTTTAATTTCAAGAGACAACCACTAGGGGGCCTAGGAGCAAGAAGCTGAGCTCGGACCCTCTTCATCAGGCAGAACCCCTGCCATGCTTGCTGGAAAATGCAGTCCGGGTCTACAAAACATACACTGTGAGCTTCTGTGTACCTTCTGTACCTTCTGCAATCTCTTGGTAAAGAACATGACTCCCTTGAGGCTAAAAAGCATTCTTAACTCATCCCATCCTCCACAGCCCATCAGGTAGGACAAGGGTTTCTTAGCTCGGATTCCATTTTCAATGTTTCCTCCTGATTAAAGCCCTTTGGCTCAGCAGGATTGTCTATAATGATAGTAAATGGTTCACATGATGATGAGGCAATCTTCTCACATCTTGAGCTGCCATCCGTCTTGTAAAGCCTTGTCACTGTCTGAATTCCCAGCCCCGGATTCTCAGAANACCTACCATGCTTGCTGGAAAATGCAGTCCGGGTCTACAAAACATACACTGTGAGCTTCTGTGTACCTTCTGTACCTTCTGCAATCTCTTGGTAAAGAACATGACTCCCTTGAGGCTAAAAAGCATTCTTAACTCATCCCATCCTCCACAGCCCATCAGGTAGGACAAGGGTTTCTTAGCTCGGATTCCATTTTCAATGTTTCCTCCTGATTAAAGCCCTTTGGCTCAGCAGGATTGTCTATAATGATAGTAAATGGTTCACATGATGATGAGGCAATCTTCTCACATCTTGAGCTGCCATCCGTCTTGTAAAGCCTTGTCACTGTCTGAATTCCCAGCCCCGGATTCTCAGAAAAGCTGTCAACCTGGGGTTATTGGTTTGGGTTCTTGTGCCTCCCCCCACCCCCACCCCCACCCCAGTTTCTCACACACACCACAGGCAGAGACTTGAATAGCTATTGTATTCTACCTACCTATGGCAATCCTCATTAAAATCAATCACTCATTTGCCAACACACACACACACACACACACACCACAAAAACCCCCACAAAACTCAGGTCCCTATGTGCCTCTGGGGTCACGATAACTCAAGCTCTGTGACCAAAATGAGTAGCAAAGCTTGTGTTTCCTCAGCAGGAGCCAGCTTTCACAAGGGTTCATCTCTTACATTTTCTTTGAGACACTCACGCACACTTCAGCAACAATGGAAAGGAGCATGATTTCCCAAGCAGGTTGCCTAGAAACCACTCCTGTGTTTCTGAAACTAATTTAAACATGAAAATTCAGCTCCTGACTCATGCCAGGAAGGCATGTGATGGTTTTCTCAGTATTTTACTTTCTTTTTCTTTCACATTACAAAATTATGCATGCTCGTTGCAAAAAAATGGAAAAGAAGATGAAAATACACAGGTCCAGAAAGAGAAAAATCCCCCATCATCTCACTATCAGAGGCAACCATTGTAGTCAGTTGGGGATATTTTCTTCCAGGCTTTTTTTACCCCTATGTATTTTTAACATTGTTGATATTAATACTGAATTTACATAGCTCTTGCTTTTTTCACTTAGTATATTGCCAGGCTTTCCCATCTGGCTAAAATTCTCAGAATATTGATTTTTTAAAAGACTGCATTATATTACAGTCAATTTTCCATTATTTACTTAACCATTCCCTTAATGCTACACATTTAAGTTATTTCCAACCTTACACCATTTTAATCAATGTTCTCATGGCCATCTCAGGACAAAATACTACATATTTCCTTATTAAAAAATCATGAGGAATTTCAAAAAACCTGAATGTTTAGAAACTTTTTAAAAAAATTGAAACAATACATGTATATAATTTTTTAAGTTAGACAGTATATTAAAAAGTAAATTAAAAGTAAAAGTAAAAGAGGGCTGTTCTGTTCAGTACCACTTCCTAGCGGTAACCACTGCTACCAGAAGTTTTCTATGAATATAGAAGCACCTATCTATGTTTGTTTATTTGACACCATATACTCCTCTACCACTCACTTTTTTCACTTTCTGCATCTTGGGCATCTTTCTACATCAATCCAAATTGATCAGCTCTTTTTAGAAGTTGCGAGATAGTGACATGCTATCACTTATACTTCCTGGACGGAACTTCTCACTGCGCTCGATCCGTACTCGGTGAGCTGGGTACCCAGCAGAGTGTCTCCACTGCTCCACCACGCCGTACCTTTGCCAGAAAAGGGAGCAGGTGGTAGCACGGGCGACAGCATTACTGCTGCAACTAGCACTATAGTCTATAGAGGTCTCCAAATATGTCCCTTTTTTGTTCTTTTGTTATTGTGGTTTTCAAACAAAAAGTTTGTACCTTTTTACTAAGCCCCCCCCCACTTCCCCCTACTGCTACCCAGCCCCGGGGAACCACCATTCTACCTCTGTTTCTTTGAGTTCGATGTTATTTATTTATGTATTTATTTATTTATTTATAGATTCTCTACAAAAGTGATACCATGCAGTAATTGCCTTTTGCCAGCTGGCTTATTTCATTGAGCATCATGCCCTCCACATTCATCCCTATAAATCTGGAAATGGCAGGAGTTCCTTATTTTTTAAGGCTGAATAATACCATTCAATTACTATATATAATGCATTCATTTAATATATAATATATATTATACTTATATTGTGTATGTATATATATAATATTATATATACATCACATTTTCCTTTTTCCACTCATCCGTCAACACTTAGGTTGTTTCCATAACTTGACTATATGAACCAGACCGTAATGACCGTGGAGTACAAATATCTCTTCAAGATAGTGAGTTCATTTCCTTTGGATGAAAACCCAGAAGTGGGATTACTGGATCATAGGGTAATTCTATTTTTAATTTCTTGAGGAATCTCCATACTGTTTTCCATAGTGGCTGCACCAGTTTGCATTCCCACCAACAGTGCACGAGGGTTCCCTTTTCTCCACATCCTCACCAGCATTTGTTGTCTCTTGTCTTTTTAATCATAACCATCCTAACAGGTGTGAAGTGATATCTCTTTGTGGTTTTCATTTGCATTCCCCCACTCACTAGTCATGTCAAGCACCTTTTCATGTACCTGTTGGCCATTTGTATGTCTTCTTTAGAAAAACGTCTATTCAGATCCTTTTTTAATTGGGTTATTTGGTTTTTTGCTGTATGAGTTCCTTGCACATTTTAGATATTAACCCTTATCAGATTTGTGCTTTGCAACTATTTTCTCCCATTCCATAGTTGCCTTTTAATTTTGTTAATGGTTTCCTTTGCTGTGCAGAAGCTTTTTAGTTTGATGTGGTCCCACCTGCGTATTTCTGCTTTTGTTGTTTTTACATCTGCAAACTTTCTGATCTCCACACTTGTTGATTTTTGAGCATGTTCCCGCTGCCATTTATGTATATTTGTTTATTTATAAGTTATATACACATACTACTTTATAAATATATTACTGTTTACATGATAGAACACACACTAAAGATGGACATTTGAATGGGTTGAATTAAAGATGAAATAGATAACATTAAATTTATTTGTCTAATAATAAATTATATAAAAACATATAATAAAGTCATTTTAGTCTTTTTGATAAGAGCAATATGATTGCATATGCTTCATTATACTTAAAAATATCAGCTTAACATCCCGTATTGCTGTTATCCCAGGGTCTGATTCTAAGTTCAGCTTATTTCAATAGTTGATTGTAAGGGACATCATTGCTGGTCCCACTCGAGGTCCTGCCCACCAAAAATGCAAACTTGTTTTGAAAATTTGCTTTGTGCTCACATTAGTAAGTTTATCTTTGATTCATGGCTACTCTGGAAGAATCTTTTAAAGAGAGTTACCCATTTTATATGCTTTAGCTTATCAAAAATTCGGTACTATATTCCATAAATCCACTTACCCAGGCACATGTCCAAAACCAGACTCTTGATCTTCCCCTTCGAACCTGTTCCCCCCCTCCTCTTCCACGTCTCAGTTCCTGACAACTCCAGCCCCCCAGCTGGTCAGGCCAGAATCCTTGTATCTCTCCATCAGCTTCCTTTCCTTCTCTCAACACCACATGGAATGCCTTAGCAAATCCTATTAGCTCTATCTTCGGGACATAGCCAGACCCCGAGACCTTCCTGTCCCTTCTCCAGTTACTGTCTTGGTGGAAGCCACAGTCTTCTCTTACCTACAGCTCTTGCAATGGTGCCCTAACCGTCCACCCTACTTCTGTCCTTTCCCTCCACAATCTCTGCTTCACAGTAACGTGGGTGAGCCTTTTAAAACTTTGTTTGTTTGTTTGTTTGTTTGTTTGTTTGAAAAAATGTCAAACTTACAGAAAAGCAAGAAAAAGAATAGTACAAAGAACACTATTCCCTTACCCCATAGTCCTCTATAGTTAGTATTTTGCCCATCGGTTTATCTCTCTACCCATCTAAAGGGCGTATATGGTAAGCCGTTTACTCCAAAACACTTGAGTGTATTGTATTGTCTTGCATGAACATAGGATAGTTGCCGACCTTAGTAAATATAACACTGATACAGTCATTTTGTCTAACCTACCATCTGTCTTCTAGCTTGTCAATTGACCCACTGATGTTCTGTATGACACTTTATCTTCTGTAGAACAAGATCCAGCCTGATATCAGGATCGGGTATCAGAGTCAGTTGTGGGGACTCATGAGTCTCCTTTAATTTGGAACATTTTACATAGTCTTTCTTTGTCTTTTATGCTATTGACGTTTTTGAAGAATACTAGTTCTCTCTCCCCTATTTTTAAAAGAATTTTCTCACTTGGGGTTTTTAGATGTTTCCTCACCATTAAATTCAGGTTATGGATTCCTGACCAGAACACTGCAGTGATGCTGGGTCCTTGGCAGGGTATTGCATCTGGAAGCACACACAGTTCATCTGCCCCTTATTGGCAGCATAAATTGTAATCAGCCAGTCAAGGTGCGGCCTGCCTTCTCCATGTTACAGTGACTATTTTTTCCCCTTGCAATGAATAAGCAATCTTTGAGTAGGTACTTTAAGACCCTGCAAATACCCTGTTCCTCACCAAAATTTCCACTGAGATTTAGCAACCACTGATGATTCTTGCCTGAGCTGCTCTTTTACTGGATGACTGTAAGTGATAACTTGCAAACGCCAGCACGTGTGGCACACTGGCCAGCCAGCACGCACCATTCTATCGTAAGCAAGAGCCCTTTCTTCCCCCTCATCTATTTATTATCAGTGTGGATGAGTGGATTGCAATTTTTCAATAGCGGATAACCCATGCTGTCTTTAATTCTTTTGATGCTCAAACTGTCCCCGATTTACCCAGTGGAAGCTGCCTGGGTCCCTGTGTCCTCCTTTTAAAATGAGATCACGTACAGGTACCCCCCACGTTTTGAAGGTTCAAGTTAGGCCACTTGGCTTTTATAACAGACCTACATTAGTACCTGTGTTCACCGTGTCCTATGCTCTGTCCAGAATAAACATGTCCATAGTCAAGACTCTGGATCTACCCAGCTGGTATCCAAGCTGCATATCTGTCCTAGTCCAGGCCAGAGTAGGAAAACCAGGTTTCCAACCCAGGATCATATGCAGTACCAAGCACAGTATCTGTACATAGTAGGTTCTCAATAAGCATTTGTTGAATGAAGAAGTAGCATGGTTAGAAGCATGGACTTCAGAGCTAGATGGCATTGGGCTAGAGTCTTGGCTATCCTGTGAACTGGCTGTGTGGTCTTCACAAGTTACTTAAATTCTCTGTGCTTAAGTGGGGATAACAGTAGTTGTGAGATTAAATAAGAAAAAAACAGGTTTGAACAGTGCCTAGCACACAGTAAGAACCCAACAAGTATTAGTTATCAATATCAGTTATCTATCATTCAAAAAAGAGTGTGTTGGAAGACTCATGCCAAAGTGGGAGTCATTAAAGCTGACATAACGGATCTAACCCACTAGTCAGGCAGTCAAATAAATGTTGGCCAACCCTGGGAAAGGAATTGCTGTCATTCAGCTGAAGCCAGGTACTTTTTGCTAGGGTTTCAGATATATTCTGCCATGCTCTAGAACTTTCTAGATCCTTTCCCCTTTGATTCTAGGCTTGGTCTTCCTGATCCTCAGGAGTCAGCCTGGTAAAAAGGAAGATGATATCCTGGGTGCTACACTTGGGAGCGCCTGTCCTCGTTCACTGCCTCTGCCAGTCTCCGGGGAGCCACTGTCAAATCAGAAGCAATGCTCAGCTGGGGCTGAAGGTGTGACAGGCATGTGGACCACTGCCTCATTTCCTGGTTGGATGTCCAATTTTGTCCTCTTCCTGCCACCACGCAGCTCATTCAGTAGGGCACATGGAGCTAGACAAGTTATATAGCCCTGGTGATTAACCAGAAAACTATTCACTATGTGGCCCCAAGAAGCAGACAAGGTGGTGTTTTTCTTTGCAGATTAACTATTTATTAAGGCACTGATGCTGGTGTTCGTTGGGTATTTATAAGGAAGTTAAGCAACGGTGACTTATGTTTTCCACCTCTGGGTGGGAGTAGGAGGTGTTTTTCAAGCATCTTGTGCCTTAGCAACTGAAAGGAACTCTAAAAGGACTCCTTTCTGGTCTGTGGCTAATCCAGGTGACTTTGGGATCTCCATTTCCTCGAGATTAGAGTGCTCACAGCAGATATCCTCTTTATCAATTGGCTGCGTATGCTTCCTGTCCCAGGGGTTTGACATGGGCAATTGCAGCCACGACTACCGGATATAAACAGGGACTTTACAACCACAAGCTTCCTTGTCTGTTGTTGCAGCCCTTCTGCTTCCAAAGTTCAATGGGAAAATAAAGTGCATCTCCTGGTCCACAGCTCCATTTCTAGCTAGTTCCTGTAGGAAGGAGTCTTGCTGGAGGATGACAAGGTTGAATGGACATTTAGGGCCAGCAACTGGTTGTCTCTTCTTGATTATCCATTTAGTAGTCACAATGGAAAGGAAAAGCGATATGTTCATTTTCTGTTTAACTGCTTGATTATAGAGGCCAAGATCGTGTTAGAAGAAGTCATAATATTAGAGCAGGAAGGGACCCTGGAGATCAAATAAAGTAACCTATTTTAGGGAAACTGAGGCCCTGGAACATTAGACTTCTCTCTCAAGGCCACCACATTGGCCAGCAGTAGAACCAAAACTAGAACCTCAATATCCTAGCTGTAGATCTAAAGTATTTGGTATTTTCACAGCAGCAGGAGAAATATACAAGAGGCTGATTGTAGTCCTGGGATCCAAACCTACTCGGTCTGAGCTTTTCTCACAACCCTAGCAACTGGAAGAGATCCTAATTGTGACCAGATCCATTCTCCCATTCTTCAGTAATGAAATGACAAAGGTTAGCAAGGCACAGGGCTGCTCGGGGAAAAAAAAATATTACACTTCCTGGTATGCCTTACAATGAATTCATGTCTGAGTCCTGGTCAGCAGGATGGAAAGGAAAATAGTGAGTGCTTTAAGGGCAAAAGTGTACACTTTCCTCCAGAACAATGACTGGAACGCTGACCCAAGGTCTGGAGCTGGAGCAGTTATCTTGGGCCACGAGGTAGAAGCCGGGTGTTGAAGAGGATGGAACAACAAGAGAGAAGGAACCAGGTGATCAAGGCATCACCATACCAGCCCTAGGTTGCCTCTGCTTATATGAGAGATAAATATTTTTTAATCGTTTTAAAGTCACTGCCATTTGGGGTTTCAGTCTCAAGAAAAATAATGTAACTCTAACACCAGCCATAAAACTATTTTGACGGTTTCTTGCAGAATTTCCTGGAAAGAAATACAAGAATTTCATTTCCTGTACCTAGCATCTATGTAAAGAGAAGCGCCTATTTCATGGAGAAAGATGGGAGCCAAGGAAGGATCCCACCACAAAATATAGCCACTCTCTGCTGATTTGACTTCATTTGGTTTTTAAGCCAGTTCTTCCTTTAAAACAAACGTTCCCTGGAAGAGCTAAGCTCAACTGTTCACACCTGCAAATCAGAACATCGTCTACTGATGGGAAAGGAGTTTGGGGAACAGGTGTTGTTGTGTCTAGGCTTCCGGAGGAAGTGACACGTTGGGGAGGGTAGGCCATGTGGGACAGATGGGGTGGGAGTGCAGGAGGAAAGACAATGAAGAGGTGAAAAGGGGGCCAGGAAGGGAGGCGCACAGGGGCTGTCATCGCAGTGGGTCTGCTTGGACTTGTCTTTGGGATGCTGGGACAGCACATGATCACCAGAGGGCAGCAGCATGAGGTGAAATTCCAGGGGCCTCCACACAGGTCACCTCCTCACCCCAGGTCTCCAGTGGAACCCAACTTGCCAGTCAGTCTGGGTCCCTCTGCCTCTCTTTGTCCAAAGTTGCCCTCCTCACCAGGAGGAGTGGGAAAGGAGTTGCTTCCCTAAGCAGAGGGGGCTGAGCCAGCCGCTTTCATAGTCATCAGGTGAGGGTTTCCCGACAATAATCATTCCCTTCCTCTACATCCCACGTTCAACATTTTATTAAAATAGACTTCACATTGGACTGCATTTTTTTTTTAACTTAGTCTTGCCCTTAGCAATAAGACCTGTGAAATAATGGGTTTGGTGTGGCATAATTATTACATTAAAAAATGTCTGTATCACCAGAAAATCCTCTTGCTACCACCAGTGGTATGCTTAGAGAAACACTGCATTATGTCATCAATCCCCCCAATGACCCAACAAAGAAGGTAATAATATCATCCCCATTTCACAGATGAGGAGACTGAGGCTCAGTGAGATTAAATAGCGTCCTCAAGAGTTTTCACCAGAGCTGGGATTTGAGTCAAGGTCTGTTTGACTTAAAAGGCCTCGTTCTTGCTCTCTCCCAGGAGAAGGAAGGCAAAGACCTCTAAAGCTGAAGAAGAGGAGGAAAAAAAGCGAAGATTCCCAATCCCACCTGAAATCCACCCTTCAACTCTCCCTCACTTCCTCCCATTTCTTCTTTGCCCTCAGTTTCTAAGGATGTCTCCTCACTAAAACAGAACATTCCAGAATGCATTCCCTCATAAATAAAGGCTGCCAACTCCTCATCAGGAATAAAATGTCCTTTGGAATTTTCTATCATTTCTAAAATGACGATAAAGAAATTCAGCTGTTTGTGGTTCTGGATACACTGGTAGGAAGAAGGACTAAAGTTTCTGGAGAAGTCTCACCACATAGCTGTGGGAGGCTGCGGAGCGTGTACTTGTCACACTGAGCCTGGAGGACTTCCGGGAGTAGAAACCTTCACGTCTATCTAAAGCTACTGCTCATTCCTGAGAATTATGGTGACAGGCGTGGTCAAAGAGAAAACCCCAGACTCTGCCACTTACCAGCTGTATGACCTTGGGCAAGCCACTATCCTCTCTGAGCTTCAATTTCACCCTCCATCAGAGAGAATGATCCCTGTCTCAGAGGCTTATCCCAGCATTAAGTGGGGAGCCTGTAAGTTAGTATTAAAACATGCTACTATCATTGTTATTATTTTAAATTACTGTGAAAATAAAAAAGGGCTTTCATGTTCAGAACACAGTTAGCTTAAAGTAAATTGTAGCACTTGGGAAATATTGCCTTGTCTTCTTGGTAACTTCACTTTAAAAAAGAAAGGAAAAAGGAAAGAAAAGAAAAGAAGAGCTGAAAGAAAAGTTCCTAAAGCAGAAAAAAAACTGTTAAATTTTGAAGTACCCCTGACCCCAAAGTCTCACTTCAGACATTATTTCCTCTTTCCTGAATATTCTAGCCCAGTATGCGTGACCTTTTGCCTCTGCCCCAGGGCCCCACAGAAAGAATGGGCAGGACAGACAGGACATGACTTGGCCCAAATTAGTTTCACTTTCTCCCAACCGGGCCATGGTCACAGCCATGGAGAACTGTTTCCCATGGCTCTGAGGGCATTTCTGTTTTTCTCAGTGCAAGGCAGGCAAGACTTAAGTCGGAGAACTTGGTGATGCAATGAATTTTCCAGCTGCCAATGACAGTAGTACCTCATCACATCTTTTTGTCTTCCTTTCTAACCTCAAAAGTAGCAGGCATCCGTGTTCTCAGTAACAAAGCCACCTATTACCACCTATGATGAGTGAAACAACCTTCGTCTACTACTTATCTACCATCTGACCTCACAAGATGGAAGCTTCATACTGCAAGTAAGAGAGAAACAAAGATGGAAGGAAACTGGGTCCCCAACATCATGGAACCAGATACCAGCTCTGGAGAGCTTATGGAAGATAAAATCACCAAGAGCCTTCTAAAAACCAGATGTCCCTATCCCTCTCAGGACTTCTACCATCCCCCATAGCTCTCTTGGAGCCTCGTCTCCACCCCACTCTGCTCCATCGCCCGCACAAACATTAAGCTCAGCAGATAACCTTGGCAGCATCGTTCTCTTTGTCTGTCAATGTTTCTCTGTCATACCCTATCTTGATTCTCTTGGAGAATGGTGTTCAATCACGGGGGACTCATTCTGTAGAGGTTGACTGACCAAGGAGAGAGAACATCATTCCTATTACAGCCTGAATGTAGATATCTGGGACCCCAGGCTGTCCCGCCACCGCCAGATCAGTATATGCAAACGGCTACGTCTTAAACAACTTCTCTATTTCTGAGTGTTTTATCTGTCTAATTGGCTTAGTGCTGAGGGAGTTTGGAGCTGTCAGACACTCATCAATGGCTGAAAGAGAAAGAAACACATAAAAAGATTCGTTGGCAGTCACTTTGTACCAAACAGAACTCACTTTTGTCTTCTGTCTAGGAAGCTGGTCATTGACTTTGAATGTGGTTTCATTGATGCTGTTAGAAATATTTTACCTCTAAATGAAAATAAAGATGAACGGCCTCCCCGAAGAAGCAAAAGGTAAGAGGTAGTTTTTAAAAACAATTGAAAAGTTGATACAATTCTGTTTGATGTTTGATGACATTCAGGGTCCCAGAACAGTGCCTTGGGAATAATTTTCCCTTTTGATCTTATAATATGAACGGACACAGAGACCATGTACATAAAAGAATAACCTGGGTACACATGGCAGAAAAAAGAACTTGCCAGGAATGGGAAAAGCACCCATATATAAATAAGCAGAAACATTAACTCCTGTCTGACAATTAAGTTATAAATTCTTCTCCACTCCATATCATACCAACAAATTACGCAGCAATACGCTTCAATGTAAAGAGTATGGTAAAACTTATTTTTCAGATTTCTCTCACCGTGCCACCAGGTCAGCCCTCCCCATGCCTATCTGCCACCTGCCACCATCCCTCCTCCCTCAGGGACCAGAGAGTTGCACTCTTCTTGATTTGTTCTGTAGGCTGCAGGGCCCTAGGATGATCTGACACAGGTATAATCTTCTCAGTGTGTCTCTCTCTTCCACTTTCTTTTCTTGCTTTCCTGTGTCCGTGACAGACTACACTCCTCACCCAGATCATTCCATCCCCAGCAGTTTTGTCTGTGATCCCGCTTGCCTCCTGCATCGGATTCGGCCAGTCTGAGGGCATTTCTGAGGCTGCATGACATGGACTGACCATAGGTCACCAGGATGTCAGAATCCTGGCTTTTTACTTCCTGGCTGTGTGATCTCTGTCAACTGACTTAACATTTCTGCTTTAGGAAAAAGTAGCTCGAATACTACCTCAGAGGAATTTTGAGGCAATGAAATGAGACAATGTACATAATGTTTCTGCACGTGACGTGTGCATTCAACAGCAGGGTTGCTTTCTTCCCCTGTTCCATGCCCCCACATCGTCTGGTTCAAAGGATTCTCTGTCATTGGTTATACTGAATAGTGTGGCATTATTATTACTCAGATTTCATTCAATGTTTTCATTCATCATTCTAAGGAACACAATAACATGTCGTTTTTGGCACCTGCCTCTAGGGAGGCAGTGACATCTTTTTTTAGTCGTAGATCATTTTCATAACTGGCTCTTTACCTTCACAGAATACAGCGGGGTCTGCTCAGTTTGAAACTGTGAGGCTCCTCAATGGTTTCATGCTGAGCTCCGGGAAGCCTCTGTTGGCCCCTGGGGAGCCAGAAGAGCACCAACCGAGAAGTTTCTACTTCTCTTCCACTCAGAGGGCACTGCCGAGAAAAGGTGGGAGGGCTGCCTGCTCAAGTGTGGCCTTCAAAGACAAGGTGGAAATGAAAACGAGGTGAGAATGTGGTGCAGTAGCCTGTGAGCCCAAGACACGTAGCTGTGGGGAGCAGTGGCCCGTAAGGAACCATTTACACAAACCAGTTCGCAACCGGAAAATGGAACCACCCGAAAACGGAGCCTGGAAGACAGGGACAGGGTTTTCCAGTATTGTTTTTACTGTAGAGAGGACCACACCTCATCTCAGCTCTCAGTGCAATTTGATTTGATGCTGTTCACACAGGTTTCTTTTATGAGGAAAAACTTGCAAAATCATTCGTTTTCTTTTCCTTTACACCTCTGTTCCAATGAAGCCAGAGGCCAGACTCAATTGCAAACAGGGACATATCAGTTAAGATACAGTTGAGGCTGCTATGTAAAAGAGATACAAAAATGGAATTTTATTTTTCTGATGTAACAGTTTGAGCACAAGTTTTCCAGAGCTGGAGAATGCTCTTTGGGGTTGGAGACCCGGTTTCCTATCTTTTTGCTCTGCTAGTCTCAATACATAACTTCCATCTTATGATGTCAGATGGCTGCTCTGACTCCCACCATCACATCAACATTCCAGCTGGCAAGAGGAAGAAAAGAAATAAGGGAGGGCGTCTTTCCTTCACAAGAAGTCTGGAAGTTCAGGGGGCACCTGGGTGGCTCAGTTCACTGAGTGTGGGACTCTTGATTTTGGCTCAGGTCCTGATCTCAGGGGTGGGAGGGAGCCCCCACAAGCAAAGCACTCAGCAGAGAGTCTGCTTGACAGTCTCTCTCTCTCTCCCTCCCTCCACCCTTCCCCCCAGTCACATGCACGCTTGCACTCTCTCTCTCTAAAATAAATAAATAAATCTTAAAAAGAAGAAGAAGAAGTCTGGAAGTTCCAAATACCAATTCCACTTTCATACCATTGGCCAGAAAGCCACATGACCATGCTACCTGCAAGGGAGGCTGGGAAATGTAGTCCTAGATGGGCAGTCATGAGTCCAGCTAAAACATTACAAGGGTAGAATGTGATATTGGGGGACAGTTGCAGTTAGCACTCTGCCCAAAGGACCAAGCAGATGTATAAATCAGTGAAACCTGCTGGGTATAAGGACATCTGCATATTTTATATGGGTAGTGAAGCCTACAGGTGGAACAAAGAGGAGACCTCCACTTTGAGGGGCAGCCATAATTCGGGCTTAGTGTTCCAGATCTGCTGGTTTTCAAGAGAAACCAGAAATGATTTTTTAAAATATGATATCTCCCGGGGCGCCTGGGTGGCACCGCGGTTAAGCGTCTGCCTTCGGCTCAGGGCGTGATCCCAGCGTTATGGGATCGAGCCCATATCAGGCTCCTCCGCTGGGATCTTGCTTCTTCCTCTCCCATTCCCCCTGCTTGTGTTCCCTCTCTCGCTGGCTGTCTCTATCTCTGTCACATAAATAAATAAAATCTTTAAAAATAAAATAAAATAAAATATTATATCTCCAAATTTTAAAGTGTTGGCTCAAAAATATTTTAACATTGTACAGGCTGAACGTATCTGTAGATGACGTTTGGGCCCCTGTGTTAGATTCAATTTGCATGAAAGTGTCAACTATGCTTAACTCTCTGCCTGAAATGCCAAACTTTAGAAATATAAAATTAGAGCTAAAAGGCAAATAGATTTAGTTAAAAAAGTTGATCAAGACAAACTCTTCAAAGTAAATAATTTCTTGGCTTGTGAGTCAGGCATTGAAACAAGAAAATCCTGAGTTGGCCATGAATTTCTTTCATCCTTCAAACATCCTATTTCACTTTTAGGTGTGAAATAATTTTACTCTTTCTCTCTGGTTTGCAATGACCAGGTAGCTACTTAACTAGATAAATGAATTGGAAGAAATGCTCAGGCTCCATTTTTCAGTGCAAGATGGAAATGGTAGTAGGCACAGCAGCCATGAGCGTGCCACTCAGATCCCCTGCTGTGGGGAGCGTCACTGTCGTCCCCAAAGCTGCCTGCCCTTCTGGATCTGCCACCATGTTCACATGAAGACCACATTTCCTGTGAGCTCCTCCCAAGAGGGCCCTCTCCTGTGGTCTACTTTGGCTCCCAGACTCCTCTGTGGCCTGGCCAAATCTTTCTTTTATTTAATTTTTTACTTTTTTGAGAGAGAGAGAGAGAGATCACATATGCACGTTCATGGGCAGGGGGAGAGGCAGAGGGAGAGAGAATCTCAAGCAGGCTCCATCCACAGCCCTGAGCTCATGACCTGAGCCAAAATCAACAGTCAGTGGCTTAACCACTTAACCGACTGAGCCACGGAGGAGCCCCCTGGCCAAACCTTTCTTCTAATTGGACTGCAGTCTGAGACTCCTCCAACCCTAACCTCCTTCCTTTCACAGGTGTCAGAACTCACTCCGCTTTCCCCTGCCCCCTCCTCCTTTATCCTTCACAGGCTTTCCCCCTCAGAAATCCCTTGCATATCTAATCCCACCTTGACATCTGCTTCGAAGCAGATGTGAACTAACCCACGATGCTAATGACAGCAACGGTAATGACAGGAGGAATTACGTGACTGTGTGCTGGGTGCCGGGCATGGTGCTTACACGGTGTGTCAGAGGCCAGGGGTGGGGGCGGGGAATGGGCAAACTAGGTGAAGGGGAGTAAGAAGTACAAACTTCCAGAAAAAAAAAAAAATGACAGCTGTCTTTATCGAGTATGTTCTAGGACCCTGCATTACAGCCTCACGTGCATTGTTTTCACAAAAGTCCTGAGGTGGGTAGTGAACTGCCATTCTCCTGAGTTTACAGATGTGCAACTAGGTTCAATAACTTGCTTAAGGTCATGTACCTAGCAGAGGTAGACGGGATTGAAACCCATGTTATTTAGACTCCAAAGCCCAGTTATTCACGTGTCAGATATTTGTGTGTTCCCTCCCATTTCTCCCACGTCCGAATAGCACCACATACCGCCTCACGACTCACACGATTGATGAGTAGCGCATGCACCGTTATTTACTTATTTTTCTTTAACTGATTTTTAAAACTTGACCATATTTATTTTAAAAAGAAACATCATATCCCTAAAATAAATGGTCATCTGCTATCCCTGCCAAAATACAATCACAATAAAAACAAAACAAGAGTATCGAATCTTAGCTAGACAATATGATAACATTTAAGCAGACGCTATTTCTAACTAAAGACTCAAAATCCGAGGTCTGCACTCATTTTGCTGGTTTTTAAAGGGTAGAGTAGTAAGTGTTAGATGGTGAGGAAGTACTAGCATCGCATGAAGATTTTTTTTTCTTGACAAAACCAGAAAGATCGAAGAAACTAAAAAGGGACAAACTTTCCCAGTCTGTGACTCAATGCTCTCTAACGTTACATCTGCGTTTGGCTAAAATCCTCTTGGGGGGTAGGATTTGGGAAATGATGACTGATGGAATGGGCAGAATGCTCATTTGGATGGAAAAACTACTTTATACCATGCTCCCTGGTCCCCAAAAGAAAAGAAAACTCCATCTCATGACTTTTCAGCCTCTGCCGGTTCTCAGCGCTCACAATCGTCCCCTCCGGTTTATCTGGAGGGTGTAATTTTTCAAAAGTAAGACAAACCCGGAGCCTGCAGCATGAGTGAACCCTGCTTTTTGGGCAGGTGTATCCGGTAGAGAAACAAAACACCGCTCTGTGGTTAGGCCGCCTGGTGCACTGGAGTTCAACACATTCACAAATCAGCCTGCCTGGGGGGGTGCTGAACCACACACAGTGAGAACGTGGGGCCTGTGTAAAAACCTCCCAGCCTCTCTGGGTGTAGACGACAGCACTGAACCAGAGCTGAGCAAAGGGCAGCCCACAGCCCCTGCCACCTCCAAGTTGGGCCTTTCAGCCGCAGCCCCTGTGTCACTTAGGGTTGAAGTCCTCCTGCCACATGGCCACACAGCGTTGCTGCAGCACAAGCCCATTCTGGCCACACTGTGAACTGGAGAGAGCTTTGAACCCAGCGAGGAGGTGGCGAGGGCTCCTCACCAGCCCTCCTTTCTGACTCGGAGCTCCTGAATTAGTTTTCATTTGGATTTGGTTTGGTAACTGGTTGGCAAATGTAGTTGGACCTGGGAGCAGGGACAAGACAGGGATGCCACAGTGGAGAAGTGTTTCAGGCCTTCTGTTCACCATCACAGAACCCCAGCCTTGTGCCCACACTGCGGATGGGAACATAGAGTCAGGAGATACTGAAATGAGCGGCGTGAATGCTGAGATGGGACAGTGGGTCTAGGGCGGATTCCTCATTCTGTACATCTTTAGGCCTCTGGATCTGTAGTATATTATTCTTTTGAACTAATCCCCATCCTAGCAGACAGAAGAAGTGGAGGAGGAGGGGGAGGAATAAGTAACATTTGTTGAATGCAAACACCTTAAATGCCTCATACTGTTTAATGCTAAAAGCCCTATGCAGCGTGTGTGTATATATATATATATTCCCCTCTCTGCCAAAGAGAAAATTTGAAATGCAAGAGGTTAATTGCCAAAGGTCACCCAAAGCAAGAATTCAAACCCAAATGGTCTGATCCCAATGACCAAACCCATAACCACTATACTGCCTTTTCAGGCAGACACACCTGAGTCCAAACCCAGACTCCATCTTCTGTGTTACTTTGGGCAAGTCACTTGACCACTCTGACCACTGTTTTCTCATCTGTAGAGTAAGGATAAAAATAGTGACTATCATTTAAGGCTGTCAGTAAAGCAGCTAAGTGAGGTTATTCAAGTGATGTGCTTTGCATAGTGCCTAGTATGCAGGAAGAGCTCAATAAATACGGAGTATTATTAGCAACAGAATCATGGCCCTCAGGATTGATCCACTTCCTCTTTCCTTCTGTAATGGCTATCCTCTTTCCAGTTTCTATCTGCCGTTTACCTAAGCAGAGCCTTTCCTTTTGTCTCCGTCACTCAATGAGGCTGATCTGGGGAGAGGCAGCTCACAAGACAGAGAGCTCATCTGTCCTCCTCATACAGCCTCTCCCCTTTGGAGCTGCACACATGGGACCATGGCAGGCCCACCAAGCGCTTCGAGAACCATCAAAGATTTTGAAGGCAGTGATGAAATCCAGGAGATAGATGGCATCGTAGAGCTGTTGGTCACAAGAGATAATGTACCCACAGTGGGGGCCACTGAAAACTAGATGCCCGTGATCTTTGTGTGTCCCCAGGACATTTCAGAGAAGGAGTTCACTGTGAGGAATGAACTGAGGAAGGACCATTCTGTGATGAGAAACATCGAGTTTGCAGAATCTCTACATATAAGGGTTTTAAAACACATCTGTGAATTCTCTGACACCCCTCACCTCAAGAGGTGAAGTCTCATCCCCTGACCCTTGAATGTGGGCTGGACTCAGTGACCCTGTGTGACTTCCAGGCTGGATTATAAAAGTTTTTAGCCTGGCTCTCGTCGGGATGCTTGCTCTTCAAACCCAGCAGCCATCACAAGGGAAGAGTCAATCCCAGGGATAGAAAGAAGGGTGTTCCCAGACACAGGAACAGCATAAACAAAGGAAAGGAAGAGTGAAAGGACACCGGTGTGTGCAATAAACTATAAGAAGAGTCCTCTTCAAACTCTCCCACCTCACACACACACAGTCCTTTCTTCAAACAAACAAAAAAATCACATGTGGGAGCCTAAAAGCTAAAGTAGATAAAATTAGGGTGGCTGTGTAGAGGCCATAATGGATACCTCTCCCCAGAGGTGGCCCATAAAGCATGTCCTCACAAGGCCCAAGGCTCCAAGGAGGGGTGGGAGGTAGGACTGGAGATCCTGTAGCAGAGGACAGACAGACAGGGTGACTCTACTAGAGCAACCTGCTGGGGCCGAGTCTTGGACAGCCTGATTTCCTCAGCCTTCGTAGAAATGCAGCGGGGCACCACTAAGGGTGTAAGTAAACGCCTCATAAGGGGTGAGGTGTTCCTTTGAGGAGTGTGTGCTCAGAGTTGTACTTCAGAAAAGGAAGTGGCGGTATACGAGGGAAGTGTCTTAATCTGGGGAAAAGATCATAAAGGCTGGAACTAGGACAGAGGCTGTGGCAAGAAGAGGGTAGGTCATTGGAGAACTTCACTAACACTGTTTTTCAGAAGATTATTTTCCACAAGGAGGCTTCATAGAAGGAGGTCTGGTCGCCTATATGGATGTCAGCCCCTATCAGCAATCTCTTGGCTCATCATTCATACCAACCTCTTTCCAGCAGCCATTTACTCATGCATTCCCAATAGCCCAGCTGAAAAGATGCCTGGTTTTGTGCATATGTGTGTGTGTGTGTGTGTTTAGAGAGAGATTAAGAGAGCACACATGAGTGACTGAAGAAGGGGCAAAGCGAAAGAGAGAGGGAGAGAGAGAATCTCCAGTAGGCTCCAAGCTCAGCACAGAGCCCATCACATGTCTCAATCTCACAACCCTAAGATCATGACCTGAGCTGAAATAAAGAGTTGGACACTTAATTGACTGAGCCATCCAGGCACCTCAAGATGCCTGTTTGAAACATAAGGGCAGGGGTGCCTGGGTGACTCACTCACTAAGCATCTGCCTTCCGCTCAAGGCGTGATCCCAGGGTCCTGGGATAGAGCCCTGCATTGGGCTCCCTGCTCCACTGGGAGCCTGCTTCTTCCTCTCCCGCTCCCCCTTCTTGTGTTCCGTCTCTCACTGGCTGTCTCTCTCTCACTGTCAAATAAATAAATAAAATCTTTTAAAAAAAAGAAACAAACAAACAAACAAACATAAGGGCAGAGAGGTTATGTAGCTGAGATGGTTAATTCTATGTGTCAACTTGGCCAGGATACTATCTAGGGGAATCCAAATATTTAGTCAAACACTAGTCTGAATGTTGCTGTGAGGTATATTTTTGATGATATTAACTTTTAAATCAGTGGACTTGAGGAAACCAGATTACTCTTCATAATGTGGTGGGCCTCGTACAATCAGTTGAAGGCCATAGAGAAATAAGAATGACTCCCCCAAGGAAGAGGAAATTCTGCCTGTAGTTTGCCACTCTTTCCTGGGTTCCCAACCTGCCTGCCCATGCTGCAGATTTTGGACATGCCAGACTGCACAATTGTGACAGCCAATTCCTTAAAATAAATTTCTTTCATATCTATCTATGTATCTATCTATCATCTATCTATCATCTATCATCTATTTATACATATTGGTTCTGTTTCTCTGGATAACCCTGGAAAATACAGTGGCTTACCCCATTGTCCAGACAGAGGCAGGAATAAAATGCTGATTTGTAACAATTTATCAAGTCAACTTTACCACCCTACCTTCCACAATAATGAGTCCAGAAGGTGGGGCAGGTCATGCTCTTATTCACCATTCCTAAAGCAGAGCTCTGATTACATCACCAGCTGGCTTAAAATCTTCAATGATTCTCTGTAGCTTTCCAATAAAGTCCCAATTACATGGTCTAATGATCAGGGGTCTCTGTGCCCTGGATTCAATCTCCATTCCCTGACTTGCGTCCCACGACTCGTAAATTGATCATTGTTCACCAGAATTCACTCATTTCCCCCTAATAAGATTGCATGTCCACATCCTTTGCCTTAGGACTTGTAGTCCCCCACAGGAGAAGTATAGATTCCTGCTCCACTAATTTTGGGGCTTGTCCACATAACTTGTTTTGCCCAGTGAAATGTAATCAGACATGACAAATACCCAACCTAGCAGGAACTTTAAATGCTCGTGTGATTCAGCTGAACTAAGGGCACGTGGCCCCTAAGAAGGTGGGGAAGAAGAGTGCAGAACTCTCTCACAAAGATCGTTTTGCTTTTCAAGTAAGAATAACAGCTGCCCTTTCTAAGACTTTCTCAGAAGTCCAGATTTTATACTCTGATGTAGTGTGAAATTCTTTCACTTTAAGCAATGAGCAGCCTGTGTTTCTTGAAGGTTTATTAAGTCACTTTTGATTTGGGATATTTGCATTATAAGCCAATAGATTTCTGTGACTCTTAACTCAGTGTTTTTTGGGGGAAAAAATCTCTTAAAATGATGCCTTGTTTTATATTTACTGTGTAGCAGGTAGGAAAAAATATCTCAACAGTAGACAGCAACTCTTAAATTGAATATAAAATGTCTTTGTTTAGGACAATAGTTTTATAGGTCATTTGGGATGGAAAGTAAGACCCTGAGACATGGGAGAACAGGTGGGGGGGAAATGAGATGGCAAAACTGTCCTGCTTTAGAAATAAATAAGAATGGGTGCAAAAGTGGGAGACAGAGAGAAAAAGCAGAGATTGAAGGAGAGTAGAAAGAGAGAAAGAAGAGAGAGAAGGAGATTAAGCAAAGATCAAGAGGCTGGAACCCAGATTGGTTGAAGCACAGACCTGCAGTCTCCACAAATCTGTTCCCTATTTCTTGCAAAGTAATAGAGATCCAGCTGGGCACTCGACTGCCTGCAAAAGACTACATTTCCCAAGCTCCATTGCAACCAGTGTGATCACCTGATTGGGTGTTGCCAATGGAATGAGAATGGAAATGATGTACGTCACCATTTGCTTAGAAGGAAATCTTTGGCCTCCAATTCCTCTTCTTCTCTACTTCCAATGGGCTATTTGTGGACATGGTTTGACTCAGCTTTGACCATGCAGATGAGGACACAGCCACTCCCAGGGGAGGGCAAAGCAACAAGATAGAAGGAGCTGTGGTTGGAGTGACGGTAGAGAGCAAAGATGCCCTTCATTCTGACTGCTCTTCTTTTGGGCCAAAGGAAGAATCTCATTGTTTCAGCAGCTTAGCCTAAATCTTAACTGATAAAATGGTAAAATCACTAGGGGACTTCTGAAAAATAGAGAGAACAATTATTCAGTTTTTTTAAATTTGCATTTTTCTGTGTTCTAAATCCTCCATCTTTTGGCTTTTGGCAAAATGTGTTACACACATAAAGGCCTGTGTGAGTAAGAGGCTTGGTAGAAATCAAGGAGAGTCAGTGGGTCCTGTATCTGGGCTGACAGAGCACAGCCAAGAGCAAGAATGTGTGCGAGATGGTCCATAGACCTAAATAACCCCGTAGAGGTAGGAGCTCTGAGCCAAAGGTCAACATGAAAATGTGAGCTCATCTGAATTCACAGACATCTCAGGGAAGGCCTGGATATGGAATGGAAGGATGTTTCAATGCAATCTAGATCTTAGGGGTCAGGATAACTCCAGTGAACCCCTGCACCAAAACAATAATTAATCCAAGAAGACAGGAATATGTAGTGATTAAGAATATTGATTCTAGACTCATATGGCATGTGTTCAATTTCTATTCTACTGCCTACAACTATGTGATTTCAAGGAAGTTACTTACAACCTAAGCCTCAGTTTCCTTATCTGTAAATTGGATATAATAATAGCTACCTCATAGTGATATTATAGGGAATTGAAAGGAATATTGTATTGTGTGACATATGATGAAGGGTCAATACATATTAGCTTTTATTACTCATAATCATTAATTTTTTCAGAATATTCATATGAGGCCCTAACTATTATTCAAGCCTGACAGGAAAATCATTAACTTTGAGACTCCTTTGGCAAAATCAGAGGCTTAAATGTTTCTGACTTGACCCAAGGAAAGCGTGGGTGGGTGAAGGGTGTCACTCCAACATTCGAGGTGTGCAGGACCAAATACCAGTAGCTCCATTGTGTGGATGAGAAAACAGAGAAGTTGAGAAAGGTTCCTAATTTGAGCTCAAAAGCATTTTAGCAAAGCCAGGCTGACAAAATAAGAACACTTTTCCTGCAGTTTCAGCTACCCCGAAGCCTGCCCTGAAACCCCTCTTCCTTCTCACTCTGTCCCCCTTTCAATAAGCCATCTACTGCCACTCAGGAACGCGGGCAGGAAAGCCACAGTCGTTCTAAACTTCTTGTTGTCCCTCACCCCCTACTTCTAATCAGTCCTCACAGGGTGTCTATTTCATCTCCAGAATTGCTCTCAAATCCATCCATTTCTTTCTACGGCCTCTGCCCCCACCTCCTTCAAACCACCCACTGTGGCTTCTTCATTGCTGTCCACACTTGCTTTCTTCATTTTCCTCTCCTCTCAGCAGCCATAGAGATTTGTTTTTAATCCAAATATAATTACTCTTGTCCCTGCTTCCCATTGGCTTCCCATTGCCCCAGGATGAAGTTCAAGCAGCCTACCTTGTTCATGTCAGCATATTTCATCCAAGTAACTCATTCATCCAAAACCTTTTTATCAAGCTCCTACTACATGCCAAGCCCGTCATAGGCCATAGAGGTAAATAACCTTTTTTGTACTGTGAACCCTATTGGCAATCTGGTGGAAACTATGGATCCCTTTCTTAGGCTAATGTTTTTCTCTTTTGTTTGTTTTTTAAGGATGATGGTATTTTATTTAATATCACTTAGTATCGTTGGTTCCTTATTTCACTTGCACCTCCCCACAAGCCTATCGTTAGATAAGGTAGATATTATTGTATGCCTCTTTCCCCCAACATATTACAAACAAGGTTGAAAAGGATATTACAGTGAACACTGGTAAGATAGGCAGAATAATACCCCTCCCCAGAGATGTCTATGCTTTAACCTCTAGAGCCTGTGAATATGCTATGTTACATGGCAAAAAGACTTTACAAACAGAATGAAGCACTTTCATATAGGGAGATTATCCCTATAGGAAAATTATCCTGGATTATTCAGGTGAGTCCAATGTAATCACATGGGCCCTTAAAAGTGGGAGAAGAAGGAAGGCAGAAGAGTTAGTCAGAGAGGTGAGATGGAAGAAGAGGTAAAAGAGATTTGAAACTTGGAGGACCTGACCCATCATTGCTGTCTATGATGATGGAGAACAGAGCTGTTATGGTTGAATTGTGTCCCAGGCTGATGTTTTTTAGACGCATAAAATAAATATGGAGGGTAATAAAAGAAATCTACTGAAACCGTTACCAAAATCTTTTAAAATTGTGATATAATAACATATCTGTAATTTCACTATTGCATTAAATAACAAAATCTAACAGTGGGTTTAAATAATACTATAACTTCCTATTAGCAATCAGCATAAATGATATTTCAAGGTATGCATAAAACAGTAGTGTGTGACCACGTCTCAAGTACAGTTCTTACCACTGTGGTTTGTTGCTTCCACTCACAATGGAAGGAAATGCTAAATTTCAGTTAGATGTTGATGAAAATAAAGATGTCATTTTTTTCCTATCCAATTCATAGAGCCCAAATTCAAGCCACAGACATCAGAGGATACCCAAGATTAGGTTAAATCTGAGGAATATAGTAAGAAACACAGGTGCTTACGTTCAAGTCGGGGGAGCCTGATAATCAACACAATAACTTCAGATTGTGATGAGTTGTTTAAAGACAACAGAATAATTTCAGATTATAATGAATTGTTTAAAGAAAATAAATAAAGTGATAGAGATTAACCGGCAATTAGGGTGCTTGATGAGAGTGATTGGAAAAGGGCTTCGTCTTCAGCTGAACCCCAAAGGAAGAGAAGGAACTGGTCTGAGGAGAAGGCAGCAAAAAGTACCACAGAGAGAGTGGACAGGGAGAGCCCTGCCCCCCCAACCTCCCACCCCCACCCTGCAGAAAAGCAGAAGCAGGTACACACACGTCAGTCTTAGTCAGAAGTCCTTGAGCTCCTGCTTCCGTTCCCTTCTCTTGAAAATCAGGATGGCATGGAGACCAGCATCTGGGGGTTATTCTAGGAGCCCCTGCGATCACATGCACCTGGTGGACCAGCACAACCTGGAAGTTTCCCATGGGTCCCACACCGTCTTATTCAACCCTATGAGTTCATACATTTCTCTGAGAGGTTGGGTAGACCATTTGCTCACAGTCACACAGGTGGTTTATGACGAAGCTGGGATTCAGATGAAGCTGTCTAACCCTTTCTTACCTCCTATCTATGGAAAAAGCATAAGTTCTTTCATATCAAGTTCACCCACCTCTCCAGTGGCTTCCAGGACACACCTGTTTGCGATCCTTTCCCCCCTGCAGAGCAGCGTCTCCCAGCAGGAGAGATTAAAAATCCAAATGCAGCAGCTAAAAGCTGCCAGGCCCAAGGGAAACCACTTAGCCCTAATTTCCTAACTGTTAAAACCAGCATAACCATGGCAACCCACTCCAGAGCTTTTATTAAAGAGTCTAACAGTGAAAATCAGCCTAAATCAATGTAAGGAGGAGAGCTGCTCCATTCTCTCCGCGCATGCAGGTTCCCATCAGCCTCAGCACCCTGAGGTGCTAAAAGCATCCTCCCTGCAGAGGGGCCGCCAACCCACTTGGTGGTGGGGAGGGGGGTGCTCCCATCCTTTTGTAAGAGCAGAAGCTCCAATGAGCACATCCTAAAAGAAGTTTCTCTCCCACGATAGATAAGGGTCCAAATAAGGGGTCAGGCTTGTGCTGTATTCACCTTCCTAAAACAGTCCAAATGCGGCCAGGTAGTGTCTCCTGTCCAGCTTCCAGGAGGTGGGAGAAAGAGAGAGAATCAGGCAGAGGGTGAGGATTGGGTCAAACCTTCTCTGTTTTCTTCTTGTTTTTCTCTGTCTTCTGCCATTTGTCCAACAACTTGACCTCAGAGCCTTCCTCTCACGATGCCTCTGGAGAGGTCTTTCCAGGCGGTGCTTTGGCCTCAAGTGTTTGGAACCCACATTCTTCCTGCTTCATCCAGGTGTATCCATGCAGAGGAGCCCTGCCTCCACCTGCTGCCTCTGGGATGAGAAAAGGCACCAGCAGCTCTATGCCCTCCAACCGATTCACTAAGACCTTGCTGGATTGGGGAACATTCCAGTGCCCTGCAGGAGCAAAGCGCATGCCATGCACCGTGGACGACCTATGATATACCAAGAGGAGCACCTTCCCACCCCTTTTATTTCACCATGACCAGCAAGTCAGAGGGTGCCCCAGAAATGACAGGTGAACTTCTCACGGAGCCTTCATGTGGCCCACCCAAGTGCTAAGCGCGTCACCTCATCACCTCATTTAAACTGAATTACATTCGGAGGTGGATACTATTATGAGCTCATCCAGGACAGGAAACTGATATTTAGGAAGTTTAATAACTTACCTGAGGTCACTTCGGGTTCTAAACTCAGGTCATTGGATGCCACAGTTTTTACTTCCGCAGACATTGTCCCCTGGTCAAAGGACGGGGCTAGATCGTGACAAGGTGATTAGACCAAAGTTTACTTTGGGCCTAGAATTGATTTGTCAACATGAGATGACATGGGCGATGCCATGTCATGGGGACTCTTACGCATATACTGTAAAATGGCCACAGATTTTTGTGACTGGAAAGTATGAACTGCCCCTGGCTTGCCACGGCGCCTCATGGAAACGAGGGCTCTGACTGACTCATCCGGCCGGCGGATGCCTGCTCGTTCGGGCAGCCTCCTCTTCTGATGTGGCTTCCCTCTCAACATTACCTTGCCGAACTGCTAGAGAGAAATAGAATGCTTCCACGGGACTAAATTCCTACTCGTCTCGGCGGCAGCACATAGGGAGGAGGGAAAGCCAAGGAAATTCAAGAGAACAAGTGGGTGAGCTTGTAGCCGAGCTCGCAAGGAAGCGGGGCTTCCCCAACCCGCACAACCGTACAATCTGCCTCTCATGCTTGACAGATGGAAACTGTGTCAGGAGGGGCAGGGCTCCCCTCAAGCTGTCTTGGCAACACAACAGACCCTGAGCCCTACCAGGAAAAAAAAAACAATAAAAACACTATGAAATAAGAAATATGCCAGAGGAAATGAGAGGACCACTCACTGAGTTTGCTTTCGCGGCCTCTCGCTAAGGACCTCAGGACCTGGAGCCTTCCTCAGACTTCGGGCCTAGGCTGCTCACTTCCCTCTCTTGGCTTCACATCTCCCTCAGAGATGGCAGCTCCCCACCCCCCACATGCCGCTTCCTGTCCTTGCCTCCCCTGCACGTGGCACAGCACCTGCCACATAGTGGGGGCTCAGGACCCTTTTGGTGAATACGTTCATGGAATTCTGAGACCCAGAAGGCAGCCGAAAGAGTCCTTTGAAATCAAACCCATTTTCTTCTGGGAAGCTTAGGCCCTCAGCTTAGGAAAGTACAGGTGCCACAATGTGGGACAAGAAGCTACCATGGGATCAGAGCAGGTGATATCTAGAGAGACTCCTTTTTTTTTTTTTAAGATTTTATTTATTGATTTGACAGAGAGAGACAGCCAGTGAGAGAGGGAACACAAGCAGGGGAGTGGGAGGGGAAGACACAGTCTCCAAGCAGAGGAGCCTGATGCGGGGCTCGATCCCAGAATGCTAGGATCACGCCCTGAGCCGAAGGCAGACGCTTAACGACTGAGCCACCCAGGCACCCCTAGAAAGACTCCTAAGAGGAAACGTAGGTGTCAAAATATAGTGGGTAATTTTGTAACATGATAGGAAGTGTTGTTCCACGTTTTCAGCTCCAGCTTTTATTTGGGTTAAAAGCATTTCTGTTACCTTTGCTTGAATATGAGACTTACATTCCGGCTTAGGGACACTCAGATGCGGGGTTGAGTTTTCTGGAAGGCAGCATGTCAAGATGTCGGAGCAGTCAAGTGCTCACAGCTCTGTGTATGCATGTGCACATGTGTGTATAGGCCTGTATATATGCATGTATGTACACTCTAATCCTAATCACGGCACAGTGGAGACCTCTGAGGTGTCTCCCAATAAATAACATTTTTCTTCCCTATCCTGCTTCCCTATCCTTCCCTATCCTGCAAGTTAAGAAATAAATAGAAGAGAAAGCCAGAGGCCAAGATGTCACCTCTATTGCTGAAAAAGCTAGATAGGAAGACATAGGTTGATGTAAGAGCTAAATGAACTTGCTTCCTGAACCCCAGAATCAGGTAGATTTCCCTGCTGTTCTCAACAGTGCTCACCAGGGGCTGGGGGTGACAGAGGGCAGTCCAGGGAGACCTGCTCTGGGAGTATTTTCAGCATGAAATATCAGAGGAGAACACACACCATCCTTGACAAGGCCTTGCCCCTAAAGAATAAAGAGAAGAACAGAACTGAACATACCCAGTTGTTTTCCCCAAATTTACTGATGAAAGAGAGAGAGACCCAGAGTTATAATAATCAAGATTCCTTCACGGGAAGGGAGCATCAGGAGTGGGTAAGAAGTGTCCCCCACTAAGATGCATCTGTAGCGTTTAATCACATGAATTAAATGTCTGTTTACATATTGTCTCCCACTTATGACCATAAACTCCTTGAGGGAAGGGATTATGTTTCATTTATCTTCCTTTGTGGAAGCCTTGCACTTAGGAGGCATGCAAATGTTTGCTGAATGAATGTGGACCTAGAGTCCAAATAGGCCTATGTTCAAATCTCCTTCTCGGCCAATTACGATGAAAACTTTGCAATTTTTTACCCAGAAGTTGCAGACGGACAGCCCACAAACTACATCCAGCCAGACATGAGCTGTTTGGTCTACAGTGTTGGAACACCAGTGTCTTAAAAGTTTGGGAATCAGTTAACAATACTTAAACTCAGGAGATTTCATTTAAAGATCTGGATTTCTGGCTTCTCCTGAAAACTTGGAAGACTTGATGCAGTAGATTGATTGCAAAGATGGCCTCAATTCTTCACCCCTCCTCTTGTCCACACACTTTGCATTGCTATTTTATAATTCTTCCCATAAAGGGTTGGAGTCTATATCCCCGCGCTTTTCCTCTGGATTAGCCTTGTGACTTAACCTTGGTCATAGAATATGACAGAAATGAAGTGAACCATTTCTGAATTTAGACATAAAGGACTTGTTTACTTCTCTCTTTTTTTTTGGAAACCTGCTAAGACTCCGTGTCAGCAAGCTTGGACTAGCCTACTGGCCTATGAGAGATCATATCAAACAAAGACAAGTTGTCTCAGTTGTCCCAGCCAAGGCCCGAGACATGGGAGAGGGCCTATCCAAGATCAGCAAATCAACCCACAGCTAACCCCCAGCTGACTGCACATGTATGAGTGTCTCCAGCCAAGACTAGAAGAATCACCCACCTGATCCACAGACTATAGACAATAATACATGCTTATTGTTTAAAGCCTCTGAACTTTGGGGTAATTTGTTACATAGTAACAGCTAACTGGTATACCATGTTGGGCCTGCTGTCCCTCATGGCAATACTTAGCTGGGGTGAGAAACCCCTTGAATGAGGCATGAGTTCTGCAGCCCCCCACTGTTCTGCCACTGTTCTCTATTGTCTCTTTGACCCAGTAGCTGTGTGACAGGTGACAGTAATTATCATTCTTGAGCGGTTGTTTTCCTCATCACTGTGTTAAGACCAAACTAAAATAGTTCTTACAATCATGACTATCAATAGAGATTAAGAGAGCTATATATTCTAAGCAAACCAACTCCATATATGAACCTCTCGGTGTGAGGCCTTGACTTAAGCCCTCTCAGCCTCAGTGTTCTCTGTAAAATGGAGTTAAGGAGACATCCCTCAGAGGATTAAGAAGTGAGTTGAATTGAGCAAAACAGCATAGTGTTTTAGTGCATAAACTCTGGAACTATATTGCCAGGGTTTAAATCCCAGATTTCCCACTTACTAATTAAATCTTTGCATAGTGCCCAGATGGATGCAAAGTGCTTCTGATAAATGTATAATAAAGCTGCTTTAGTCCCTTTCCCCTGTAAAAATTATTTCTAATCTGTACATTGTTCTAGTAAGTTCCTAGCAATCAAAGCCAACTGTAAAGATTATTACTTTAGAACTACCCTGAGAACTGATAGGGACCAAAACAATGTCAATTTGCTGAGTGTTAGATAACTTTTATAAGAATTATGAAGTATGTATGCCTTTTGATCAAAGCATAAATGCCTTCTGAATATATCCCAAAGAAATAATGTAAAGGCAAAAACACATTGATATTTACCACATCCATTTAGGCAATGGAATATTTAGCTACAGAATGAATATCATCATGGGAAAACGTGGAAATTTGTGCAGAAAAAAATGTTAGGTAAAAAACATATGTACACAAAATAGTATACACATATTAATTACAATTTTACAAAAATTTAAGTGCACATTGAAAATGATTGGAAAAGAATATTGGATAATATAAGTGTCATACTAAGTTCATAACATTTTAATAATAGTTAATTTTAACTTGACATTGGGGAGGGTATGTGCTACAGTGAGCGCAGTGAATTGTGTAAGAATGATGAATCACAGACCTGTACCCCTGAAACAAATAATACATTGAATGTTAATAAAAAATAAAAAAAATTTAAAAAGTGATGTTTACCCACAAGTTACATTCTAACTCAAATGTCCAAAGTGGAAAAAAAATTAGCAAGTATAATATAATTTTAAATTTTAGAAAATGTGGATTATATACTACATTATCATAAAAAGTATATTTGCAAGCCATTACCCAAAATGAAGCACATTATTATATTAGTATTTATCAATAAATTTAAATGACTATTGGTAGACATAAGAACAAGTTATTACATAAACAAATAATTTTGTTTTCTTTTTTAAAATTTTATTTATTTATTTGAGAGAGAGAAAGGGAGCATGCACACGTGACCAGGGGAGGGGCAGAGGGAAAAGCAGACTCCCCACTGGGCAGGGAGCCCAATGCGGGACTTGATACCAAGTCCCTGAGATCATGACCTGAGCCCAAAGCAGACACTTAACCAACTGAGCCACCCAAGCTCCCCAATTTTGTTTTCTTCAAACCTGCAATCTGAATGCTTATACTCAGGGTCTTTCCCTCACTCCCACTTCCAAACCCACATTCATCCCTCCTTGTCGTTAAAAACCAAACAGAACAAAACACGATTCCAATACTTCTAGCTCCAGATCAGACTGTATGAGGGGAAGTGAGCACAGACTTCATCCTCACCACTCACTCTGCAGTGAGGGCCGGACAGGGTGTTCAGCCAACCAGGCAGGAGAGGATGACCCCAGTTCTCCCGGTTCTGAGTTGTCTGATAGAGCACTCCCTGCCAACGTGTCTCAGTCACACCCAGGTTCCAGCATATCCCACTGGCTCATGTCGAAAGGAAGATCTCCCTCTTTCTGGATGTTACCACTGAGCAGAAGCCCCTCCATCCACTCTGAAATTCTTCCAAAGGAGGGCTACAATGCTTTTGTGGTTTATGTAACAATGGAGGGAAGATGCTACTGACTAAAGACAGCTTCACTGATGAGCAAGGTGGGACTCTGCTCTCCTCCTATATCTTGCCAATTGCATGTGGACTCTGGCTTCCCTATCTGTAACATAGGTTGATTCTTTTTGCCCTTTCCTACTTCTCAGGTGGTGGTGGTAATGGTGGGAAGAGCAGCTAATGAATGCCAACTGTGTCCCAGACCCTCTGCTAAGCTCTTAACATACATTTATCTCATATTTTTTTTAAGATTTTTTTTTTTTATTCATTCGACAGAGAGAGAGACAGCCAGTGAGAGAGGGAACACAAGCAGGGGGAGTGGGAGAGGAAGAAGCAGGCTCCCAGCGGAAGAGCCTGACGTGGGGGCTTGATCCCAGAACGCCGGGATCACGCCCTGAGCCAAAGGCAGACGCTTAACGACTGAGCCACCCAGGCGCCCCACATTTATCTCATTTAATCCCCACAAAAACCCATATGAGAGGTATTTGCATGATCCCCAATTTGTATTTGAAAAAACAAGGATTCTGAGAAGCTACACAATTTGCCTTTGGTCACACAGCTAACAAATGGCCGTGGAAGAATTTACACACAGCTCCATCTCTGATGCTAAAACCTGGCTTTTAAGCTCTGTTCTATGTCCTTGATGTACATTTATAAAACGTCAGACTCATAAACGCAGAGAACAAACTGGTGATTGCCAGAGGGATGGTGGGTGGGGGCGGGCAACATAGGTGAGGGGGATTAAGAGGTACAAACTTCCAGTTATAAAATACGTCTGTCACAGGCATGGAAACTCCAGCATAAAGAATATAGTCAATAATATTGTAATAACATCATATGGTGACAGATGGTGGCTACACGTGTCATGGTGAGCTTTGAGTCACATATGGAATTATCCAATCAATATTGTACACCTGAAACTAATATAATATTGTATGTCAACTAGGCTTCAATAGTAAATGTTTAAAAATCATACAAGATCATGTTAAATACCCAAAAAGCCTGGGAAAGACATATTAGAAGAGTAATGAAAACAGTTTCAGGTTATTATTCCTTGGTTGTAGTGTTGAGCTCCGAAATGCACTTCATTTCTGAAACATTTTTTCTTACTTATGGAGAAAAAAACAACAAAAAAGTCTTTTAAAAGAAAATGGTTCTCAACCCACGGACCTTGCAGTGGTGTGATACCAGCTCAGAGCACCAGAAGGGACCTTCGCTGTCATAGAGACAAGTCACCTCCTTTTATAATTGAAGACACTGCCCTGGGGAGAGCAGAGAGTTCATGGTAAGGCCAGAGAGGCTCCAGTCAAAGCCCAATTTTGCCAGGCCTCCACTTAGTTCTCCCCTGGACCCCTCCGTAGAGCTTTAATCTAATCTCTATTCAGATGGTTCTTGGAAGCACTGAAAAATGTACCTGTCCCCTCTCCCTCCCTGTCTCCCTCCCTTTTCCGCCGCCTCTTCCCCCCATCAACCACATCCTTGGGCCCTTGGTCATCTCAAGCTGTCTGTTCTTGCTGGGCTGTCTGCTTCACAGAGCGCTGCAGGCAGGTGCAGGAAGGGCTGCAGGTGTGAGCTTTAATTAAACGGTGAGAGACACCCCCCAGACCCCAACTATTCTCAGCTCACCACACCCCAGGTAGTCTTAGCACTCTGCTGCAGAGCGGCTGCCCGCATAGGAAGACAACTGCAGCTGATGTCACAGAAGCATCTCCAGCCTTTGCATAGATTCGTGCAGTAGCAAAGACCCAAAATATAACCAAACAAAAGAACAAGATCTATGGAAATATAGCCTAGGAGAATCCCATTCTCTAAACATCTCAGCTAGACCCTAATGGAAAATCCTCTATGGAACGCACTCCAATCGAGCTTTTGCCAACCCCTTTTGGATGGAGCTGCTGTTGATAAGGTCACTGCTACATTTAATATATCAGTGGACAATTCTCAGTTCTCTTCCACTTGAATATCAGTAGCATCTGACACAGCTGAAGGAGGATCAGTGCCCAGAAGATGATGTCACTTATCTGAGAGATTCGTCAATGCCTTGGTGACAAGGTTTTAGTAGTTAACACCAGAGGAGACCAGCATTTTTGTAGCTGTTGAGTATATATTTGTGTTCAAGTTACCTGTGTATAGTTTCCTCTGTGAAATAAGTTCAGATCTTCTCAACTTAGCTTTTTCTTTTTTTTAAGATTTTATTTTTAAGTAATCTCTGCACCCAACGTGGGCCTTGAACTCACAACCCCGAGATCAAGAGTCATATGCTCTACCAATTGAGCCAGCCAGGTGCCCCTCGACTGAGCTTTTTTATGGTCTTTAGGAAGTACCAAATCTATCAAGTTGCATAAATCTGTTAGAAATCTATTAACCATAAGAGGATATAATATTATCAACTGCTATCCACACCTCTGCAACTTGGTGAGTCCACAATGCATCAGGAATTGCAGTGTCTTGGGTTGTGGTCACAGATTTTACTGGAGCCTTCTAGAACCTCACTGCCCAGGTTCAAATTCTGGCCCTGAAGCTCCCCAGCTTAGAGAACAAGAGAAATAGAAAACATTCAAGGCTATCCGGAGCAGTTGCGTAAGATTCTTACTGCCTAAAAGTGCTCAGCCGAGGGAGGCGTAGCCACATTCTGTCCATGCCCCTCTCACCGAGCCCTGTGTCCAGTGCAGGGTGATGTCCACCTGAAGGAAGGGCCTTTGCCTGCAGGGGTGTGTGCCCAAGAGATGTGTCTTTTCAGAGGAAGTGACTTGTTTTCTAATTTGCACAAAGTTGCCACATGGCCCGGCAGCAGCCCTGAAACTGGGTTCTCTAGCAGCAACTCTGAAATTGGGCCTTTGTCTTCAATATAATGAGAACAGTTAGATGCGGAACCCCAATGCCTAGAACACCACCTGGCATGTGACAATAAATACTTGTTGAGTGAATCAATAGAAAACACTCTGGGAACAAGACGTAAGTGCTGAATGTTGTGGAATTTTGCAGTAGTTCTCAAAGTATGATCCAGGAGCCCTGAAGCTTTCCAAGACTCTTTCAGGGAACCAGAAGGTCAAAACTATTTCTATAATAATACCAAAGCTTTATTTGTCTATTTTACTCATTCTCTACAATGGACAGAGTTCACTGATACAGTTTCAGTGCAACTAACCTTGAAGGAACTATAGCTTTTCCATTTTTAGAGTATTACCAAGGAAAACTAGCCACAATTATCTGGAAAGGCTATAAGAGTACTTCTCTTTGTGAAGCTGAATTTTGTCCACGGATTGCATCCAAAGCTGTGCAATGCAAATGGCACTCGATTGAATGCAGAAGCAGATAGGAGATCCAGTTAAGTTAGACATTAAAGCAATTTTCGAAAACATAAAATAATGGTACTCTCCTCATTAAAATTTTACATTTAGGAGAATACAGTGATTTTTCATTTAAGAATGTGTCATTTATGTTAACACTTAATGTATTATTATTGTTACTTCAAATGAATTCTTGGATACATATTTTTGTCATTTACCCATTGTAATTTTAATTTGGTTAATATTAATAGCTACCATGCATATCAAAAAAAAACTCTTTAGGTTTTTATGATTTTTAGGAGTGTAAAGTGGCCCCAAGACCAGAAAGTTTGAGAACTACAGAAATGAAGCAAACTAGTTGATCAGAATCACTTGGGGAACTTTGTGAAAATATAGATTCTGGGCCCCAACCCATTGATTCTGATTCGGCTGAGCTGGGATAGAGTTCTAAGAATCTGTATTTTGTAAGAACCACTCCACTCCCCTGTCCCCTGTAATTGTGATCATCAGTCACTGGTAGAAATAACACACATAACAGAAGTTTGAGGAAACACAGCCCCTTGGTGAGCCTGTGCGACAGTTGTCCGAAAAGCCTTCAGTTATCCAACAAACATTTATCCAGCACACACCGAGTTCCAGGCAATGCTGGGAACACTGGCCAGACACAGGCCCTGTCCTGGAGAGACTCACCAACCAGTGAGAGAGATAGACAGGGCAGGCAATGGGGGAAACCGGGTGCTGTGGGAACACAGAGGCAGGGCACCCCATGTCAGAGAGCCGGCCTTACATGATGGGAGGGTTCTGGTAGACTGAGGGGGAAGGGTATCGAGGACCTGGATCGTGAGTGATGATCTGGAAGCAGATGGTGATGATTCCTATGTGGTGGGCAGTACGTTGACCAACCTGGCTGCAGGGGGAGGGAGTCTGGCTGAAGAGCAGAGCAAGATAAGGTCAGAGAGGCTGGGTGGGCCAGACAATGGAGAAGGTGAACCCCAATTTGCTGCTTGGAGTCTGGTGGAGAGATGACACAAAACAGACTTTAGGATTACAACTTTGGTGACATCGTGGAGGGTGAGGGACTGGAGAATGGGTTGCCTGCTAGTCGACAATTAGAATAATGGATTGTGGGGTCATCCAAACCAGGCAAGAAAATAAGCAACAGTGTTCATGATCGTGGTCTATCAGAAATTAGATAATTTGCTGAATATCAGATAGTGGGATAGAATAAGTTCAGTAAACCCTCCCCAAACATCCTCTGACCTTTTTTTTTGGATTTCATGAATCATTTCCTAAGAGCAGCTCTTAAAATTTTAGGGTCATGGACTTTTTCTTGCAAATCTGATGAAAATTTTAAATATTTTCTCCAGGTGAGGGAGGGTGGAATGAAATAAAGCAAAAAATTGTGTGTGACGAGGCAGGATTTTCTTCACTCTCATGTCTTTACCCTCTTATCTTGTTTTCTCTTTCTTTCTAAAAATAAGTGTCATTTGGCAAGAGGAAAAAAAGAAAAAAAGAATGGTTTTTAGCAGAATAAGGCACCAGTTTTCTTCTAAGAGGTAGTGAACAGCAGCAGCAGAGAGGCTGGGGGTAGAAATTCCACTCTGAAGTTCAGGAAGCCTCTTCCTGACGAGCCCAAAGGACGCAATCTTGGGGGGAAACAAGTACTGAGCCTAAGCATGGTGGAAGGGGAGGGGCTAACGAGGTCAGGCAGGGTTTGACCCACACCTTGATGGAGAAAGTGCAGAGCCATACTTGATGAGTAGGAGTGATTGCCTAGTAATAAGGCTTTCTTTTTAGAAATGCACTGTACCTTTATACCCACCAGACCTTGTAGCCATAACCAAGGGCAGGTGTTACCTCTTCACTTATCTCAGCTCCTTAAGAGCCCTCATCTTCCACAGCATTTGAGACTGGTCTTCCACCAATCAGGGCTGCTTGTCACAGTTGCGAAGGCTGTTCACTGAACAAGGCCCTAGACCAAAGGGACAGGGGAGACTGAAACCCAGCTTGTGCTGGGCTTGCCTGGGCTCTGTGGCCTGGCCTGGGGCCATGTGCACCAGAGCAGGAGCCATGCGCGAATTCTCACGATGTCCTGCAGGCTATCAGTGCTCTTTCTGTTCCCCCGCCTCCTCCCCTTTCCCTTTCCCTTTCCCTTAGGGGCCATGGCAGACACCTATTAGTTCGTAAGTCTCCAAAATATAATGTGGGCTGGGAACATGGACCAGACTCCCATCTCTCCTCGTCCCACTCCTTACTCTGCTCCTCCCTCCCTTACCCTCCTCCCAGAGCCTCTTACACCTGGACTTCCCTGGCTCAACAAAGAGATTGAGGTGGAAAGGGGGAAAATGACTCGCTACTTGACAAGCGTGCTTCCTCTACCAAGAGCAGAAAGAAGAAAATCGACCCAGATGGAATATAGCAGCCTCCTTCCTCCTCTTGGCCCAAGCCTCGAGCTGAGAGAAAGGTTGTGAAAAAGAGCAGCCCCTAAATGGTACCGAGTAGCAGCCACAGAACCGAAACCACAGGAGAGCTGCGCGGTCTCCCACTGCTGTGGGGGGAACAGGCTTGGCTGAGTTCCAGATCACACACCTGCCGAGGCGCAGGCCCTGGGCTACGTCTTTCGGCGGGAATCGGCCCCAAGTTCAATCTAGCTGAATTCTCTCCCCCTCTGCCTTAAGAGGAGCTTTGAAAGTGTGGGAAATGCGAGTGCTACCCCACATGCAAGCCCAGCTGCCTTACCGGCTTCAGGCAGCCCCCTCCTCCTCCCAGGGGACAAGGCTCCTGCTGCCACAGACGGTCCCCTCCCTGAGGCCCATGGTGGGTCTGCTCCTGCTAGTCTCATTCCTGCGAGAGCAAGTCAAGGCCCGGAGCTTGATTTGGAGCCAAGCAGTAACCTGGTCCTACAAGGCTTTTTACTTCAAGCTGTGCGCAGGGGTCCATAGTCATCATCATAACAATGGGAGGATTTATGTTGCACTTATTGGGTACCAAGCCCTTTCTATTCTATCTCTCACCAAATTTAAGGCCACCTCTGAGGAGTTATTCCTTGCATTTCGTGGAAGAGAAAACCGAGACTCAGAAATATTGTGAAGTTTGCGCAGGGTCCCACATCAGCTCCCACACACTCCACGAACCCAGTCAAAAGGACCTCCTCCTTTCTCCTTAGATATGGGCATCTGTCAAACTCTACTGCAGCCTTTCTTCAAGGAACGAAGCCTCTAGGAGTCCATTTCAAAGATCCACCCTTGATAAAAATGGCCAGATAACCACTATTAGACTAGACACAGAAAGAAAAGAATGGCTGGTTAAAAGTCAACTAGACATTGTCTGACAGTCAACTGCGGATGGGGTTGGGGTGGGGGGGTGCGAGGGTGACTGGTTTTTCAGAATAAGTCAATTCCATTAAAACCCCACCAGAAAATTACATAAGTGTTTTATCAGGAGTACTGATTTCTTTCCCAGGGGGAGGCTTTGAATTACATCACATGGAAAAGGTCTGTCCCAGACCATCTCTGGGACAATTTTTCTTTTCAACGCTATTATGGTGAACATCATGTTATACTCATGTAGTCCACGACTGGTGCAGTCTAATCATGGAGTAATAACATGTAAGCATCGCGTCACCGTCATCCTCAGAAAGCATCAACCCCCATGCCTGGCTTATAACAGGTGCTTACTAAATGTTTATTCAGAGAATGAAAAGCGAATGAATGAACTTGCCCAAACAGAGAAGAAATGAATGAATCAGATGGACACTGCTCCAAGTGTCGTCCAAAGACCAGGCCGGGTAGGTTTGCAAACTACTACAAGACCGCCACGAGATACGCACAGAAACCAAGAGGGCATATTCAAAGCTGTGGAGCAGTTGGATAATGTCTATTGAATCTAGTGATAAAACAATGGGACTTAACATTTTATATGTCCCTTTTCCTCATTTTTTTCCTGTTAATTCTGTCTTTTCTTCTTCTAGGAATTCAATTTGCTTTTGAACAGTATTGGTCCACAATGATCGGAAATTTAAAAAAAATAAGGGGGGCGTCTTTTACTACAGCCGTTAAATCAGACAATTACAGACCCATTGGGAATGCTGGATGACTCTGTCACATGAGAGGTTCCATTCTGAAAAAAAATAGCCTGGCAGAGAAAGAGGTCTCGAGTCTGCCATACACAAAGCTCTAGCAAGGAGCTCTTACAGCAGCCTCACCTAAGACGACTAGTCATTTGTTTGGAGGGGAGAGAAATAGAAGTGTCCATTCCACCTCCTCGTCTATGGCTTCTTAGAGCCACACCGTAGCTTTGAAGCTCAGCAGCTCTCGCAATCTCCTCCCTCCCCTCCCCCCACACTTCAGAACGAACCAGGGAGAATCAGAGACGTTAGCATCAAAGCAGAGCAAAATCCGAGGTGCTGTGTTGTGGCAGGATGGGGGGTTTCTCCCCCCTCAACCCCCCTTCTTACCTCTCTCCCCAGTCCCCCTCCCAGCCCTTCCTGGGAGGAAGTCTAGTAAAATGCAGGAAAGTGACCATGAGAGCCTAAGGACGCGTACAAGTTCTGTCTGACAGGTGTCCACAGTAACAAAAGAAAGGTGTGTTTGTTTCACAGCTGTTCTGCTCTGAAGAGCCTAAGCCTCCTCCAGAGGCTTCTACATGGAGGCCAACCTTGCGGGAAGGGCAGAGAAAATGGGCAAAAAATGGGGGGACAGAAGAGGGTAGTATGGGCAGGAAACACCAGAGGGAGAGGAACTGGAGGGATGGCTGTCACAGCCTGTGATGAGCTTACAGGTGGCTTGCTAGGAAAGTAAAGAAATCTCTGGACTTCACATCCGTCATACATTTCTTTTTGGGTCTGGATGTTCCCATAGCCCCCCCGCCCCCGCCCAGTCATGTAACCAAGGAGCTAGAGTGTGGAACCAAATAGGAGGAACCACTGTTGGAAGCGTGGTGGTCAGGAGCAAGGGCTTGAGCCAGGCTGCCTGTACTGAACCCTGACTCGCACATGTGCTCAGTGTCTGTCCTTGGGGACGTTTCCTTATCTGTAAAATAGAGATCATAACCGTCAGTACCTTTATCTTGGGTGCTTACAAGTGAATGAATTAATACATGTAAAGCATATCGGGCTGGATATATCTGTGATCGTTACTACGGCATTGAGCAAGGCCCCCAACCACACACACACACACACACATTTCCAATACCAGGTTTAGTAGACAGCCATAGATGCAATGAACAAGCATGCAGCTATGGGTCCCTCAGAAAACTCTGGGGTAGTTACCACCCTGCCTTTATACACAACAGAGTAGGAGTATGTGTATTCATTAATACACTAACGTTGAAAGCTGTTCACAATATAGTAAGTGAAAAAAAAAAGCAGATTGGAAATCAGATCATACCAGACAATCCTATTTTTGTAAAAATACACACATACATGTCTAAGAAAATTCTGGAAGGATAAATACAAAAAATGATCTAACCCTGATTACCAGAGTGATTTTTATTATTGTCTTTTTGCTTTGCTGTTTTTTTCTGATCTTTTCAACAGTAAGCATATGTTTGTGTAACGTGGGGGAACAGATCTCTCTACATAGAGAGATCTATCTATCTATATAAAGAATTATTTCTTTATTTCCCTTATGATACCTTTAACCTGCCCCAACCAGGCTGGCTTACAGATTTCTCTTCTGAACACTTGGGTGCAGGGTTGGGAGAGTATCCTTCACGATCCCCCTGGACCCCTCAATCCCCAGCCCTGAGTTGTTCTGGGCCCGTAACTCTGGCAGTTGAGCTGGTTAGTAACAGACAGGGCAGAGCTGCTGTCTGGCCGTCATGTCCTGTGTCTTCCTGCTTCTCTAAAGTTGCTGGTTTCATGTGGGGGCCTTTGTCTCTGACATTTTCTTCTTCTTTTTTTTTAATCACCCGCCAATGCCCCTGACATTTTAAGTAAAGGGCAAACCTTTAAACGTCCATCATTGCAACCTGAAACAAATAGACACAGAGTCCATAGCTCAAAGGTAGAGGCTAGAAGGCTGGAGGACTGAGGGAAGAGGGAGTACCAAGTCCTAGCTCTGCCTAAAACCAGCTGTCCTTGGGCAACCAGAAGACTCAGTCCCCTTATCTGTAAAGTGAGGAAGTCGGGCTCAATACTCAATACTCCCTGAAGTCCGTTCTACCTCCAAGTATGAGTCTGGTAATATAAGAATAGTGATAACATATTACATATTATATTACAAATATTGCATAAATAATAATACTATATAGTATAACAATAGTAATAATACAATAAAAATAATAGAGAAGGCAGAAGATGTCCCAGCCCTGTTGATTTAAATATCAGACCCTCAATGGAAACATATACTAACAGAAGGGGAGAAAAAAATTAATGTGTTTGCATGCAGTATCCAGAAAATTAATGCAAATATGGTTTGGGGCTTGGATTACCAGATAATTTCCCTCTTTCAGACTTTTCCATCTGTTGAACAGAGATATAATCTATGTCTAGCTCACATAATGAGTGTTGAGCAGACAACACACAGTGGTGGGTCCAATTTTTTATTTAGAGGTGTTCTGATAGTAAGGAGGATAACAATGGCAGCCAGGGCTTGGAGATGGAGACCTAACTTCCAGTCAGTAACTGGGTGTGCGGCCCAGACACGTCACCTCGCCTTCCCGGGCCCCATCTCTCTCACTTCTGCATTCTTATGCGTGTAGATGAGGCATTAGCCTTCCTGAATCTTGGCTCCCTTGTCTGTAAAATGAGCCCAATAATAACCCACAGCACTGTTGCGAGGCCATGTGAGACAACATCCACGAAGTACTTGGTAATGCACCCAGCGCTAAGTCAATAGGGGTAATCATCACAGTGAGACACGGAGAAGGGCCTTGGACATTTTTCAAGAGCTATATAATGACTACGTGAGATGAGGATCGTGAGAAAGGAATGGAGTTCATCATCTACCCCGACGAGGGAGCAATCCGGGATGGGAGGGGGAATCTGGCTGCAGAGAGAAAATGATGAAGAGGAAGAGGAGGAGAGAGAGGGGATAGATTTGAGAGGGACATCTGCACAGTGATTATTGGGGCTTTCTGAAAGCTTTTTTTTTTTTTTTAATACGTCCAGTCAAAACCCTCTGTAAATCTCCCAGCTCCCTGAGACCACAGCTCTGCCAGCCAGCAGCCGTCTTGGGTTAGCGCCCATGACTCACTTGTCAATTGTACCCTCGCCTGTTTCCCTCGGTGTCAAAGCTCCGCAGGCAGACAGGTGGGGCACCTGTTCCGTTCTATCTAAAAGGGCCAGCACGTGCGCCGGCGTCAGCAGACGGGCTCCTGGGCGCGGGCACCTTGCTGCCTCTCAGGCCCATGCTGCCAGCTCCACGCAGGTGCTTGGGACCGCTCCGTCAGGCCCAGCAGGCAAACTCTGGGCTCTGCTTCAAGTCCTGTCTCGACCCTGCGTTCTAGTCATTTCCTTCCTTGTTTTCAGAACATGGGGGAAACCACTTGCCTGTGTCAGCCCCAGCACTACCCTGCTTCTGGAAATCGTGTCACTTTCTGCGCCAGCCTGTTTGTCAATCCAGCGCGTCGAACAGTCCTCACCCAACAGCAGACGGGCTGGAATCCCCCATGAAGTCAGTCGCTTCTAAAGGGAACTGGGTACTGAACACGGATCATTGCGAAAAGCCTGTGCATCCCTCTCTGGGGGACAGCAGAGAAAAAGTTAAGCCTGCTTTCTTTTTCAGAGGTGTGGTTTATTTTTAAGTGATGCCATATGTCTACACCATCTAGGCTTCTTCTCAATTAAAAAAAATAAACTATTGAATATTCTCTCTCCCTTTTCCTATTTTCTTTACAGCACTGATCACCCACCCACATGTATCTGATTGGTTTACATAATAATTATCTACACATACACACCTATCCCTACCCAACTAGATTCTAAACTCCACAAAAGCAGGAACTTTACCTATTTGCAGTGTGATGCTAAGAAGGTCACGATCCAATGGGGGAAAGAACACATCATTATGAAACAACATGGTAAATGCAGTGTTGGAGATCTCTTATAGTGACAGGGTCTCCACTTTCTCTGATTCCCCCCCCCCATAGAGATGCTAAGGAGTTTAGTAAATGCTGAATGAATAAATAAATGATCAGAGGTCTGTTTCCACTTAGGGAACTGAGCTTCTGTTGATCCCTTCTGTAAGACACGAGAGGCACCTGCTTTGTGTTAAGAACAATACTACAAATTATAAAGTACAGGAAACCTGGATTGAAAAGCAGATTTATGAGAAGTGAACAAGTGAAAGAAAATGTCTCTACTCATGAAGCTTAGAGAAAAGGGTACCCGAAAGGGTGGTAGGAAGAGCGAGGTAGTCTAGGTTTGCTGGAGCTTTGGGCAAGTATGGAACTGTCCCAAGATCTTAGTGTCTTCATTCACAAAACAGGAGGGTCCGCCCGGCTCTGGGGTAGGTAATGCGAGAGTTAAATGATACGGCTGCCATTACTGAGCAGTTACTCAGCCTTTACCTGTACAAATTCCTTTCCTCCTCCCTGCCCTATGATATTGTCTCCATTTTACAGATGAGGAAACTGATGTACAGGCAGGTTAGTTAACTTGAACAAGGCTGCAAAGCTGGCAAGTGACCCTGCTCAGGTGTATTCCCTTCCCTGCCCCAAAAAGTAACCACTTATTCCAATGCTGTGCTAATTGTTCCCATGCTTTAAAAGTATTTCTACTTTAAATATTATATTGTTAAGTTTTGCTTGCATTTGAATTTCATTAAATGGAATCTTATTATATATATTATTTTGCTACTTGGGGTTTTTTTCAGCACTGTCTACAACTCACCAATATTGATATATACAGCTACAGTTCATTCATTTTTATTGTTGCTTAGTATTCTGGGTGTGATATACCAACATTTATTTTTTTAAAATATTTTATTTATTTATTTATTTTTGAGAGAAAGAGAGAGAGAGAAAACATGAGTGGGGGGAGGGGCAGAGGAAGAGGGAGAAGCAGTTTCCCTGTTATTACCTAGAATGATGCTAAGAACATTCTCATACATGCTTCCCAGGAAATCTATGCAAGTGTATTTCTAGGGCATGGAATTTCTGGATCAAGGATATAGGCTATGCAGCACTACTAAGTGTTGCCAAATGTTATACCAATTGACAGCCCCAAGAACATCGTATAAGATTTCCAATTGTTTCATATCCTTGCCAAGGCTTGATAGTGATACTTTGTAATTATTTGCCAATATAGTGGTAATGAAAATGATATCTCAATGTGGATTTTGTTTTCATTTCCCTGACTACTCATGAAATTGAGCGCCTTTTCTATTGTTTATTGGTCAAGCCATGCATATTTTCTCTTCTGACACATGTCCATTTCAGATTAGGCTATTTTTTTCTTATTGATTCATAGTAGTTTCTTTATATATTATGGACAAGAGCAGAGCTTCGTAAATGTAAATATGTCATTAAAAGACACACAGTTCTTGAACATCGTTACCCCAAAACTATTCTTTTGCTTATTCAGATTGATCAACATACTTTTCCTCTCCGCAGAGGAATCCACCAAAAACATAATGTCACCACCCTTTGAACAATAGTTTACAAACATAAAGCACTTCCACAATCATGACTGTGCTAGTTCTTAGAGTCACCCAGGAATAACTTCCACAATCATCATTGTACTAGTTCTTAGAGTCACCCAGGAATAACTTCCACAATCATGACTGTACGTTCTTAGAGTCACCCAGGAATAACTTCCACAATCATGACTGTACTAGTTCTTAGAGTCACCCAGGAATAAGTACCTTGTTTAAGACAGGGAGACTGAGGCTGAAAGACACAGGACCGAGGCTTTCTGACTCCACAATAAACCACAATTGTCTAGCCCCTTACTCCTTCCTGATGGCTCTTTATCCACCATTAAGTATTAAGTTCCGTGTCAGGTTATATTTTAGAATCAACCAAAAAAGTTAATGTGAACTTTAGGTTGAATCAAGTACTCTGTATGAACTTATATCACAAGTAAATTCTAGGGTTCATTTTATCTTTTCTGGTGAAAAACTGCTCAAGATCTTGGTCAGTGATTATGCTTTGCTTTAGCAGAAGAGATACAACCCGAGTAAAAATAAGGCCCTACCCTTGAGCCATTATGATCCAACTCAACTCATAGGACAGCCTTCTCGGCATTGGGAATGAACACTCACAGATGCCCTGGCCCCTGCCGATCATGGCCCTACAGATCTCATGCTGGCTCAATGCCCTTCCTTGCTACCAAATCCTTAAAAGGGAAGAACCAGGTTCTTCTCTCCCCTGTTACTCCCTCATTCAAAGGAAATATGTGACACCTGAGGGATAGAAAAATGAGATAAGAAAAAGAGAATATTTTCCAAGCTTTTATAGCATCATATCATAATGTATTTCATCTCCACCATGCCACATACAAATAACCTATGAAATTATACCTAAAAGCCAAGGGTTAGAGCAGGGGCTTTTTGCAAACAATGGTGCTCTCTTAATAAGAAGGATCTTGTTTGCATTACCAGGAAGGAAGATAAAAAGGGAGGACTAAGATCAGATTGGAATATTTTATTTAAAATGATGTTTAAAATACAAGCCACCTGACTGGTGGGGGTGGGGTCTACAATGCTTCATGAGATCGGATGTGGCAGGGCCATACACACGATCGGGCTGCTCTGGGAGGAAGTGGGGTGCAGCGGTTTTGAGCAGAGCTTCGTAGTCATACAGACCTGCCCAAGACTCCTGGTGCTGTCACTCATCTGCTCCCTGGCCTTAGACATGTCACATCAACATGCCGAGCCCCAGTTTCCTCGTGTAAGATGGTACTTATTAGTGTGGCCACCTATACACCTATACACCTATACCTATACCTATGATATGATAACGCACACTCAAGTGCTTAGTATAGAGCCCGGCACATGGGAAGTGCTCAATGGACTTGAACCATTAGGATGCCTTTGGCTTTCTTACTGTTCAGCCCATTACTGCCCTTACTGTTTCACCATACTCAATTCTGCTGCCCTATTTATTTATTTATTTATTGAGAGAGCATGAGTTGGGGGGGGAGGGGCAGAGAGAATCTTCAGGTTCCAAGCTCAGCGGGTGGAGCCCAACCCAGGACTTGATCTCATTACCTCAAGATCATGACCTGAGCCGAAATCAAAGTCAGATGCTCGACCAATGGAGCCATCCATGCGCCCCTCTGCTGCCCTATTTAGATAGTCAGTATAAAGTAAAACCGAATAGGATGAATTACTCAAGCACTCAAATCGATTCTATAATGTAAACGAGCATATTTAACGTTGCTACTTGGAATAGTTAAGGATCAGCATATAATAGTCTACAACATGGCACAGTGAGTTTTGAAGTGCAAGAAACATATGCCCGAATCTAGGCAGGCAAAACATATATACACTCATGTAGAACGTGCACTGCGTGGACTCCAACAAAATGACTTCTTCTCACTTCCTACCCCACTAGGCTGGCAAGGGTCTGCTTCCCTCTCATAGCCACCTCGCAGCATAGCAGCCCAAATCCTGTCTCTCTTTCCAAGTCAGTGCAACACAACTTTGTTTAGCTACAGTTCCTTCCCTACGCCAGGCCCTGGGGATGCTAAGACGCATGGGAGGTGCCTCTGCCTTCGAGAACTCAGGGTCTAGCAAGGGAGACAGACACCAGTTGGCCTCAATTTCTGCCAGGTCTTTGTGGAGGACTTATACATGGATTCCTGTTCTCACATGCAAGAATACCCAGGGGGAGCCTTTAAGCTTGGCTCCTGCCCTGGTGAAGGCAAAGCCGTTTGACTGTGCTCTCTCTGGCTTGCCCTTCTTCCTTCCCTTCCACCAGGGAATCACTTCCCTCACTTAGAATCAGGTACCCGGGCCCTCCCATGTTCAGACAATCCACCTCTCCCATCTCGCTTCAGCAAGAAAGGATGAAAAGCCTGGGGACAGCCAATTTTAGTAAGCAGAAATTCATTCCTGCCAACATGTTAAATATCCCTCCACCCTAAAGACTGGCCCCTGAAGGAAAACCTACCTGAGTGCTTTAAGACTGTTCCTATGTGGGAGGAAAGGGTCGGGATCAACAAGGAAATCAGAGGAGATGAGCTGTCCTCACCTCCCCTGCTTGGTCTGCTTTCAAGCCCTCCCACTCTCCGGATAGCTGGAAGTAGCCACTCTCAAGCCAGGCACACGGGTGACACAGAGGTGAGGACAAGCCACAGGACTGGAGGGCTGGAGATGTCTAGGTGAAGGCAGAGACATCAGCCCCAGGAAACTAAGGGAACCTTGGCCCCCAGAGACTAAGATCCAGGTCCCGAGCCTTTTCCTGGATGTAGGAAGGAAGAGAAAGGAGTCTGGGGATGAGCGCAAATCTGGTCTTGACGCTGATTATAGCTGTAAAGGACTGAGCACATAAGGAAACTAAAAAATCGGGTTGCTTATGGTTAACATAAGTTATGGTCATTCGTGCCCACTCTCTTACCATGTGTATGCGATTGGCTGTGTTGTGCAAAAACAATGACATACTTTAACAAATGTGGTTCAGAGTAGTTCTAAGTTTTATTCAATTAGGTGAGCAAATGCAATACCTGGGTGCCCACCTTCACAATTTCCCCCTCCGGTTACATGGTCCTCTATTCTCAACTTTAACAGCTGAGCGAAATCGTTCTTTTAAGCTATTCAATAGAACGGGGTTGGAGGAGGGCAAGATGTGTCCTTCTGTATTCAGTCTTTCTCCTGATAACTTTTTATTATCTGAACAATTGCTCTACAGTTTGCCGGATCCCTGTACTTGGAATCTGTGAATTCTTTTTTTTCACTCAGGTGTTTCATATTCATGAAATAGTAAAAATGATAAGTTCCCACCTTTTCCCCCCTTACACACACACACACACACACACACACACACACACACACACACATATATGTAGATGCCTTCCCAGTGATCTGGATTGAATCCTAACATTAATAACTTCTGTTGCCCTGCCAGCTCAGTTCAGCACTTAAATAGCAAATTTGCTAAATTCCCATCATGCGGAAATTGGAGCCTGCTCTTCTCTGGAAGACGTACAACCAGCTAGGAAGCATGGTGTTGGAAGAGGCAAGCAAAGTGCACCGGTTCCTGAAATGAAGGTAAGACTTCCTCGCTTCTGCTCCATCGGCACAGTCTGATTCCCTACCTGGTAGGCTTCCCTTCAGTGTATCTTGGTGAATGAGGGAGGAATGCTTACTGCACAATTGGATTTCTTTGGGTAAAAGGTAGTATCATAAACAAGAAATGCTTTTTTTAAAAAAATATAACTATAGAGAAATCTAGTGACAGCTGTTTAAAATTTTAATTTTTAATTAGGCAGCATTAAAGAATCTTATGTTATTGAACCGTATTTTATGTACAACTCTGAATAACAGGCAGATGGAAAAGTAATTGCAAAGATCCGGCTATGGTCATTTTAAAATTTGATCACCTAGTAATATCTAGCAGGCAAGTGGTCTCCATAAAAATCACTACTTTAGGGGAAAACACTACAAGCCTTTGGCAGAGCCCCCAGAGGGTTATGTCACTCATACAGCAGTTTGTGTGTGGGACCCTGTAGGGAATTTTCCAAATGTAAAAACTCATTACATATAAGAGCTATACATTGTGTTATCATTTAAATACAATGTGTCTTTAAATATGGAATTCTTGGAAAAACTCACTTCTTTGTCCAAAATGATGGAGACTACTTTGTTTTTTAATCGAAGATGGAAATCTTCGTTATAGAACCTTCTAATCGGACTGGTCAAGAGGTTCATTTGTAGAGTGTATTTCATAAAAACAGCCCGTGGCCAAGTCTCATCAACGACGGTAAGCACTTCCTAAGGCAAGTGCTATGACGGACGTACCTAGAAAGAGCCTCAGTCCTTGCGGGCTTGCCTGCTCTCCCTGGCCCCTTGAGTCTTTGGGGGGAGTAAATGAGGACGGGTGGGATCTCTGGGAGGCTAGAGAATCTTGCACTCGTTAATGGAGAAGAACCCCCTTCTGTTGCGTCTCCTGGCTTGGTTGACGGCAGTCCGGACGGCACACTCGAACACCTGCTGCACCCCCCGGTTGCTGAGGGCCGAGCACTCCAGATAGCCCTTGGCTCTCACTTCCTGGGCCAGTTTTTTCCCTTCTATGGCATTGATGCAGGAGGCCCTGTGGGGCCCCACCTCCCGCTGGTCCGTCTGGGTGGCCACCACCAGCACGGGGGTGCAGGGCAAGTTGCTCCTGATTTCGGCAATCCACTTGTTCTTCAGGCTCAAGAAAGAGTTATGGTTGGCCACGGAGTAGCACATCAGCACCACGTCTGCCTGCTGGTAGGACAGGGGGCGGATACTTCGGAAGGCATCGTTACCCGCTGTGTCCCAGAGGCCCAGGCTGATCTGGATGCCATCCATGAAGACGTCCACACCTGTGTTCTCATACACTGTGGGCTTGTAAGCTTCAGGAAAGGTCTCTGAAGTGAAGCGCACCAGCAGAGAGGTTTTCCCCACAGCAGAATCTCCCACCAACACACACTTGATGGAACTCAGCATCTTCCCAGCCTGGAGTCCTAGTTGCAAGTTCAGAATCCCAAGGGAAAGGGCCCTCAGTGGGCTGCTGAAGCGAAGGCCATTCAACGCAGGGAATGAAACCTGGAGTGGGTTGTGTTCTCAGCACCCCCGACACCAATTCTCCCCGTCCATCCAAGGGAGACGCGCGATCTACATTGAAAAGTTCCAAAGGCCAGTCTTCAACTGCAACAGAAAGAAAAGGGGTGGGGGGATTGAGTCTTTCTTTTTCCTTTTTTTTTTTTTTTTTTTTTTTTTGGGGGAAGAGCTCGTGCAAGTGGAGGGGGAGGATCAGAGGAGGAGAGAGAATCCCAAGCAGGAACCACGCTCAGCTTAGAGCCTGATGCTGGGTTCGATCCCATGACCCTGAGATCATGACCTGAGCCTAAATCAAGAGTCCAATGCTCAGCCAACTGAGCCACCCAGGTGCCTCTTTCCCTTTTTAAAGACGGGGAGCTTCCTCATTGGCACGCTGATTAAACACGGGGCTCACCTCGGTGTAGCCGTCCAACCCACTGTCCAATCACTCTCCCCTTTGGTGAGAAAAGAGGTGCACATACACCCACAACTCCACCCAGGCAAGAAGCAGAAGTTGGTTTTATCTCTAAATCAGCCTAGCGATAAAAACACTAGCAACTGCTCTGATATCAACATGAAAAAGACCTCAATAGCTACCTGATGTGTGAATGCTCACTTTCCAACAGCTCTCTGTTGGCTTCTGCTCCACGAAGTGGGGAAGGCCACAGACAGCAGCTTCAGTTTCTAATGGATCCCGGCCACTTTGGGAACTGCGAGAAAGAGAAGCATAATGAGTGACAGTATAAGCACGTCCCTTCATGTATTGATTAATCAGCCAGTCCTCGCTTATCTGGGAATTCGTGCTGAGGTCAGAGAAAAGAAATCACCAGAACTCTAAAAACTTGCTGTGGTTTTTCTCTTGAGGTTTTGCCAAAAACTAGCTACAGATGTAATAGAAACAGCACCGTCCTTGGCATTTTCTGCATCTGAAATCCAGCTCCATCACCGACCCGATGACCTGGCTTTGAGCACATGACTTCATCTCCAAGCCTCTGTACACATCTGCAAGAATGCAATAAACTGAGGATTGGCTTCTCAGAGATGTTGTGAGGAGTAAATTAGCTCTTTCTCCCCTACGTTTCGAAACAACTACGTATGTATCAGGAACTCTGCTGGGCCCTGGTGATACAAAATAACTTGCTTAAAAGCAACCCTATTCAGGGAGCGTCACTTAAACTGGGCTGCATAAATATGACAGCATCTGAATTTCGTGAAAGGGTCAAATAAATTCTCATTCACTGCAGGTGTGAGAGCTCCAGACGATGAGATCAGCCTTGGAGACGGTGTCCCGTCTGCCGAAGGACGTCATGGCAGACCAGCCCAGCATCAGACAAAGGAAAAGATCTTTCAGACCAAAATTCAGAGTCGAGGTTATTAATACAGTTTGGGCTTATAACCTTCCTCACTGGCGATATTCCAGTCATTTACATGACTTATCCCATGTAAAGCGATGTATAGGTCTGCCTTGAAATAAAATTTTTTAAAGATTTGTTCATTTATTTTAGAGGGGGCAGGTAGCGGCAGAGGGAGAAGGAGAGAGAGAATCCTCAAGCAGACTCCCCACTGAGCACGGAGCCCCATGTGGGGCTCGATCCCAGGACCCTGAGATCATGACCTGAGCTGAAACCAAGCTGAAACTGACTGAGCCACCAAGGCACCCCTCAAAACATTAATTTTTAAAAAAATCACTCCTCTAAATCCTGCCATTCCCTTCCAAGAACTCTTTATTCTTATCAACCCATAGTCTCTGTTTGTTTAATTTGACATAATAGCCTTTGCAAATGAGTTAATCAAATGCATAATTCACATGATTTTCACGTATTCATTTTTTAATAACATGTGAGCTGGGTGACCTTGGCTGAGTTACTTAACCTCTTGGAGCCCTGGTTTCTTCATAAAAATGAGAATAAGAAAAGTACAATTATTTAAGTATTCAGTGTGTAAAGAGTCTGTCTTAGCACAGAATCTGGTGCACAGGACCTATATGGAAGCATCCTGTTATGTATTTCCACTGCTATTTATTTAAAATGCTAAATATTGAGGTGCCTGGGTGGTTCAGTCAGTTAAGCATCAGTCTCTTGATTTCATCTCAGGTCATGATCTCAGGGTCCTGGGATCAAGCCCCATGTGGGGCTCCCTGCTTAGCAGGGAGCCTGCCTAAGATGCTCTCTCTCCCTCTGCTCCTCCCCCCACCACATCATGCTCGTGTGAGTGTTCTCTCTCTAGCAAAAAATTAAAATAAAAAAAAATAAAATGCCAAATATTGAATGTCCAGGGCACAGGAGCTGGGATGTCAAATGATTGGCTCGACTCTGTCTTAAGACTCACAGTGGGTCACTTTCACACACCATCATCCAGGACACCTACCTCTTTGTCACCAGACCTTTGAGCAAGCTCTTCTTGGGGGGCTCTGTCAGGTCTCAGACTTTATCTCTTTAGACCTACAGATGACTTAAATATATGCGTTTGTGACTGCCTCATTACTTGGTCCAGAGCCAAGACCTTTTAAGACATTTTTGAGTTTTATTTTGATGCCTCTGGAACAGAACTGGAACTAGGAAAAAATGTGCACGTGTCAGGCTTTTGGTTATTAAATAAAATCTTTCTAATAGATTGAGCAAAAGCCAAACTTCCTGAGTAGGTACCTGCAAAAAGAAGTCGATGAGGCAAGAACAAGGCAAGAACACCAACTTTAAAGTTGGGTGGATCTGGAATTGAATCCTGGCTCTCAGCCAACCACGGGTGCAGCAACCTCAGCAGTTTCTTAACCTCCCTACGTCTCCGTTTCCTCCTCTGTAAATCGTGCATCTGCAATCTGTAAATCTACATCATCGGGTTTCTGAGACTAGTAAGTATGCTTAGATGTATAAAATCCCTAGCATCGTGCATAATGTAAACATACTGTATGTAAATAGTCAACACCTAGCAAACACACAGTAAGTCATCCTTATTATTAATATCATTGTTAGATAATAATCACTAAGTACAATGCTAAACAATGATGAATTATAAGTGGGGAATTAGAAGTAGCCCTAGAGAGTCTTCTCTGCCAAAGACTGCTCTGTATATCTTACACCAAGCCACGATGACCAAGAAAGGGGGGATTTCTTCTTGTAGCAAGAAAACAAAAATATGGTGTGAACATACAAAGAAATTCCTATTTGGGCCTTGCCAATTACCAAGCTTCCAAAAGTCAGTGACCTTCATTCCCAGCCAGCTCTAGCACTAAGAGGCACATCAAATCATCTCTCAGGGCCTCAGTTTCCCAAACTGCAAAGTGGTTGGACAAGATTAGCTTTCTCCGTGGTTCTATTAAAACTGAAGCCAAAGGAGAAAGCTTTGTTACCTGCCTCAGTGAATACAAGAACGTAAACCTCTGTATTGTTCTGGAGCAGTAAAGAAGATGATACACCTCGATGATACACGTAGCCTTCACAGATGGCTAAATATGGAGCTGGGAGAGGGGAAGGGGAGGGCCTCCGGTCCAGGTTAGAGCACTACCCTATATAGACATGACAGATCATCTCCAGTTGGCGTGTCGCATGTACCCACAAAACCCGTTGTGGGTCCCATCAGCAGTCTGGAAGGTGGATGGGCTTGCTTTCAGTGGAGTTTCTCCTAAAATGAGAAATTCTCCCTAAAAGGCCCTGTTGGTGAAAAACAGATGCGGTTTTTCCATGGTACTGCAAAGTGGCTAACCAGCTAGGGGGCCCCCATTCTATGTCTCTCCCTGCAGAAGAGTTACTGAGAGTGAATTCAAATGGCATCACGAGTGAGGCCACTAAGTGACCCTGTGAGGATTCAGTCACGCTGGAATCAATGCACCTTCAATCTCAGAATTTCTCAGTTCTCAGTAACTTGAGTTCTGTCTCCCTTTCTCCCTTTTCCACCGTTTTCACAGGAAGTACACCTTCAAGGGGCCTGGATGGGTTGCACACAGAGGGAAGGTGGGAACGAGGCTTCCTCTCCCAAAGGCAAGGTTGTAAGGAGGGAGCCTCTGTGCACCTCAGCAGCAGGACAAAGGCAGGCGAGAGGGAGGGCATAGGGACAAGTCACCCTAATCCGCTTCATCTCCTGGAAAGCCGAGAGCTGGCCAGTAGGAAATCCAAGATTCACTCTGGCCTCCATTCCCATCCCAACTAACAGACCCGTTCTTCCCAACTGGTCTTTCTTTGGACATACTCTGTGCTTCTCTATTTGCCTGCAAAGACCTTTCCCTTCACTCACCCCCCAACATCCACCCCTTCTTGAAAATATTCTCTGATGACCTGAGCTCTGCTACATCAGGCGTCCCCTCTGTGCTGTCATGATCTGTCCCCACAGACCCGTCACGTAGCCATCATCCCACCCTGATAAAGTCGTTGGCCCTCTTGTGCTATTTACTCCGCTGTAAACCTGAAATAAGACCTGTTTTACCTTCCTTGCAGGAAGCGGATAAGGATCAGATGGAAATTATAACAACCCAGCAACAACTTGTGCTCGTACTCATCCACAGCTGTACGTTTAGAAATACTCTCTCGTTCCTTCTGTGAGACAGCCCCTTCAGGGCAACAGGGCACAATATAAAACTAAGGTGCAATTATGACCATTACTAACTAATTATTATTGCAAGTTCTAGGTTATCCGGCCTTTGATTGAGGTGGCTTATTTCAAAATGCTGATGGAATCCTCAGCTATCTTTTTCAAAAAATATGAACCAAGGGTGGCCTCCCGATTACAGAGGATACATCAAACAGTCATCCTCCTCAGAAGGGCTTTGGGCAAAGGACCTGCACTAGCAGCGGCCAATGTATTCATTAAGGAGCTGGATTCTGCCATGGATCTAACACGCTTAGGTGATTAAGAAAGCATCACGCTCTTCAGCGACCCATCTCCTGCCAGGACCTTCCATTAGTGACCCGTCCACAGCCTAGCAGGGACACCACCGCGAAAGCTCCCTATCTGGCAACAGGGTTGGGGGCTTTGTTTCCTTTCTTTTCCTTGGCTGGGGGTGGGGGGGAGGGTCAGCTCAAAAACTCTTAAGCAGTCAGCTCAAAAACTCTTAAGCAACTTCACAGAAAAAAAGTGTAATTATCTCTAAATGTTATCACTCCAAACTCTTACTCAGTTTCCTTCTCTAGTAAATAAATGCTTATATAGATCTTCTAAACATTTTCTGATTTTTTTTAAATGTTGATTTTCAACAGTCTACACACTTGCCAGGTTTTAGCTAAATAGCTTCCCATCGCTTCAACAATTGTAAGTGTCCAGCCATTCTCCATGGTTCGCCGAGTCTCTGAGTTAGTTCCCCAGTATTTCACCATCAAGAACCATGCTATTTTACATGTAAAACATATCTATGCATATACACATATATATAAGTTACCTTTATGTGGGATGATTTCTTAGGGGATATATTCCCAAATGTGGCATTACTGGGTCAACGGTTGTTTTGTGACTTTTATTTACACTATTCGGCATCTTTCAGGGACTGTACCAAGTACTTTGTATTATTCATTAGTTGTTTTATTCATTTAAAAAAAACATTTGTTTAGGGCTTCCTGTGTGGCCGGCACCATAACATGTCCTGGGAGCATACTCGTAAACAAGATAGTTGCTGTCTGCGTAGAAATTACTGTACTCTACAGCTATAGAGACTCCAAGGGCGTTGAGAACCTTGCCTGCAGTCACACAGCAAGCAAATGGCAGAGGCAACGTAAGCCCTAACTAGAGTCTGACTCCAGAGCGGCAGCAGCCCCACGTGTCCCCCTCAGCCTGTAATTCCCTCCAGCCCTTGGCCAAGCATCTCAAATACAACTATGCTTCCTATGCAAACCCAGTTTCAAGATGCTTTAAATAAGGTTACCGCTTTCAAGGCTGCCATCTTTTCAAGTAGTATCCTATCTTGAGTTTCATCTTACAAGAGTTCATTTCACTAATTCTCAGCCCTACTTTAGTAATTCCCCTTACCATGTTTCTAATTGTTACAAATAATGATTAAATTCCCCATCAAAATCAAAGAAGGAAATATCATTTTTTTAAAGATTTTATTTTAAGTGTTCTCTACACCCAACGTGGGGCTCAAACTCACAACCCCAAGATCAAGAATCGCATGCTTTACTGACTGAACAAGCCAGGCACCCCTCAGTTTATTTATTTTCTTTTTTTTTTTAATTTTCTTTTAAAAAATTTTTAATTTAAATTCGATTTATTTAACATACACTGTATTATTATTTCAGAGGTAGAATTTAGTGATTCATCAGTTGCATATAACACCCAGTGCTCATTACATCAAGTGCCCTCCCTCATGCCCCTCACCCAATTACCCCCAGTTTATTTGTATACAAAGATTACCTCTGTTTCAAATGAATTTTGTTCTGAAACTTTGCTTGCAAGATGCTGGTTTTCAACTTTCAGTATAAGATTTCCAAAGTCAAGGTTCTAAGCAATATTTACAATCCTAATTGTAAACCCTATTTCATCCCGTCATACCTGAGTTAAAATGGAGCACCACCATGCACTAAGACTTCCCACTATCTCAGTGTCCTGAGCCTCGAAGCCTCTGAGTAAGAGCCCTGTTCCTCTGGCCCACAGGCCAAGCAGGGAGCGTGCCCTTCCTCTCCTCTGTTCCAGCCACCCTGCCCAGACTGGTGCCTACCACTCCCAGGAGCACAATAATCAGATCGTCACCACGGGTTTAGAGTTCCCAGCTTGATCCAAGTAAGGAACAAGGCCAGCCAGCCAGCCTCCCAGAGCACCATTAAGGAACACCAGAACCTCATCTCAGAACTAAGGCGGCTGGGAAAATGCAGCTACCACAACTTTTCCCAGAGTAACAGAAGGCGTGTTAGGAAAAACCGCTTGGAGCTGGGGGTGCAGTCCACACAGGGCATGCTCAAAGACGGTCACACACTCTCTGAACTGCTTCCTAAGGAACATGAATTTCATTTACCAAAGGACTCACATTTTCTCAGTTGGGCATGCATGTTCAGGGCCCTAAGCTGAATTGTTCGAGGAAAGAGAGAGCGAAGAGGCAGATTCATGCATATCTAACCATTCTAGGATGTGATGTTGCTATGAAACAAGGTTGTCAAACTCCGGCTCACCGCGGGCCACACCCACAACCTGTTTTTGTATGGCCCATGAATTAAGCATGGTTTTTACATTTCCTAATGATTGAAAAAAATCAAAAGATTATTTCATGACATGTGAAAATTAAATGACAATCGAATTTCAGTGCCCATTAATAACATTTTATCGGAACACGGTCATGCTCTTTCATTTAGCATTGGCTATGGCTGCTTTCTTGCTACAATGCAAAGTTGCAACAGAGGTCTTATCGCTCCCAAAACCTAAAATATTTACTATTCAAACTTTACAGAAAAAGTTTGACGACCCCTGCTATGAAGAGAGGTGGTTCAGAGTAAAAACAGAGAGCACAGACTCTGGGCTCAGGCAAGCTTGAGCTGAGCTCCAACATCTGACACTTACTGTGTGGTCTGAGGCAGATTACTTAACATCGCTGAGCTTCAGTTCCTTTGTCAATAGAGGCAATAGAGCCTAATGATTAAGAATCCAGAGTCAGGAGTCATACGGTCACCTGCCTCTCCTAACTACAGGCTGTGTGATCTCATGAAAGGCTCTTAACCCCTCTGAGCCTTAGTTTCTTCAATTGTAAATAAGCAACAATGGCAATGCCTCCCTTACAAAGGCTGTGGTAGGGAATTAAATGGGTTAATGAATGTGGAGCACATAAAATAGTATCTGGCACAGAGTGACTATTACAGAAGTATCTCCTTTTATTATTTACCTAGAAGGGATGATGGAAGATTATTATAAACTAGTATGTGTCATGAGTGGGAAACGGCACCAGGAATAAAATAGGCAGGCACCAATAGCCACTGCTGTGATCATGGTGATATGAACCAGTCCTCTAAACCCCAGAAGAGGGAGCCATTAATTCTCTGGTGATTAGGAAACCCTACATTCAAAAGGGGACATCGGATGTGTAGGATGAATAAGATTGTGACAAACAAAGAAGAAGAAATGGCAGGGGGAGGAGGGAGGGAAGCATGTGCAAAGGTCCAGCAGCATGAAATATGGGTTTGGTTTGGGAAGTGGAAAGTTGTTCCAGGAGGCTGCTTTGAGGGTTGCTAGGTGGGCAGAGAGAAGAGGACAGCAGAGGGAATTGTGGGAAATGAGCCGATATTTGTTTTCATATAATCCAAAACTGCCTCTGGCCTGTCAGCATTGACAGCATATAGTATGAGCTCCGCAGCCAACTCAAATCCCCGGGCCTTTGGCACATATACTCCAACCAATCCGTTCTCTTTTAACTCAAATAGTCCCTATTCACTGGACGTTTTGAGCACCTACTATGTGTCAGGCATCGTGCCATACAATGGAGCACATTCCAGGTTAAATGAGACCCAGTCCCTGCCCTCAGGACACTTAGAATCTAAAGCCATAAACCTCCACCGTGTCCAAAGCAGGAACAAGCAAAGTGCTAACAAAGGGAAAAAGTGCTGCTTGCCATGGGCAGGAATCAAGAAAGGCTTTGTAGACACCAGGATGTTAGAACGTGACCCTTCAAACAAGAGTTGAGAAGCACAAAGATGAAAGTGAAAGAGAAACATGACCAGTGAAAGAAAGAAACGTGGGGCACATGTCACGAGGCCAGCAAGCAGCTCAGCTGGGCTGACAGACAGAGGCCAGAATGGCAGACAAATCAGGGCTCCACAAAGCTCACTCCTGTGGTATGTGTGGAGCGATCCAAGGGGGAAGAGCAGAGGGGCAAGTCTGGGGGCTCCTGGAGTAATACAGAGGTAAGAACAAAGAGGGCTTTGTCTAGAGTGCACACTACGGGGCTAGAAAGGAGGAGAGGGACCCCAGCAACATCCCTGAGGTAGAACTAACACCCAGGCCTTCAGTGAGAAGATTCTGAGGCCCTAGGCTGGGCGCCTGGGAGGAAGCCACTGGCAAACAGGAAACACTGAAGGAGACCAGGCAGAGCTTGGTATTTCAGATTGGGGTGCCTGCTGATGAGCCAGAGACATTTCCAGAGAGCCAAGGGAGGGGCTGTGGCCACATCACAAGGGATAAGAACGAGAGGGAAGAGAAGACGTGATGGCAGAAGGATAGTTCTTATTCTTCCATGAACTCTGAGGTGAAATATTTAGTTACACACATGTTCTTGTCTACGTTGTTTATAACGGAGAAAATTATGTAAGAACAGGTGGTTCTTGGGTAAATTAATTCGTTTATTCCTCTGATCAATATCCTTTAAAATAGCAGCGCACGAGAACATCAACTGACCAGGGGAAAGTCTCGCTAAGTTGAATGGGGCAAAAGCAGGTTTCAAAATGATATGTACAGCATGATTCCACAGGGATGAAAAAGTCCAAAGCACTATATACCAATGGTAAGGTGGATTGTCTATGGTCCTAGGAGAGTAGGTCATTCTCCTTTTCTTCTCCTTGTTTGCGTGCTCTTTAAAATATTTCTACAGTATTCCTGTGTTACTTGACCAATTTTGAAGTGCTTTGTATGTGTTGTGCTGTGGGGTTTTTTAAAGATTTATTTATTTAGAGAGAGAGCACCGGGGGCAGAGGGGCAGAAGAGGAGGGAGAGAGAGTCTCAAGCAGAATCCCCACTGAGCACGAAGCCCAACGTGGGGCTCAATCTCATGACCCTGAGATCATGACCCGAATCGAAATCAGATGTTCAAGCCAGGCGTCCCTGTATGTGTTGCTTTGTTTTTTAAATCTTGCCTGGAAGGGAAAGAAAAGGCTGATCTGAGCTCCTTTGAGGCTGTAGAGAATTTCTGTGAGTCCCCAGCAGTGTCCAAAGATAAACCTTTTCTAGATCTAGACAGCTGAAATTGTTTAGAATTCCTAGAAGCGCTCTCTCTGGCTTCTGGTTCCTATTTTGGAGAGAAGAGAAGTAAAACTGAGTAATTCGGCCTCCTTCCACAAATATCTCAAACTCATCCCTCTTCTTGTTCATGAGAGTTTTTTAAGTCTTTTTTCTGTTTTTTAGATATTCAAGAGAGTTCGAATATGGCCTGGGTATTAGATGACAGAAAGGAACTATTGCTGATTTTGTTAAGCAATAATCATATTGTGGTCATACATATTTTTTAAGTCCTATCTGACAGGTGAATTGAATATGTTGCCTGGGATTTTAGATTATTCCAGAAAAGACAGCAACAACAAGAAGCACAGATGATGACAAAATAAAAGTGGGAAAGTGTTGAGAACTGTTGCAGTTGAATGACAGTTATATGGGGGGTATGTTAGTGTGTTCTCTCTGCTTTTAATTATGTTCAAAATCTTTTATGATAAAAGTTTTTAAAGGTGAGATCTTTTGTTTTCTATAGCATTTTGTGCAAGCTGTGGTTTTATTCCCATCTTTAGTTATACAGAAAATGCAAAAAAGTATCACCAAAACATAAGTATAGTTCATGCTATCATGACTTTTTCAAGTATTTGAAAGAATGCTTGTGTATCGAATGACAAGTGACATAGGGTAGACGGTGCAAAGGCTTGGAGCCTACCTCCCACAGGGATGGATCTGGGGGAAGAAAAGCCATGGCTCTGGGTTAGGATTCCCAGCCAAGCCGTAAAAAGAGAAACGTGAGCTTCAAGTACAAGTTTTACCTGCATCTCAACAAGACATCATCATCTATCCCTGGGAAGTAAGGGCAAACTCTAGAAAATACACCAGCCAAAGGATATTCGAAGTTACTTTGAGATTATCTTAACACTTTACTTCCTAACCAGTATAATTACACTCACCCACTTCCCTTCTTCCTCTTTGCCCCAATTCTGCAGAATTAGCTCTTTGCAAAAGAGCAAAAAAGTCATAATGANTATCTTAACACTTTACTTCCTAACCAGTATAATTACACTCACCGACTTCCCTTCTTCCTCTTTGCCCCAATTCTGCAGAATTAGCTCTTTGCAAAAGAGCAAAAAAGTCATAATGAAAACAACAGAAAGAAAGAAAGAAAGAAAGAAAGAAAGAAAGAAAGAAAGAAAGAAAGAAAGAAACTCAAGAGTGAAACTGTATTACCCACACAAAACCAGATCCCAAATCAAAGCAACTCTGAGAATGAAGGAGACATTCCTTCCGCCGTGGGGGTCCTTTTTGTCTGCAAAGGTGAGGGGGCAACAGGAAGTTCTGTTTTAGGATTTTGTTTTCCCCTCTCACCTAAAGTAGCTATTTACCTGATGATGTTTACTTGCTGTGAAAATATGCTATCTGCCTGACATCAGCGTAGACCTCCACGTCCAGCCCCCAGCTCTAAAGCACCATCTATGATGAAGGAAACCATCACAGCCCAGGTTTCCCTACCGCCCATGCCAGCACCACCACCACCATCACTCAACACACATACACAAGCTATGGGTGGCGAACAGCAGTTCCTTTTTTTTTTTTAAAGATTTATTTATTTAGTTAAGAGGGAGAGAGAGCGCGCACGGGTGGGGGGAGGGGCAGAGAGAGAGGGGAAGCAGACTCCCCGCTGAGCAGGGAACCTACGTGGGGCTCAATCCCACCACCCTGAGATTATGACCTGAGTCAAAATCCAGAGTCGGACTCACAGTGACTGAGCCGCCCAGGCACCCCAGCAGTTCCCTTTTTCTTTGCTGAACCAATCAGACTAGAGACGGCCCCCTCGTGCTGGCTAACTTCTCTTCTCATTTTCTCTGGATCCTTTTTATATATACTTTTTATTTTTTTTTTAGATTATAAAAGCAGTACATACACATTCTACAACATTTCAAAATACTGAATGATCTAAAGGACCTAAAGGAGAAAACCAGCTGCCACCTAGAATGAAAAGCTGTAAGATATTAGTGTACCTTTTCCTGTTTCTCTTTTTCAGTGCATTTTTCTTTTTTTTTTTCTGAAACTAATACCATACTTAACATGTAGTTTGGTTTCTTGCTTTTTTAATTTAATATCTATATTGTTAATATTTCCTGTATCATTAAAATTCTTCAAACATAGTTTTGATTACTGCATAATGTTACATTATATGAATGCAGCATTATTTATTTAATCAATTGCCTGTTTTTGGACATTTAAATTGTTTCTGATTTTTGCTGTAATAACAGTGGGTGAGCATTCTAAAAATAAATTTGTATAAATATACAACGATTTCTTTAGCATAAATAGATATGAGTGCAATTACTGGAACAAAAGAGATATAAAATTAGACCAGGTTCTACTCCATGAGAGCATTCACTTTATCATACTACCAGCGATCACTGGGTTTAGTAATTGCCAATTTGATTTGTTCTTATTTGCATTCCATTGATGACTAATAAAAATTAACATTCTCTCGTCTGTTTACTAACCAGTTATATTTTTCTTCTGTAAGTCATTTGTTTTACCAACTTCTCCAACATTATTTCCTCATTTCTTAAAATCTCCTTCGATATTAAAGATATTAATCCTTTTTGCTTATATGTTACAAACTTTTAAAAATATATTTTTTACCCATGTATTCTGGGAATTCCCCCAAATTCCTGGTACTACCCCACCATTGAGCAACCACTAAACAAAATGTAAAATAGCTTGTCCCTTGATGGGTAAAGAAACTTAGCACGATTTGATGCCCTGAAAGGTCATCTAGTTCAACCCACTCATTTCCCCCATGAGGAAGCCAAGGCTCAGAAGAGTGGTTAGCTACTGGGGGCTGACTTGAGGCCCAGAAACTGGATCGGCTGAGTCAGCACTCTTTCCATCCACCCAGGAGTTTTTCAAATATATGTGATATCTACATTCTACATCCCATACTTAATTTCCTTAATATTTTAAAGGCAAAGTACATATAGATAGCTTATAGATAGATGTTTCAAACTGATGGCTTTTTACTCACTCTTTTGAGCTCCCAGTTTTAATATAAAAATACTTTTCAAACAGGTGTTCCTTTTCTCATTAACTTCCTTCGAGATAGATCATCTCTCTTTAGGGGCACTCATTAAGCTTTTCAACATTCTCTACAATTAGGATAAACCCTTACCATACAAATTGCTCGGACTATAAAAGAAGTCAAGGTATTTTGTTCTGGATAGTTCACTGAGAGCACAGAATGAAGTGAAGTGATTTAGTGTCAGGTTCAACAGAAGAAATGACCAATTTTCGATTGTGTACAAAGAGGTGAGATTGTGGAGTCAGGGTCTCAGATTCTCATCCCCATTGCTGATTAGCAGTATAACTTTGGGCTAACCACATAACCAGAACAACAAAATGTGGATCATGATGCGAATAGTTGGTAGGATTTTTAAGGCAATGGAAAAGAATCTATCTCCCGTGCTTAGTGGGGTATCTGACCCTTTGTAGAAAAGGATACCAGTAAACATTCACTATGGTACTTCCCAACAGCCAGACACTGTTTGGTGTGCTTGATGAAAATTAGCCCATCTGTCATTAAACAATACTATATGGTCAGTACCATTGTTGTCACATTTTACAGCTGGGGAAACCAAGGCACAGAGAAATAAAGTAACTGTCCCAAGATGACAAGCTAGTCAGGAGGGCTGCAGGGGTTTGAACCCAGTAGTCTGGCCTCTGAGCCCATTCATACTGCTGTGTCTACCTCCCCTCTCACTGCCTCATTTGGGGGAAGCCTACAGACCTTGCCACTTCGATGAAACAAAGCAATCTGCTATGGTCTGAATATTTGTATCCCCCTACAATTCATACATTGAAGTCTAACCCCCAAGGCGATGGTTTTAGGAAGTAGGGCCTTTGAGGGCAACAGGTCATGAGGGTGGGACCTTCATGAATGGGATTAGTGCCCTTATAAAAGAGACCCCAGAAAGCTCTTTCACCTCTTCCACCATGTGAGGACACAGTGAGGAGGTGCTATCTATGAGCCAGGAAGCAGGACCTCCCCAGACACCTGCTACCACCAGGATCTTGGACTCTCCATTCTCCAAAACTAAGGGAAATAAATTACTCTGGTATTTTGTTACGGCAGACTAAACAAACTAAGACACAATCCTAAAATAAAGGTAGGAGAGGAGGAAGAATAGCTGGAAACACATTTTTCAGGTGGTAGGTGACTTCTTTCTTCTACATTCCTGATTTCTAACAGCATTTGGAAGTTTTCTCCCTTAAGCAGGTGCTCTCACCATTGGGAGATGTGCCATGGAGTGACATCAGCAACTTGACAGAATCCAGCACCTACTACGTGTATGTAACACCTGGAGCTGGGCCCTTTTCAACCGCTCTAGTCTGTATGACAATATTAGTTTCAGTAATAATGTGTAAGAGTTAGGAATAATCATTTTCTTTATTTATTCTTTAGCCTTAAAACATGTAGCAATCCAAAGACAAACATATTTCAATTTTTAAATTATTCAAATGCAGCAAAATGTTTCACCTAGGAACTAAAACTTGCATTCATTGATCAAAAATATTATACTATGGAGTTTGGGCTCTGCCGCACTGTCTTACGCTTAGACACAAAACTCCAAGAGGTCACACAGAACGACACATTGAAGTAAATGAAGTCCTGTTTCATAGTCTCCCTAATCATGGTGCGGCCACTCTTAACTTTTAATCTACTATTCAGGCTCAGGAATACGGAGCGCTGTCTGGGTGAGAATCACAGTCGGCCTCCGAAGGGAGCTCTACTGGAATCTCTACACACTCTAAGAACTTATTCTGACTTGAACACTGCCAGCACGTCGTGATAATAGAAATCAGACCTACACTGGTTTTACTGTTGTGTCTAAGTTCCCAACAGATGATGCGCTCCCTTATTACCTGTTACCCCGGGGTAGACCCCTTCCACCACCCTCCCTTTGGTATGTCCTGCCACTAGCTATCAAAATTTTTAAAAATTTTGACCTGACAATTCCAATTCTTTAAATACATTATCCTGCTGTACCTTCACACGTCGCCAAGACATATGTTCAAGAATTTGCATTGCTGCATTATTCATAACAGAAGGAAAAGAACTGGGAAAAACTGAACGGTCCATCAAAAGGAAGTGGTTAAATTAATCCCTCCATAGCCATGCAGCGCAATCCAATACAGCATTGAAAGGAATTAGGTCAGCCCCTATGTCGTGCCCAAGAAGGATGCTCATGATACATTAGTAACTGAAAAAAATAAGCAGTTGAACAATTTGGTAAAGGGTCTCATTTATGCAGAAAAATAAAGGTCCAAGCTTGTTCTGGTGCCCCCGAATGCCCAGAATGCTCAGAAGGGCATTGGTCCCGGCAGAGCCGAGGTCTCTCTGCCACAGCGAGCGAATCCTGGCTCACCATGGAGTCTCAGCTCCTCTCATACATGCCCTCTGTAGATAAAGCTATCACGGGGGGACCGCTGCTATTCCCTCAATTGTCCTTAAAAGAAAGAGGAACAGAGAGGAATAACCTAAGAACACACATTTGTACAGCTTTTCCCAAGTTTTTGAAATCCCCTTTTGGAATATAGATGTATGTACTTTTATATGGATTATATTGCAGACATAATACATAATAGGAGGATTAAGTATCTCCCTAGATGCTCAGGTTCTGATCAAGGACTTACAGACACTGGGAGAAACAAGCCTATAATGACCATGAAACTGTCAGGATACTCCAGAGCAAAATTCTTTTCTTTTTTAACTGTTTAATTCATCACTTATGCATATATAATGTTCCATTAACATTAAGTTCCAAATTCATAGAAGTCTGAAAAAAAAATGACAGGATATCAGCCTTTAATTGGCTTTAAACTAGGCTATTTTAAAAGAGCCTATTGGGGACAAAGATAATAAAGAAAATGTTAATATAGTATAGACGAGGCCTCGAGGTTTTTTTAAAAAACCTTTTTTCTTACTTAGTTAATAATGTATCTCACCCTCACATTTTTTTTTTCCTCTATAGGAGAAATGACTTCACGGAGAGAGGTAATGTGATAGCCATGGGAAGGCAGAAAGCTATGACTCTGCTTCCTCATAATAAGGTCCCATAAAGCTGGGACCTTAGAGAATAAAATCCTAAATTAGAGAGAAAAGAAGCAACGTTCTGCATACCAATGACCCCATGCTCAGCTTCACCCCACAGAAAAATTAAAATCTCAGTGGACAAGTGCTATAATAAAAGTAAATTCAAAATGCCAAGAGAACACTGAGGACAGAGTGCTTACAATCTCCGGGGTGGCTGGGGTGGGAGGAGTGGAGAGGAGTGACATTTGAAATGGTCTTGGAAGAGGCAAAGAAAATAGGACTGGAAGACCGCAACCTCACAGAGGAGATGGCCAGTGCCCAGGTACGCGTGTGGGAAAGGTCTGTGAATTTGGAGCATAGAGAGTTGGCTTTTGTGGCTGAAGCACAGGAGGGAGGTGGGAAAGGAACACTGGGGCCAATTTACTCCATGTTAAGTATAAAATGACCCCATCCAGCCATCTCTCTCATTACCCTTCTCCTTTCACTGTCCCCAAGTCCCCTGGCCATTGTGACAATTTCTCCAGACTATGTAGCATCCCCCAAACTCCCCCTGCCTTTCTTGCTGTGACAACCTTAAGTATCCTATTCTCATCTCCTGAAATACGATCTTTCCTGCGCTGACTTTTCCTGGTAAACTTCTACCTGACCCAGAGCCCAGCTCAAACACCACGTCTCCATGAGACCTTCAAAGAAACTCCCAGTAAGCATTAGTTTTCTCCCTTATTTGAGCTCACATGTCATCTTTAAATGTGTTTACATTTACTCTTTTTAAATAGGTCATACATGCCTATCACAAAATTCAAAGAGTACAAGAGTGGGGCGCCTGGGTGGCTCTGTCAGTTGAGTGTCCAACTCTTGATTTAAGCTCAGGTCATGATCTCAGGGTCATGAGGTCGAGCCCAGCATCAGGCTCCACACTCAGCGTGGAGTTTTCTTGCCCTTCTCCCCCTGCTCCTTCCCCTGCTCACACACTCTCTCCGTCTCTCGCTCTAATGAATAAATAAATAAATAAATATCTAAAAAATAAAAAATAAATAAAAAAAGAGTACAGGAGTGGAAAATATGTCTCTCTCCTATGCCTGCCCTCCATGACTCCGGCCATTTTCCCAGAGGCAACCAGTGTATTAAGTTTCTCATGCATTTTTCCAAAGCTATAACATTACAACAGGTACTCATCTGCATACATGTATGAATGCATAGGTGTAATTAACCTATACACACATTTTTTAATATGCAAACTACAACCTACTATACTATACTCCCTGCTGCTGTTCTCACCCGATAATATATCACGAAACCTTTTCCTTATCCATAGATTTTGAGTTGCGTGATTCTGAATTCCTTTACTAGAGGACTAAGGAGCTCCTCCTCAGTTATGGATAAATCTGAGACTACAATACTAAATAGAAATGGAGACTCGGTGTGGTGCTATAGACTTTTTCTCACTGCATTGTATGGACAGGCAGCTTACATTGGACAGAGCCCTGGACTGTGAGTCAGGCTCAAATCCTGGCTCTACCACTAACCATAGGACCTTGCTCACAGCAGTTAGCTTCTCCAGACTTCAGCTGCCTCATATGTAAAACTAGGCACTGAACTTAAATGGGCCTCTGCAGTTCTGGTATTTCATGTTTCTATGAAAGCACTGATAACACACGCTACTTTGAGAGCAGATGTTAACAGAGAAGAAGGTAAGGGGGCATAGCTCAAAGTTCCTGCCATGATGATCCTTCCCTGCTGCCAGGATTTCCTTTTTTGCCTTGCCTTGCTTTTCCTTCNGCCTTGCCTTGCTTGTCCTTCCCCCGTCAGCCCCAACCTTGACTCAGAGACATGCATGTTAAGAAGGCCTCAGCAAGGGCACATCAGCCAAACTAAGCAGAAAGGGTCCCAAGGCCTCTGATTTCAGAACTGTGTTCAGGAGCAGCTGTCTTGGATTTCCACAAAATACAAACAAGATTTGGGCCTTTTTTCCTGGAAACAGGAAACAGTACAATGGAGAATTCACTGGTCTAATCTGTGACAGAGAGAACTTGCAAATACTGAGTGTCTGGGGCGCCTGGGTGGCACAGCGGTTAAGCATCTGCCTTCGGCTCAGGGCGTGATCCCAGCGTTATGGGATCGAGCCCCACATCAGGCTCCTCTGCTATGAGCCTGCTTCTTCCTCTCCCACTCCCCCTGCTTGTGTACCCTCTCTCGCTGGCTGTCTCTATCTCTGTCGAATAAATAAATAAAATCTTAAAAAAAATAAAATACTGAGTGTCTTACAGAGTTTTCAGAGACTGATAGGAGAAAATACCCTGCCCATTTACAGACCTCAGCAGCAGAGCAANTCTAATCTGTGACAGAGAGAACTTGCAAATACTGAATGTCTTACAGAGTTTTCAGAGACTGATAGGAGAAAATACCCTGCCCATTTACAGACCTCAGCAGCAGAGCAACTTGGTGACCAAGAGCCCAAGGTAATTATCACATAGGTCCCACAAACTCCCTCAATTCTCTTAAGTTATCCTCGGGGTTTTCCTGAACAAAACAAAAACATATCACTCTGCCTCCCAAATGTCCACATCAAGGGCAAAAGTTCTCAAACCTTATAAAAGTATTCCCCACAAACTTAAAACAACCAAAAATTGAGGACCAGTTGTCCATGGAGGAGCAACTAGTACAGGTCCTAGCAGGGAGAGAGATGCTGGAAAACCATCTGCTCTTGGCAAGGGCCTTGGAGCTCTTTCTACATTATCCTCGGCTCCTACCTAGAGTTTGATGTTCATCCTTGATGCCAGCTGTTGTACCTTCATACAGCTGTCATCAACATGCTTGTAACCAGAGGCATAATCCTAAATCTGTTTCTAGCAGCAGGGACTTTCAGAAAACACATTCCCTGTGGAATTGACTTGCTATCTCCATTCATTTTTGCCCTCGTTTTTCTCTACTCTTTAAATATAAGACAACTTGCCACACAGGAGAACATTGCAAAGTGGAAAAAAAGGCACACCTTCTTATCATTGAATTCCTTATTATTTTAGAAAAATACTTAGTAATGTGGAAAATGGTGTATGACAACAATAAAAAATTTTACACTCCGTTGTCTTGGGACTGTCTTATTTCTGTTCTGGAAGCTGTCTGTTGTGGCCCTAACTTGTCAATAAAAGTGATATTTCTGTTTTAAAAAAAAATTTTTTTTAATTGTTACATTAAAAAAAAAGTAAGTTCAAAACACTATGCACAACATGACCCTAATTTTTCAATAAAAATAGAATGAGGAGTAAGTAACCATATCAAGATGTTAACAATGTTCTAATTGGTACAATTAGAGATTTTTTTCTTTTTTGTGCTTATCTATAGTATCCAAATTTCCTTCATAAACATATACTGCTTCTGTAGCAAGAAAAAAAAAGTGCAAAAATAGCTCACGATCCTTTGTAAAAGAAAATACAAACGTGTCCCACAGTTCCTTCCTGGGTAGAAGTAGCATTTGCTAGCATCCCTGGATAGTCACNTGCACCCGCCTTTTTGCATCACAGGGCGTATGAGATAGAGAGCTCCCCTTCTCTATCACAGGAAAAGTCTGTTATCTCATCTTCTCTCTTTAATGATATTCTCCNTTTGTAAAAGAAAATACAAACGTGTCCCACAGTTCCTTCCTGGGTAGAAGTAGCATTTGCTAGCATCCCTGGATAGTCACTTTTAAGAAAGTGTGGCATATGAGGGCTGCATCCTGGGTCAGGATCAGCCTTCGACTAAAGAAATGACCTGAAAAGTTTCAGACCCCCTTCCCCCCACCCCCTCCCAGTCACCTTACTTATCAGTTGAGCAAGTCTCTCTGGGTCTGTAAGTCCTTTTCTTACTCAGTCTGGAACATCACTCAGGTTAAAACAAACAAACCTGAAATAATCCAGGAATTAGAACTGTGCCTAGATCAATCTGCTCAACATGCTAGAAAAATTCCTAAGGAAACTAATATCCTAAGAAAAGAAGTTTCTTGTGTCATAGAGATCGGTACCACTGTTAAGATTTATGGGAATTTCTTTCCTTTTATCACTGAGTACCAGAATGGTCAAGAACAGGCTTAGCCTAAGGTTCACTTCCTCCCTATGGTCTTGTGAATGGGGTCAAAATACAGGAAGTCCATTAGCCAAGATTCTCTATTGACAATGCATGTATGGGCACTGCCAAAGTACAACTCTCAGACTTGCTGTTTCCAGGGATGACGAGCCATTTTCTTTCTGATTAATATCTTTTCATATAAATTCAACTTTTTAGGAGATGATTCTCTAGGCACCTTCATGTACTAGGCGACCCTAGTCTTGTCTTAGTGTTGCAAACCCACCTGAAATTACTTTCAAAAGACAGTAGTTAAGACTCTGAAAAGAACCACTCTGGACATCACCATTAGCCAACCTTCTTAAATCTTCAATCCCAAAGTGAACCGAAATGCACCAGAAGATAATCCCCTAACCTCATTCCATCCTCCTCTAACCACCTCTTCTCTTGCACATCATGTGATACCTTGTAACACTCACAAATACCATGCAGACATCCATCTGCTTCCTCCCACTTTATCACCCTCAAAGCGCTTACCTAGTGAAATTAAATTTGAAAACCTCCCAGGAAACTCTTCAGTGTTCCATTTCCCATGAAGCTTTACTAGCCTGTCCCAAAGTGTGTGTGTGTGTGTGTGTGTAGGATCAGGAACTAAAAGAACGATACTAGCACTTGTTATTTTTCTAAAATAAGTTCCCAAGAAACTTCACTACCATTGAGTCAACTATCAGTGGCTAAACTATGCACCCGCCTTTTTGCATCACAGGGCGTATGAGATAGAGAGCTCCCCTTCTCTATCACAGGAAAAGTCTGTTATCTCATCTTCTCTCTTTAATGATATTCTCCTGCCTGAATTCCAGTATCACTGCTACGCATGCATAGAACTGAGTATTCTAGACTCCTCATTTTGAAAAAGGACTATAGATCAGAGGCCTCTGGTAAGATCCCCGTAGCACAATTCTTGATCTGAGAGAATCAAGACACCCAGTTCTGGGGAATCTTTTCCACAGGAAGATGGCAAAGGAAGTGGCTTCCCAATCTATCAGCAGGTGCTGTTATCCCTACTGAGAAGAATCCCCTGCAAGGAAGTCTTGACCCTCAGGGTTTCCAGCTGGCTGGCACAGGAGGCATGTTTTCTTTGGAACAGTCTTACCAGAAGGTACCCATCTACATGGGGTGACATCAAGGGTGATGAGAAGTTCCCACCCTACCGAACATCTCTCCCATCATTGGAGCAGCCCTTTCTCTAGAGGCTTGGTGCTTTTCTTTTTTTAAAAGATTCATTTATTTAGAGAGAAAGGCACAGAGGAAGAAAGAAAGAATATCAAGCAGACTTCTCAATGAGCGGGGAGCCCGATACGGGGCTCGATCCTATGACCCTGAGATCATAACCAGAGCTGAAATCAAAAGTCGGATGCTTAACTGACTGAGCCACCCAAGTGCCCCTAGAGTCTTGGTGCCTTTTCAAATGTGAGTCTCCTTGGAAAGTAAAGGCCTTGTTACCATTGTCACATTTATATGAATGTGCTTCAGTCTCATTATTTCCTCAAAGCCCATTTTGACTGGAAAAGGAGGAAGTTTTACAAAACACAAAAACCATATATATAGAGAGAGGTGAGACATTGGAAGATATATATTACTGGGCATTAATCCCATTCCCTAGGCCATTCCCATCTAAGTCTGGACCCCTCCTACATTAGAATAGCACTGGTGGTCTGCCAGTTCCTTGTATTGTCTGTGGATGTGTAATTTGAAGTGTCGCTGATCTGAATTCTCAATAATATCATTCATATATTCATTTCACCAATATGTACCGCACTCCAACTATGTGCTGGGCACCATACTAGATGGTACACAGGGAACAATGTAAGCCAAAGAATTCTAATCCACCCCAAGGTCAAGTGTCCAACATCCGGATAAGGATCACCTGGATTCATAATCCTGATCATGACAAAGGTGTTAAGGAAGCATTTGGTGTTTATTCGCAGCACTGTAAAGTACCATTAGCCCCAAGAAGTGTCATTATTCACAATTTATTGATCAAGCGATCAAGGCGCAAGGAGGGTAAAGTCAGTGATCCCCATGTTTGATCATCAACACAATTACCCTAAAAGGTTGTTTTAAATGTTTTCCTGGGACCCTCATGGGGGACGTTCTCATTCAGTAGGTCTGGGAAGAACCAGAGAAACGATTTGTAAAGCACTAGATGACGCGGAAACAGTCAGATTGGAGAAACGCTGCTCCATGGCCAAGTGCAGCATCCTCAGACAGATGGCTTCTCATCTGAGCTTCACAAACTAGGAAGGAAGAATTATTATGTTCTTCTCCCTATATGACATGTGAATCAGCTTCAACACACAAAAAGCAATCAGCCCAAAAGACAAAACAAAACAAAATCTCTCTCCATTTTCTTTCTTTTTCATCTACTATAAACAAAGCAATAGAACCAGCGGAATTGATGGCCTTATACACAATCATCTATGATATCCCTGTTTGCAAAACCTCTTTCGGTTTTTCCGTCTACATAAGAGCAATCTAGCAACTTGCTATGAGCCGGATAAAATTACCCCAACACATCAACCAGTGTGTTTCTCCATCGGTTCATTTTTGTCACTAAAAATTAGGAATATCAAAGCCACTTAAGAGACATAACACCTATATAATGGATGGACTCCATTTGGATACCGAATTAAATAAACCAATTGTGAGAAGGTATTTTTAAGACGGTCTGTGAAATATGATTATAGACTGGCTATTAGAAAATTTCAGGGCACCTGGGTGGCTCAATGGGTTAAGCATCTGCCTTTGGTTCAGATCATGATCTCAGGGTCCTGGGATCGAACCCCACATCAGGCTTTCTGCTCAGGGGGGAGTCTGCTTCTTCTTCTCACTCTCCCTTTGTGCTCTCTCTCTTTCTCTCTCAAATAAATGAATAAAATCCTTAAAAAAAGGAAATTCCAAACAATCATTGCTAATTTTGTTAGGTGGGATAATGACAGCATGGTAGTGTAAGAAAATACTCTTGATTTTAGAGTTGTATAGCATAGGCGGGTAAAGTAACATGATGTCTGGGATTTACTTTAAACTACATCAGCAAAGGGGTCAAAGAGGATGAAACAAATATGGCAATATCTTGACAATTGCTGAATCTGGGTGATGGGCATGGGGACTTTTAGATGTATTTGAATTTTCATAATAAAACAACTTTTTAAAGAAATCAACACTCTCACTTCACCAAAGTACCCTTTTTCCCTTGTAGAGGCAAAGTCTCAATGCCTATTAAAACATCTTGACAATAAGTATAATTATGTACCAGATATTCCCTGCACATCTATTCTCTTCTCATTTGTTCTCCAAAAAAATTTTTAATTTGGTTTTTTAAGCTTTAACTGATGGTCATGGAACATAACTTGTCCTAAAAAGTTATTTATCTGAAATTCAAAATCTAACTGGCATTTTGGGGGTTTTTATTTGCCAGACTGGCAACCCTAGACAAGGAGAAAAAGCTCCAAACATGAGTCAGGATATCTGGGTTCAATTTCATCTCTGCCACTGGCCTTGTAAGGAGGAGGAAGCTGCTCTCTGTCTTGAAGTGTTTCTTTCATCATCCAGAACACAAGAGGGTTTCATTCCGGCTCAAAATGCTATGAAATGTGGCTACTACTCTTATGTCAATTCCTCAGATAGAAATACCCTTTTAAAAAGTACACACAAGTTACCACCTCTTTTCAAGGGAATATTGAGAGGGAAATTCAGTAAAGCAAAAACATGTTGCCCCACCCCAAAACATCAGGCTGACAAGCCAAACTAGCCACACCACCATTCATTCAGTGCCTAGAGGGAACCAGATCCTGAAGCAGCCCCTTTCACATATGACCTCATGCTATCCTCACAACAATCCCACATGGTAAATCATACTATCCCCATTTCACAGATATGATGACTGAGGTCCAGAGAGATTAAATAACTTGTCTCTGGTTCACTTCAAAGCCCTGAGCTNTCCTATGACACTGAGATCATAACCAGAGCTGAAATCAAAAGTCGGATGCTTAACTGACTGAGCCACCCAAGTGCCCCTAGAGTCTTGGTGCCTTTTCAAATGTGAGTCTCCTTGGAAAGTAAAGGCCTTGTTACCATTGTCACATTTATATGAATGTGCTTCAGTCTCATTATTTCCTCAAAGCCCATTTTGACTGGAAAAGGAGGAAGTTTTACAAAACACAAAAACCATATATATAGAGAGAGGTGAGACATTGGAAGATATATATTACTGGGCATTAATCCCATTCCCTAGGCCATTCCCATCTAAGTCTGGACCCCTCCTACATTAGAATAGCACTGGTGGTCTGCCAGTTCCTTGTATTGTCTGTGGATGTGTAATTTGAAGTGTCGCTGATCTGAATTCTCAATAATATCATTCATATATTCATTTCACCAATATGTACCGCACTCCAACTATGTGCTGGGCACCATACTAGATGGTACACAGGGAACAATGTAAGCCAAAGAATTCTAATCCACCCCAAGGTCAAGTGTCCAACATCCGGATAAGGATCACCTGGATTCATAATCCTGATCATGACAAAGGTGTTAAGGAAGCATTTGGTGTTTATTCACAGCACTGTAAAGTACCATTAGCCCCAAGAAGTGTCATTATTCACAATTTATTGATCAAGCGATCAAGGCGCAAGGAGGGTAAAGTCAGTGATCCCCATGTTTGATCATCAACACAATTACCCTAAAAGGTTGTTTTAAATGTTTTCCTGGGACCCTCATGGGGGACGTTCTCATTCAGTAGGTCTGGGAAGAACCAGAGAAACGATTTGTAAAGCACTAGATGACGCGGAAACAGTCAGATTGGAGAAACGCTGCTCCATGGCCAAGTGCAGCATCCTCAGACAGATGGCTTCTCATCTGAGCTTCACAAACTAGGAAGGAAGAATTATTATGTTCTTCTCCCTATATGACATGTGACTCAGCTTCAACACACAAAAAGCAATCAGCCCAAAAGACAAAACAAAACAAAATCTCTCTCCATTTTCTTTCTTTTTCATCTACTATAAACAAAGCAATAGAACCAGCGGAATTGATGGCCTTATACACAATCATCTATGATATCCCTGTTTGCAAAACCTCTTTCGGTTTTTCCGTCTACATAAGAGCAATCTAGCAACTTGCTATGAGCCGGATAAAATTACCCCAACACATCAACCAGTGTGTTTCTCCATCGGTTCATTTTTGTCACTAAAAATTAGGAATATCAAAGCCACTTAAGAGACATAACACCTATATAATGGATGGACTCCATTTGGATACCGAATTAAATAAACCAATTGTGAGAAGGTATTTTTAAGACGGTCTGTGAAATATGATTATAGACTGGCTATTAGAAAATTTCAGGGCACCTGGGTGGCTCAATGGGTTAAGCATCTGCCTTTGGTTCAGATCATGATCTCAGGGTCCTGGGATCGAACCCCACATCAGGCTTTCTGCTCAGGGGGGAGTCTGCTTCTTCTTCTCACTCTCCCTTTGTGCTCTCTCTCTTTCTCTCTCAAATAAATGAATAAAATCCTTAAAAAAAGGAAATTCCAAACAATCATTGCTAATTTTGTTAGGTGGGATAATGACAGCATGGTAGTGTAAGAAAATACTCTTGATTTTAGAGTTGTATAGCATAGGCGGGTAAAGTAACATGATGTCTGGGATTTACTTTAAACTACATCAGCAAAGGGGTCAAAGAGGATGAAACAAATATGGCAATATCTTGACAATTGCTGAATCTGGGTGATGGGCATGGGGACTTTTAGATGTATTTGAATTTTCATAATAAAACAACTTTTTAAAGAAATCAACACTCTCACTTCACCAAAGTACCCTTTTTCCCTTGTAGAGGCAAAGTCTCAATGCCTATTAAAACATCTTGACAATAAGTATAATTATGTACCAGATATTCCCTGCACATCTAATTCTCTTCTCATTTGTTCTCCAAAAAAAATTTTAATTTGGTTTTTTAAGCTTTAACTGATGGTCATGGAACATAACTTGTCCTAAAAAGTTATTTATCTGAAATTCAAAATCTAACTGGCATTTTGGGGGTTTTTATTTGCCAGACTGGCAACCCTAGACAAGGAGAAAAAGCTCCAAACATGAGTCAGGATATCTGGGTTCAATTTCATCTCTGCCACTGGCCTTGTAAGGAGGAGGAAGCTGCTCTCTGTCTTGAAGTGTTTCTTTCATCATCCAGAACACAAGAGGGTTTCATTCCGGCTCAAAATGCTATGAAATGTGGCTACTACTCTTATGTCAATTCCTCAGATAGAAATACCCTTTTAAAAAGTACACACAAGTTACCACCTCTTTTCAAGGGAATATTGAGAGGGAAATTCAGTAAAGCAAAAACATGTTGCCCCACCCCAAAACATCAGGCTGACAAGCCAAACTAGCCACACCACCATTCATTCAGTGCCTAGAGGGAACCAGATCCTGAAGCAGCCCCTTTCACATATGACCTCATGCTATCCTCACAACAATCCCACATGGTAAATCATACTATCCCCATTTCACAGATATGATGACTGAGGTCCAGAGAGATTAAATAACTTGTCTCTGGTTCACTTCAAAGCCCTGAGCTTTACACCACGTTTCCATGCCTCCAATTCTCTCACGCAGAGAGCATCAGTCACTGGAAGGCAGAACAGGGCAGGCGCCAGCTCCTAGCTCCTCAGTAAGGCCTTTAGATTTTTCTCTTGTGAACGGATCCCAATGATGCCTGGTATATTCATGTTAAAACACAAATACAGTGGGTTTTAGAACTGGAGAAAACAGAATTGCCAAGTACTTATTGGCTTTCATTTTATTTGTTGCTATTTATCAATTATATCTATCATTTCACCAAGTCTGACTAATTGTTTCCGGGATGCACAGCACGACACCGGACGTTGTAGGAGTTGCTTTGCTCTCTTGGAATTTAGCCCATTGTGGAGACAAAATACAGACGTGTGAGTCAGGCAACAAGTAAAGACATTACGTACACTGAGTTATTTAATGAGGCACGTCCAAGAATGACACAGGGAGAAGCATGTGGGCTGGGGGCGCTGTCAAGAACACAGGGAGGAAGCGGGATTTAAACTAGGCTGTACCAGGAAGGGTTTGAAAGAGTTGGAGAGGAAGGAAAAGGCCTTCCAGGCAAGTGGAACCACCTCAGGACTCCCAGAGGAAGGGACTTCGAAAAGAGTCTCGAGGGAAAAGGAGTCAGATGATTAACGAGAGAGGGAAGTGCATGGGCAAAAGCACAGATGATCGAGACCAAAGACATATTTAGGGACCAAGCAGATCAGTGTGTGGGGCCCCCAGGTAACAGTTGAGGAAGTGGTAGGAAATGAGAATGACAAGCAGACCTCATGCCTATAAGGAATGGGAAGCAGCTAAAGGCTTTTGAGTAGGCAGATATGTTCAAATGAATGTTTGGGGGTAACTGGTCTAGCTGTGAAACGTACGTTCGGTTCCATTCGATCTACAAAATATATATATGGAGGGCCTGGTGCACTAAGATACAAAGATGAATCAGACACAGTTCCTAAGCTTAAGAAATTCATAGTTCAACAAGACAAGACTGCCAATTACAAGATCATGTAAGTTGCTCATTAATTTAATTTATGACATTATCTGTGGCAGGCATTGTTAGTTTTCTATTCAATAGATATGCCTCTCTTTGTCATTAGTAATAGAATCCAATATTGTCTGTAAGACTATGTGTAAAACCTCAGGAATGAATCACACTTCGTTGAAGCCAGTATTTCTCAACTTTATTTTTTTAAGATTTTATTTATTTATTTGAGAGAGAGAGAGAGCACAAACAGGGTGGAGAGGGAGAAGGAGAAGCAGGCTCCCCTCTGAGCAGGGAGCCTGATGCGGGGTTCGACCTGAGGACCCTGGGATCATGACCTGCGCCAAAGTCAGACGCTTAACCGACTGAGCCACCCGGGCGCCCCTCAACCTTTTTTTGTGATCATCCCCAAGGGCATTTTTAAACACTTTTTTCCTAATCACCTCACCCATGAAATTTTAATACCATATATATGTCTGTTCATGTATTATATGTATATCTGTATATAGTGTATTTTTACCCATAAAAAGAGTAAGATTTTTTCTGCCTCTTTTCTCCACTAAAAAACTCTATCTTCCATTAGGGATGATATCAAAGCACCACCCTATCCCTATCCCACCACCTTATCCCACCCTCGCCCAGCCCCCACCCCAACCATCCCCATTATGGATGCCTTGTCTAAGGCAATTATAGCAATTCTGTTTCCTATTCCTCCACCTGCCTGGAAGCTGGGTTGGCCATGTTCCCCAGTTCCCACAGCAACACTGAAGCTATTACCTGTTTGAGAGGTGTCTGGGCAACTTTTTGCTTTCCTAGAAAAAGAGAGAGCCCCTGCCAATTTCACCTCCCTCCATCTCCACCCAGCCCTACACGTCTGGATGCGTGATGAATACACAGGGCTCAAGGCTGCAGCAGCCATCTTGCAACCACGATGAAAGACAAGAGAACTGCAGACACAGTGTCACTGAGCCACTGAGCCACTGAGCCCGTGACAGAGACAGAGACGTCCAGACTTCTTGTTATATGGGAGACGTTATCGGGATTTTTGTTAAGTTACTGTTAACCAGGTATGGTATAAGTTGCAGCTGAAATCGTTACGAACCTATATGATATGTCTCACGGACCACAGCTGTCCTGACAAGATCATGAGTTATTGTTAAACCAAAGCCAGAGACAACCACACACAAAAACAAAACATATAACCAAGAATATTACACAAGTCAAACAGGAAACTGCACTCATGTTTAAAAGGAAAATTCTCTCCTTTGCTAAACTAATCAACTATAAAATAATTTAAAAGGATTCCAATTAATATTCAGCATTTAAAACTAATAGACTTTCAGATATATTATTGTGTAGAAAAATGGCCCTGAAAGGCTACAAGGTAATTTTCTTACATTACGCCAGAATGAATACATTTATGATTTGCCTAGTAGGTATGTCTTTCAAAATATTTAGATGTCAGTTATCTCTCAGTTAAATATTTAGATGCATCAGGAAAATGTGCCTCTTAAAGTATACCTTCGGGACTCTTTTCACATAAAAATTTTTAAATAGTCATCTATATGCATCAATTGCATGTTTTATACTTTCCTTAAATTCTTATTATAGCTAAAGTTATTTCTCTCTTATTTTAAAAACGTAAACCACTCACAAACCTATTTAATAACTCCAACATCTCCCATTAAAAGTGATTTTCGAAAGGCTTATCAAGTTTCAAAATATAAGAGACTTGAGATCCCTCTAAATCTCAAAAGATAAAATTTAATTATAGGTTTAGGGCTCTCAAAGCATTGGGTTGCTTTCAAAATGTCAAAATAATTCTCATATCAAAATCATTTTACTAGTTTCATCATTAGCATAACACCACAAATTGACTTTATTTTAATAAGGAGTGTTGGCCTTTTTATTATATAAATAATACATGATAATTACAGGAAATACAGGAAAAATCAAAAACATTTAAAAATTATATGTAATCTTACCACACACTAGATGATAATTTTTAATATATTGGTTTATTTTCACATTCTGAATTCAAGTATAAAAAACATATAGAGGGGCGCCTGGGTGGCACAGCGGTTAAGCGTCTGCCTTCAGCTCAGGGCGTGATCCCAGCGTTATGGGATCGAGCCCCACATCAGGCTCCTCCGCTATGAGCCTGCTTCTTCCTCTCCCACTCCCCCTGCTTGTGTTCCCTCTCTCACTGGCTGTCTCTATCTCTGTCGAATAAATAAATAAAATCTTTAAAAAAAAAACATATAGAGGCCTTTTTAAGCAAAAATATATAATTTTATACTCTATACTCATTAAACATCCCTCAAAAAATATTTTAATGGGGCGCCTGGGTGGCGCAGGTTAAGCGTCTGCCTTCGGCTCAGGGTGTGATACTGGCGTTATGGGATCGAGCCCCACATCGGGCTCCTCCACTGTGAGCCTGCTTCTTCCTCTCCCACTCCCCCTGCTTGTGTTCCCTCTCTCACAGGCTGTCTCTATCTCTGTCAAATAAATAAATAAAATCTTTAAAAAAATTAATAAATATTTAGTAGGCTTAAATATAATTTATTTAATGATACCTTTCTGTTGGACATTTTAGCTTATTTTTAGGTTTCTTTATTATAAAAAAATTATTGTGTTAAAAAGTTTTTGTTTTATAATAAAATACTTCTTGTTTTCTTACGAATAACTGTTAGAAGGGGTCAAAGGCTATAAACATTTTAAGGTTATTCATTCCTGCTGCTCAGTTCCTTGCAATTTTTCTGAAAAGAGTCCTTTCTACAGGCATCTAAAATAACTCAAAGTAATAATTTAGGACAGAGCCTACTGAGTAGTGAGAAAAAAAGATCATTCGACTCTTTTTCCCTGACTGGCTAGTGATATTGTTTATAAATTGTACTTTGGCCAATATTTTATAGGAAAAGGAAAAACTTGATAATAATTTGAAAGTTCCTGATCAAGCTCTAAAAGACTGTGAAGGCAACTGAATTTGTTTTGTTATTTCCCCTGCATTTTACCCCAGTAATTAATTTGTTAAAGATCTAGTATTTAGGGGCACCTGGGTGGCTCAGTCGTTAAGCGTTTGCCTTTGGCTCAGGGCATGATCCCAGAGTTCTGGGATCGAGCCCCACATCAGGCTCCTCCACTGGGAGCCTGCTTCTTCCTCTCCCATTCCCCCTGCTTGTGTTCCCTCTCTCTCTGGCTGTCTCTGTCAAATAAATAAATTAAAATCTTTAAAAAAAAAAAGATCTAGTATTTAAGAATTGTTCAGCACTCTCAAAATTGGCAAAAAAAAAAAAAAAAAGAGAGAGAGAGAGAGAAGTAATTACAATTGACAGATAAAATAATGAGCTACATACCTGTTGAGAAATAAAACCAGTCATGACCAAAAATATAACAGAAGGAACACCAACATTTAAATTCCAAGTAGTGTGAATGAATGTAGGAAAATTTTTTTAAATCATGATCATTACAACCTCTAAAGAAAGGACCAGCTAACCAGGGGAAGCTTTAAAATCATATAACTTCGTAAGTTTGGCTGGTCCCAGGTCGAAAACAAAATTTTGAACATAAGCTAAAGCTGAAAGTGCTGGTGATTTTTTTCTCATGAGTGCAATTGCACAATCTAGTTTCTACACTGAAAACCACAAGAGTCTAGCCCCTGTTGGAAGAGAAACTTTTATTTTTCCTTCCATGTATCTGTGTGTTGGGTCTTTCCTGGATGACATGTCAAATGCGTAGCCCTTGGGGAAATCCAAAACTATTGGTTTGGGTTTTGATATTTTGATCCAGATTTTATACAGGACTCCCCTGCTGTCCATGTGTTCTTATGGCTCTAGAATTGAATAGAAACATTGCCTCAATCCACATTGAGAAGTTGCTCTTCCTGAGACAGGGAGAATGAAGAGAAAGAAAAGGTAGTGATAGGACTCAGCAAAGATACCACACTTTCCAGCCCTTCATTAATTCAAGTGATCCATTTAAGCATCGGCTGTATTCTTACTACATTAGGAAGCAATGTTTCCTTTGAGCTTCTTTCTATATATTCTGCACATTTTGGAGGGAAAGCACTAGCGTGATGGCGTTTTAAATATGTAAAAACTTCATTAAATACTAACGAATAAAACATAAACACCTATATTTAAATTATAAGTTACATGCCACATTTGCTAAGATGAACATGTATAGCTATTATGGTGGCAAAGTCCACATTGTTACAGATATTTCTCTGATATTACCAGATAGTCTACGTATAGGAATATAGTGACAATATTATTTTAGCAGATGTAGGAAACTGTGGTACTGTCAACAAGTGAGATTTTTCTGCCTTTTCCCCTCCTATTTCCTGTATGTACGATCAACACCCTCCTCTACTCCCTCATCACGTCCACAGGAAGAGAGAGAGAGAGACTATGGATATAAATTTTGGCAAGTTACTGCCCAAAGATATTGGCGCTTAAGGAAAACCAGGTTTTATGCAAAGAAAGCATACCAAGGGGATTTCTAAATCCTTCGAGTGTTTTTGTAGTTGATGACAGTGGCTTTACATCATTTAAATTTGGATTGAACTATATGGCTTTCCTTTTCCCTGTTGGGAGGAATCATCACAGGCATTCTTACACGTCTCAATCATGGTGGAGATCACTTTCAGCTGGAGCAAAGACAGGAAAAAATTTGTGTGGCAACTGAGAAGGCTTGGGTTGAGATTTGTATGTTCGGAAGAGCTTAAGAAGGCATCAGCTGGAATGGTAGTGGGGAAAGGAAAGGAAAGTCAGGGTCCTGTCCCAAAGAAAGGAACCTCTGAAAGAATGCAAGGGCCTTAAGGAAGAGATACGTGCCGTCAGTTCTCTGCATTGGCAACTAGGTGAGCAGGCATAAGGACACAGCAGGGAGGGCAATGTCCAGGAGACAAGAGTGGTGGAGGGCTTGCTGTTGGCCTTTGGCGAACAAGGACTATTTCTGTTTTGTGGGCTGAAACTGAATATTCTATGATGCAGTATTATTATTAAAATGTGTCGAATGTATGAAATTAAAATAAAACTGACTACATTGAAACACTGTATTGAAATGGGCAGGAGACCCAGTCATGGGTGTACAATACTTAAACTGATTATAGAAGTTGAGCTGCACTAATTACTTGAATATATTTGTCATACATTTTCTTTTTCTTTTTCTACCTTGAAAAAGATCTATAATCCTGGGTTGCCTTTGGCTCAGGTCATGATTTCAGGGTCCTGGGATCCCCGTGTCAGGCTCTCTGCTCAGCGGGGAGCCTGCTTCCCCCTCTCACTCTCCCTCTGTGCTTTCCCTCTCTCTCCCAAATAAATAAATAAAATCTTTTTTAAAAAAGAAAAAGATGTATAATCCTTACGCTATGCAAGACCAAGAGAAATCTGACTCATATTTCACAATTCATTTAGCCAATTGCACATATTTTTTTCTCTGGAGGGTTGAAGATGGGGTGCATTTCCACTCCCCATCCTGTATCTGCCCACTCTACTAACATGACACGATAACATGGTCTTATCACTTTTAACAGAATTGGCTAATTTAAACAGTTGGGTTTCGGGTAAATCTCCAGACCTTGCCTGAGCCCCTATCACAGTACAAGCAGATAGGAGATTAACGAAGACGTGATCTTCCTACCAAAAACACCCAGTTCTCCAAATTGCAAGTCAGGTACCCACTAACAAAAGATGACCAACTGGGTTTCTGTGGTTTAAGGCTACACAGGAAAAGGACTTATCTCCAAAGTTATACAGACGCTCAGCTTCAGATAGGAAAACCTATGCTTTATACTCAGAACCAAGCACATTACACACAGGCTGTGGCCTTTCCCCCCAAAAAAGCAGCCTGACTGAGTATCCAGTACTCACCGAGGGGCGACCGTTGGCCCCACACCTGTCGCTATCCTCTGGAGTTGGCCATATCAGTCTTTACAACTGCCTGCATTTCCAAAAGGAATCGCATGACCATAAATCAGACATTAAAGTAGAATTTTGAGAGACCTGCTTTCCCAAACGGGAACTCCGGCTTCACGTAAGAGAATTCAGAATTAAGGACTTAGAGCATGAGTCACAGATACTCCGAAAACAAACTCCGCCCCACACGTCCATGCGTTTACTCAAGTGAAAGATCCAGTACAATAAAATTATACGTACATCTGCCATCTTGTCCTCATTTGAACCATCACCTGGAAAGTCAGCATTTCTCTTTGGCAGCTAAATACAGCACCAGCAATAATCAGAACTTTTTTGTATTGACAATCTCTGAGCAGAAGTTCTTCATTTGAGGACTCTGGACTAGTGGGAAGTCATGGGTGGGTTTCAGGGGCCCCCAAGTCCCTACAATTGTCTGGCTAATGTGCATGTTCCTTCATTCCTGTGCTTTTTCCCAGGAAAGTTTTTGGTTCTCAACAGATTCTTAAAGGAATTTGTTGGGGGGCGGGGGGAGTGATTAGGAAACACTGCTCTGAAGCCTAAGCCAGTCGGTCCATGAAAAACCCTTTCAAGCGGGTATTTCACGACTAGGGGAGTCAGGAGGTTACCCTCACACACCAACAGACCCTGAGTGGGGCCTCTAGTGCTAAGAAGGGTTGTGATTTATTCTGGATGTAGCATGCTATGTCCCAAGACACCAGCGCCCCTGATGGTAGGGAATGTGAAACTTTTTTAAAGTAAAAGATTCATCTTCAGGATAAAGTTGGAAGAACCCAAGACATGAAAAGCTGTTTGAGAGCTTATTACAATCACTAGAGTTCTTCTAAAGCCAGCGAAGCAGATAATATCAGTACCATGGCTCCTGGTACTGCAATATCATTCACTTTCATATGTTTACTTTGTTATACGCTGTTGTTATGGCATATGTCTAAGTGTTATTACTATTTTGAGTGGTACAGTTCTATGTAGAAAGTACTACATTTCATTGAAAAGTAGACTTCCTTTGCTTCTTTAATGTAATGTTATCATACACTGAGGCCCAAAATGTTTTCTGGACATAGCACGCTAATTACCACCTCCCGGTGGTCTAAAATAGAATGTTGATGGGACCTAGACTCCCCGCTGGCCTCCTCTCTATGCTACCAACTTGTAGTTCCCTCATTCACAGCTACTTCCAGTTGGTCCAAATGCCTCACAAGAGTCATTTCATGGTGAAAGGGAATTTGGTGATACAACCAAATTTAGTTAAGGAGTGGCATAAGGATGGCCTCCTGTTTTTAGTTTGTTTCTATAGACTCAGGACAGTGACTTGTCCCTTCTGGGCTTTCTCTGTTGTCATACCCCTTTACATCATCAGCCCTTAGATCCTAAGCCTCAAGGTCACAGCCTCACCCCCAACACACACACACACACACACACACACACACACACACACACACTCCTTGATACTACATTCCCTTGGCCAATTCAAACTATTACCCTTAATCTGGCAGTGTTTCTTAAAGTATAATTTGCAGACCATTTGTATCAAAAAAACTTTATGGAATGGGAAGACTTGTGAAAAATGAATATTCCTGCCAACCCCCAGACCCTGAATCAGAATCCACAGAGGCGGAGCCTGGAAGGTTGCATTTGTTAACATGAGCCGCATCCAACCTGACAACCCTTAAAAGCACTATAATTTGAGAATCCATGATTTAGAAGAATCATTTCCTCTCTGGTTTGAGTCCTATTGTTTTCAGATCTAAATGGAACTGCTTTCACATCCATCTTGCTCATCTCTGAGGTCAGCATTTCCCTGTCTTTTCCTACGAAATGTCCTCTCCTCTCTCTGGGCTTTGCCAGTTGATTTTCTCTGGCTATTTTTCAGCCTCTACGTTAACAAGTCTTTAGTACCCAGCCAGTCACTCCTCCTCCTTCCTGAGCTGCTCTAAAGACACCCCCTTTGTGGGGCACCTGGGTGTTAAGCTTCAGACTCTTGATTTCGGCTCAGGTCATGATCTCAGAGTCCTAGGATTGAGTACCTCATCGGGCTCCCAGCTCAACAGGGAGTCTGCTTGTCTCTCTCTCCCAACGCCCCTCCCCTTCCCCTCCCCACCCTCCCCCTCTTCCTGTTCATGGGTGTACATGCAAACTTGCTCTCTCTCTCTCTCTCAATTAAATCAATCAACCAATCAATCAATCTCGAAGGAAAAAAAAAGAAAAAAAGAAAGAAAGAGACCCTCTTATCATCCACCACTCGGGACTGCCTGGGTCCAAACTCTCTTTGCAATACCCCGCCCAGAGAGTCACATATCTGCATGTCATATCTGCATATCAAAGGCAAACCTCATCTGGACCACAAAACTCATAGTCTTCCCAGTTACATGTTAAAACCCCTTAAGGACACTTATTTACAGGCCCTCTCCATATTTTTTAAAAACACACACACCACTACTCCAATAAATGAAATAAAAACAAAATTCTATCATTTTACCGTACTAATCCACTAAATGCTTGCATTGTTTTACCCTCACATTTAATCTTTACTCATAACAAAATCAGAATATAAGTGAACATTTTAATCCTGTGTTTCTAATTTAACACCATACCAAATATATTTTCATAACTACCATAAAGTCATTACCTTTAATGACTACAAAGTATTCCATGGAGTTAATGCTGTCAGAATCATTATTCCTTAGGTTATGAGAGACTATGTTCCTGCATGTTATTTTTTTCCTTCTTTGAATTATTTGTTTAGAATAAATTCCCAGAGATAGAATTAAGGAATCAAAATATATGAGCATTTTAATGGTTCTTAACACATATTGCCAAGTCGCCATATTTGTATTTTACATAGTTCCTTGATGGTGTACCAATAAGATTTTTAGCCGCCTCTCCTCAAAAAAAGTGTGGGGAGGCTTCTTTACGATGTTTGCCAATTTCCATGGTGTAAACTCTCCTACCATGTGCAGGTTCAAGCTATGAGCTTCAGTGCGGACTTGGTAGCACACCGTTATATAATGTTTCTATCAAACAGGTAAATTGAAGAGCATCGATAATAGTAAAATGTAGTAAATAGGAAGTAATGTGTTTTGAGTATTTACTATATTTATTTTTAACATCATTTATTGAACTGTAAGTTATAGAATTTAATTTTTAATGTCAGCTGTGTTTGACAAAATTGCAAAATATCTGGAAATATTACAATCGGCTCTTGCAAACAAGCACAGTCAGCCTCCTACACACCACTACAAATATCTCACTTGAATATTTCACAAGAGCACGTCTTTTTTTTTTTTTTTTTTTTTTTTTTTTTTCGGGCTCCTAAAAAATTTCCCCCTTTCCCTATTCCCATCTGTTGTCACAAACAATAACCATGCTTTTAGGTTAGCAAGTTATGCAAATATATAATGAATAAAGCATAATGCAAAAAAAAAATAGAGCAGGAGGTCTATCTGGGTCAATTAATTCCACCTGCCCTCCCCCAATTTGGACAATACTCTCTTCATGCACTTATCCACTAGTGTTTTTTCACGGGGTCACTTATAACAACTACTCAATTATGTACTAACTCAAACAATGACTGAATTACTGACTATGAGCAGTTCTCGTGGCAAATGTGATTAGAACCATACTGCCTGTTACTTAACCACTCTCTTCTTTGGTTTTCTTTTCTACGAAATGGGGAAGAGGTCACTGCTGACTACAGTATTACAAGAAACTAAGCGTAGAGATAAGAAGGCTCCAACTTAGGCTCTAAGAAGCAATTGAGTGTTCCGTAATGTTTTGAAATTTTCTTCCAAAAGTAATTCATCAGTATTCTGTTTTACTGGAAAAGAGAAATGGAAGGGTGATCTGGCACTTTCTCCCTTGAAAGCAAATTCGTTTCTTTGGGCTTTCCCTGAGTAAAAATGAACAGCCTCTCCATGTATATAACAGAATTTTTAAAGTGGCACCCTACCACTTGAGTGTTAAAATGTAAATATGGTTGATGAAAACTCTAAACATGTCCACACGTTTAACTCAGTTATCCCACCCCCAGGAATTCTCCTAAGAAATAAATTCAAAACAAAGGAAAATACTTTTGTATGTCGATATTAATCACAACAAAGAGAAGATCAGTTGGCCTCATTTCAGCACTTACTCAACTTACCATCTAGGTGCCCTGTTAGAAGAGTTCTGGATTAACGGCTCTCAAAAGCTCACCTATAGAATAACTGTCTCCAAGTCACCTGGGGGAAAGGGTTTGTACTGATTATCACACAGATTCCTGGATCAAACCCCAGGGCTGTGATGTGATACATGGGAAGTGCTAGTTTTTAACATTCCCCAAGTGGGTTTGATGTCCAGCCAACTTTAGGAACTAGGATTCCAGGCCAAAACCATATAAATCAAATCATCTCTGAACAACTGTCCACATCCAGAGAACAGTACATCTTCTTACACAAAGCACCAAGAGGGTGCTTAGGGCTTCAAGCAGCTGCTTGAGTCAAATGACTGAAGAGCCACATAGAAGACTTTGTTTCTGTCAACCCATCCACCTGCCGCCATTCACCCTTTCCATCTCGGACACCCTCCTTGCTTGCACTGCCCACCCCGGCACCCACTACTGTCGTGCTGACTTCTGTCATGCCCCACTTTGGCACCCCATCCCGACTTGGGCTCACCCCTTTGCATACACAAAGCCCCATCTTTCCTCCCTTCTATTATTAGTGGGGCTCTAGAAGGGAAAAAATATTACTATTTGACCAAGGCAAACCGCACATATAATTAAGAAATCCCTGTATAATGAACATTTTGGCCATATTTGCATTTTTTTAAAGGGTGCTTACTATCCCCCAAAAATCTCTAGTCTGGAGAGTGGAACAGGAAGGCAGGACACTTTTCAATCTTGGGTCACCCAAGCATCTAGAACACAGATAAGCACTGTGGGCTCTCCTTGTCAACATGGTCAATGAGTAGAAGTAGGTTTTTGGCTGTGCCTTGCTAGCACTAAAATTAAAATACCATACAACTAAATAATTTAATTTAAGCTGGCCAGGGAAGAAGAGTCACCGTCTGCCTCTGCCTCGAATGCCAAAAACACCTCTAAAATTCCACCCAAAGCATTCAGAGAGCAACATCAGTCCCAGATGCTCACAAATAACACAGCAGGCCCTCAGAGGGCTGTCTCGTAAGTCCGACCATCATATATGGAAAGACTTAAAAATTCAGTTTCTAATCTTGTTTTCCTTTTTTCATATATATTATTGCTATAAAATAGACAACCCTGTCCCTATTCCATACTTGGTGCTCAAAAAAATATTAATGTCCAGCCTTCACCCATTAGCCCCATTTTCCTTTGAAAGGAACACTGGCATTAAAAGACTTACTTACAGATATCTTTTTCCCAACTGGGGACCACATCATCTTCATTCTCACGTCCCTACCAAGTCCTTAATAACAACGGTAATAGCTACATTTCTTGACAGTTTATTTTATGCCAGGCACTAGACTAAATGCTTTACATACTTTTATCTCATTTTTACCCTTAAAACAATTCTCTGACACAGGTATTTACAGTTATCAGAGCTCCTTTACAAATACTTGTTTTTAATCTGAGAATTGAAGAATGCGTGTCCACATCAAAACAACAGCACCAGATTCAACACAAGGTGATCTGTCTCCAAAGTCTGGTTTCTCGCTCACCATACTATATTTCTGTTAGTAGGTGGATGCAAATTTTTCACAATTCAGGGAAAAAAAGTGCTCCGAATCATTGGGGAAAAAGTACCAGCTGATCCATAACTTCTCATTCAGGTATGCAAAGGAAGCAATACAGATTTCATGGAATGTTTGAACTGGCTTTTGAAGACTAGAGGCTCGCTTGGTCAACCAACTCATCCTCCCAAGAGGAAAGCCACTTTAATACTGGATGACAGACATGTAAGAAGCAGAAATGGAGGTCTTACATGAACCCCCAGCTGCACAAACCTTTCTCGGCATCAGTGGTGTAGTAAGGGAAGCCAGGAGAGGGAAGGCAAGTGGTAGGTCACACACATGGAGATGCATAAAGTAGCCTCAACATGAAGAGACTGGGATCTCTGGGCTCCCTGTCACCTGGAATTTTGTGAGAGCTGTGAGAGCTGAGAAGAGGAGCCTGAGGGCCTAAGAAGACCAGAACACTATTGAAAGGCATCTGTTCTGCTCAGCAGCCTCTCGGGGTCCTCTGTAACCTGTCTACACCTGAATTTTCCAAGCTTATTTCCTGACTATGTGTAAAACAAACTTTCTTCTTTTGGGGGGCCAGTCTCTTCCACTGGACTGCTCATCTCATCAGTCTCACCTTTGTGCCTTTGCCCACACAGTTCTCCTGAGCAAATTAACCTTCCCCTTCTCCACCTACTCAAATCTCCTGTCTTTCCAAGGCCACGTCTTCCAGACCGACTCTAGCTTACCCTTAAACCCCCTTCTTGGAACTCCTGTAACTTATAGCCCACATCACCCTGATATTCACACAATTCCCATCTTGTACTGCTTCCTGAATTTCACTTCTCACCATGACTACTAGATTATAAATTCCCCGGGTAGAGAATTCCTTATATTTCTCTTATATCTTCCACAGCACCAGCTTGGAACCAATAAGTGATTACTGACTATTTATTGCTTGCCTGAATATTTCAATGGCAGCTTTAATTTAGGGAAGCACCTCAAACTAGTGATTTCCCTAGCTTTATTTAGCTACAACCCAGGCTATTGATGGTACCTCTCAGCATGTCTCCAAATCAAACCACCTCAAAAACTTAATTTAATTCAATTTAAAAATAAATACTTCGGGGCGCCTGGGTGGCACAGCGGTTAAGCGTCTGCCTTCGGCTCAGGACGTGATCCCGGCGTTATGGGATCGCCCCACATCAGGCTCCTCTGCTATGAGCCTGCTTCTTCCCTCTCCCACTCCCCCTGCTTGTGTTCCCTCTCTCGCTGGTTGTCTCTATCTCTGTCAAATAAATAAATAAAATCTCTAAAAATAAATAAACAAAAAATAAAAATAAATACTTCTGCATCATATGCCACTTGTAGAAAGAGGACTTGAGCCCTGGCAATAGGTGGAACAGACAGGCGAGGAATTCCTGATCCAAATCCTCCTCATTGGGATTTTGGTTGGTTTCTTTTCTGATTAAGAAAATTTTAAAACTCTTATTCATACAGAGACACCTGGGTGGCTCAGTCAGTTAAGCATCTGCCTTCAGCTCAGGTCATGATCACAGGGTCCTGGGATCAAGTTCCACATCGTGTTCCTTGCTCAACAAGGAGCATGCCTCTCCCTCTGCCTGTTGCCGCTCCCACTGTTTATGCTGTCTCTCTCTCTCTCTGACAAATAAATAAGTCTTAAAAAAAAAAAAAACCTCCTATTTGTACAACTGAGAGGATCTTTATATTTACTTATCAAACATAGAGTGATATTAAACTACCCAAATATTTGAATTCAGTCATAGTCGATCACAAGCATTTGAATTCTCTAGAAGAATATATGAAAAAACAAAAGCCAACTATTATAACTTGTAACATTTCAAAAGCTATACGCATCTTGTCAGGATGGCAGGGGGAGTTGGACACCAGAGCAACTCCACTTTCCCCCATAAAACGGTTTCATACTTTACAACAGGTAGAACGAGATCATTACTGTGTGTAGCCTGGAGTAAAAGCTACATAAATTGGAGAGATTTCTTTTGACACTGAGGAAATATTTTCAAAGAAGCCAAAGTCTTACCTGTTGTAGAATGCCGAAGAAATTTCTTGACACCAAAATGCCTGACTCCGGAAGTTAATCTGTTCAGTGCAGGTAAGTAAAAGCAAAAGCTGCCCGAGCCCTTTCACTGTTAGGATTTCCTTCTGGGATCAACGTTTCCTTCCTCCCCAAGAATATACCTGATTCACGTTGGAAGAACCAAGAATGCCAGAGTTGAACTAGTAGAGAATCCAGCCCAAGATGGTTGGGTTTAGCGTGTGCGGTGACTGAGGTGGCAGGAACAATCCGAACGTGACGATAGAGATTAGCAAGTTCCTGTGCATAAGTCAATTTCCTGTAGCTGGCTTCTCTGAAGAGGGGATTTCATTTGTGTGGGTTTACCCGTATGTGTGTGTGTGTGTGTGTGTGCAGGCGCACGTGCATTTCTCTCCGTGACAATATGAAAACTTTCCCAGATAAGAGGCCCCTCTGTTTCCCACCAACAAATCACCTGTGTAAAACTGAGGAAAGGAAGAGTGAAAAACCCAGATGATTCCTTAAGGGAGTGAAATAAAGCAGGGGGAAAAAAAAAGAAAGAAAGAAAGAAAAAAAAAAGTCCACTCCTCTAACTGGTCTTAGTTCATTTCAGCTTAGGAAAAAAAACACCTTAGAACATACACGTCAGCTTGGTGAACATACTAACTGTGGAGGGAAAACAGTAGGTGGGTAGTTTGTTTTTCTTTGATTTATTAATAGCTATCAAGTAATAATTTAGAAAGAACTGACTCAGCCAGAGCAAGAAGCTGAGGCAGCCCCACCATGAATTCACCCTTTTTTGGACCAGCACCTGCGTTATGAGGTAGGTGACTGAGTTGTTTTCAGACTCCTCACAGTTTCATTATTTGCCTCTAAACACAAATTTACTTTTTTTTTTCCTTCTGTGCAATGCAGGTGTAGAGACCATCTGCATCTAGGTTACGGTGAAGTTGCCTAGAATGATAAATATCATGACGTGCGCACACTCCCCCATGCCTCAAATCCCTGAAAGCTACTGCCCCCAAATGCTATGGCCCAGGGTGAAATCGTAGTCAATATCTATGTGCCATAAAGATCCAGTAAACTCCGTTCGAGTCAACAAACATCTATACAGCCCTTACTATGTGTAAGATCAGTGTGGGGCGCTGGAGTAGGGCTCCCACCACACAGAGATGAGATGCCATTTCTCACTCAGAATGGTTAAAATCAAGTGACATAGAAGGACATGCTCATAAGGGAGATATTCCGAATCAGGATTTATTTACAAATCTCACTTGAAAAATCCTGGGACACAGGAGTCAGGTAAAAGGCAAGTGTGTGCAACCATTTTACCAGTTAAAATAGCCACTGAGCATTGACATGGATTCTCTCATAGCATTCCAGGAAGCCTCACTGGCCTCCAGGAGGCCCCACAGACCAGTAGCATCATTTGAGGGTCATCCTTATCATTGTAGACTCAGAATCCTGTTATGCACCTGACACTGTGCACTGAAGAAAAGCACAAAGACCAAGACAGATCTATTTCCTGTCCTCACAGCACCTATGTCCTAGTTGGGTGGGGGGAGCGGGGAACAAACAAAACCATTCAAATACATGCAATAAGTACACATTGTAGCGGTTATTACAAAGGAACCAGAGAAGAAGCTGAGCTAGACAGCAAGACAATATCTATGTCCTAGATGTGGTCCAGGAGGGCCTCTTTAAGAAGCTAACATTTAAGCTGAGACCTGTGATTCTCAGCCCTGGCTAAAAATTAGAATCATCTGGGAAGCTTTAAAAAAAATACCAATAGCTAGGCTTACCCCTAGAGATTCTAGTTTAATTTGTCTGGGTTGGAGCCTGGGTATTAACATACCCTCGCCCCCCACATCCCGATCATGCTAATGTATCACTACCACTACCGCTCTACTAACGGGAAAGAGAGGCCTGGAGAGAGCAGGAGGAAGGACCGTCCTATTGTATGTGCAAAGTCCCTGAGACAGAAAGAGTTTGCCATGTTCTAGGGAGTGGAAGAGGATTACTATGTCTAGAGTGCAGCAGTGGTGGGCATAAAGGGTGCAAGACAAGAGTTCTCAGAGAGGGACACGCACTCACTAAGCCCATCAGACACTCTTACAAGAACCCAAGTGTCAGTTTGTTAGTGTGCAGGAAGAACTCAGTCTGCCAGAGGAGATCACTGAGCTCACTGACAAGTATGTTATCTCCTTCTAGAAAATTCTCTGCGGAAAGCCAGATCACCATCATGATATTATTAGGTAAGCCAAACACAGGGCTTGTGGATCCTTTAGTTATTTGCCTCTGGTTTTGCTCATCGAAAGATTTAGGGCAGCTTGTAATGATACACACACCTTAGCAAAATCAAACCAATTAAAAATGGGAAATGAAAAGATGACACAGAGAGAAATGAAGACAGAAATTCTAAAACCAGGGGTGAGGTTACAGAAAAGAAGTGCCTTCTGGTTCTAAGCTTTTAAACTACCATATGAAACGAAAAATTCTGCTGCATCAAAAATTGAGTGCTCCCTCAATAAAATCACTGTGTTATTGTTCGGGATGCCGAGACTAAAGCGAAACTCGGCCCTGGATTCTCACAGAGAGGACGGCACGGCTGAAACACTGTCCTGCACTAAACCCAGCCAGCGACTAGCTTTGGGCAGTGGTTCCTTGCCTTGTTTCTCCATGTAGGCTGATTTCCTCTCCCGAAAGAGTTGACTAAGATAATCCCGGGGTGCAAGTAGGGGAGGGTTGCCAGCCGGTGGTAGTTGATACAGGGTACACTATCCCTCGCATTGCTGTGAGGGACCAATTTAGTGCAGAGATGGAGATCAATGTCAATTTTGTTCAGAAAATGGGGGCTAGAAGAGTTTCCTCATCTAAGCTTCTAAAGATTGGGGGTGGCAAAGGGTTCAAAATTGGTCATACTTCCAGCAAGAGACCCAGGGGTTTTCTGTGTCCCAGCGTCCCTTGAGACAGTGGGGGAGTCGGGCAGAGACAGCGGCCTGCCTGGACAGCCCCCTCCACCTGCCGTGGAAGGTGAGGCAAGACTCTGCCCTTTGAGACACAAAGCAAGAGGTGCCACAAGCAGGAGGCGTCAGGCCTTGTGCCTTTTCTCCACAAAAGGGCAGACGTACTCCCAGGGCCAGGCCAGGTGGACTGCGTCCGGAGGTCCAAGCGCTCCCACCGCATCCTGGGTGGTGCTGGGAAGGGCGTCGCTGCATCCGGCTGAGAAATTCCCCTTTGTCCGTGGCTCCCTGGCTGCCGCCTCTTCTTCTGGTGGACTGGCTCGTTCTGTGTGCACGGTTGTCGTTTCTGGTGTTCTCATGTAGACTCTGTGCTTTTCCCTGCTCCTGACGTGAGCACGTCTCTCCTATGGCCTCTTCCACACCTCTACCCTTCACATACAGTTTAATCCTGGGGGGGGGGGGGTTCTTGCTGGGGGTGAGAGTGGGCTGGGGACAGCGATCTAACTTTCTTCCTTTTCTGGAAATTTCTTTTTTTGGTTCTCTCCCAATCTCTCTCTCTCTGTCTCCTTCTCTGTCTCTGTCTCTGTCTCTCTCTCTCTCTCACTTTTGCCCCATTCTGTTAATAGAGAGGGGTCCTGTTGAGAGGCGGAAGCAAATGACTTAAAAGTACATGTACCCACCACACGCTTACAGATACACAAACCACACGAGCCTTTTAGGGTGTCGTTCTGATGCCCCATAGTCTGGCCTTGGGACCGAGGTGGGGGGAAATCCTGGGGAATTTAGAGCGGTGGGTGGGAAGGAAGCTATGGGTATGGGGTTCCTAATAGGGACCTGACCCTGGTTATAAGCCATATTCTGGGAGCCCGCCTCCCATGAGCTCCCACACCACCCATGTCGACACTGCCAAAGCTCCCGCCAAGGAGCCTTGTGAAGCCCAGTTCCAAGGCCCTCGAGGCCCAGGGCCTGGCCTTGCTCACTGGAGTATCTCAGGCATTGACTAGTCAGTCACCCAAGAACCACTTGCTGAACTAGACTGATTCTCTCATCTGAGCCTTGCAATAGCCTATGTGATAAACATTTAAAAATATGTTTTACAGCCAAGGAGACCTCAGCTGGTGGAATGAAACCCTATGGCCTATGAAAAGCAGAACAAAGATTTAGCCCATCGGCTGTCCTGGTTCTTCATGCCACTGTCTCCCAAAGGAGAGAGCTGGGCCGCTGTGGGAAGGGGGTGGCCGCCAGAGCCCCCGGGGCCACAAGTCCGTTTTTTCTCTCCTGGGTGCCCCTCCTCTGAGATTCCCAGGCAAACACAATCCACTAAAGGTCAAGATTGGCTTTCTCAAAACACCTTCCTTTGAAATGCCCTTTGCTATGGAAGAAGCACGGTTTATCTTCTCTTTAACAGTCTCCTAAGAACAAGTACCTCTTTTATGGAGGATTTTTATGTAAATAACAAGACAACCATCTGCGTACCCTGGACTCGTGCGTAAGTGGTATTCTTGCCCATTGCAAAGGCGCTCTGCCATTTATTCCAAAGAGAGCTCTTAATGACGATGGTAATCATAATGAAGAGTAAAATCTTGGGAATCTTGCGATATCAGTCATTTACTAAATTATTTCTCCCCTGGGTTAGTAAGATGCCTCCTCCTTCTTCTTACTATTAACTTAATAACTGAAATGATTTAGATTTAGTGGGTAGCTTTTAATGTTTACACAGCCCCTCATCTGTGATATGCCACCTAATAAGATAAAATATTGCAGTGGGTTCTGAAGATGGAAAATACATACCAAAACCTTGTCTGAATGCTTCGAAACCCAGAGCATTAGTCATACTGTAATTATTCTTACCAAGCTCCCCACTGCGTGATAAACGTATTAAGCCAAAACACACATTCCTTCTGATTGAGAGACTTCATGATGGGGATTGTAAAATGCTAGCCCTTTGTAAGAGAAAGAGCTTAATTCTGATGTATAATATGTCAGTGCAAAATACATTCATGTAAAATGCCCTTAAAAATTCTAAATATTAAGATGTCTTAGAAATGCCGCAGGCTTAGACATCACATGCACAATTTCTTCCTTACGTGTTTTAACTCAGTATAAACAAGAGCCGTCCTCAGCAGATAAGAATATCGTTTCAAACATCTCCTCGCTTCCCTCTTATTGCCAGAACCATCATTTCCCCCGCTGTTCTTGTCATCATGTATCTTCGCTTCAACTGTTTTAATGTAACATGCTGCCTTTTGTCTTAGTGAATGTGAGGTTCTCAGAATTCTCAACTGCCACTTTTATCCGGGTGTGTTTGCTCTGTGTAACTGTGTGTCTCGAGCAAACATTGACATCCTGGTTCTTTTTAGTGCAGAGCCATCACTCACACCAACGCGGGCTCTCCTTGCAGGGGACGAGAGCACCCAAAGTAGTCATTCGAGCTGTGGCTCTGAAGTTATGGTACTTTTCTTGTTTTACTGTCAGAGCAGAGCTCCTGTGGTCAGATGACCATTACCCTTCAGAGCAGTCGCTCAGCAGCTGAGGCACTTTTCCAACATGGCAGGCATTTGTCAGAGCACTTGGAGAACCTTTTTGCAATATCCTTCCGACCCGGCTTAATAAACCACAAAAGAAAACCCTAATCACCACACTCTGTTCACAACATGTTCTTAACTCCAAATATAATCTGGCTTAGTCACCCACCTTATTCACTGGATGAAGCTCCAAAGGGCCGTCTCCCAAAATCACGTCCACCCGAAAAGGACAACGATGTGCTATCATGGAAGTAAGGTAAAAGAACGTGCCTTGGGCTCAGAGCAAATCCAAAAGAGGAGCTTGAGACATGATGTCAGAGCAGCGTCTTTCGGTCAAGTGCATTAAACTCCCAGGAGACCCATGCAGAGGGCACAACATTCACTCTGAGGCAGAAATGTTGGTTTGTTTAAAAAAGAGGAAGAAGAAGAAGAAGGCCATCACTGCTTCTTCTCACATTCATATTTTACTCGTTGCCTTGATAGGGATCTGTAGTTTGGGCGCAAACATCACAGGGTAACTGCAACTCAGCGCACCTGCTCGGAGCGGGGGTTGCAAACGTTTCAGTTGTAAGGCAGAGACCGGTGAGTGTTAACTTGCCATCTCTTCAAAATAACAGATCTCCTGCACAGTTCTGGAGGGAACAGGTTGAAGCCTGTACCCAAAGGCAATCTGAAATTTTGGAGAAAGTGTCCATGCGAATTCAGACAAAGAAAGATTCAAATCCCGTCTCCATCTAATTGCAAGGATAGGGCCCGGATCTTCCCATCTGGAAGAGAGGTATAATAATATCTCCCTTGGAAGGATTTTATTTTAAAAGATCTGTAGAATCCTTGAAATATAGTAGATGCTTATTACATGGTGCTTATTAATAGCCACTCCTGTTTGGGACTTTTGCCTTCTGGGGTTTTTTTCCTCTACCCCTATCCTCTCTTTGAATAACAAGTGTTTAATTTCATAATTTGAGAAGCTTTGCCAGTGCCCAGTGGTTAAATAAAGTGATACAAGCTTACATAACATGCATAGGATTCTAATGTCATGTGTTTATTGTCTCAACAGTTTAAAAGGATCTAGAATTTTATTAAAGTAATCTCTACTCCCACCATGGGCTCGAACCCACAACCCCGAGATCAAGAGTCACATGCTCTACCAACTGAGCCAGCCAGTCATCCCAAAGATCTAGAAATTTTAAAATCAAGTTCCTTTTTTTTTTTTTTTAAAGATTTTATTTATTTATTTGTCAGAGAGAGAGAGAACGTGCATGAGCCGGGGCAGCAGAAGGCAGAGCGAGAAGCAGGCTTCCCACTGAGCAAGGGGCCTGATGTGGGACTCTATCCCAGGACCCTGGGAACAGGACCTGAGCCGAAGGCAGACGCTTAACCTATGAGCCACCCAGGCATCCCTAAAATCACGTTCTTAATGGCGCTTTATTTCTTATGCATAATCAGACAATCACAGAATCTCAGACATGCCTGAGGTCATCTGTTCATACACTACAAACACTTTAAGATAAGTGAAATTTGCCCTTTCTCTTCTCCTCCAACAAATACTTCTTGAACACTTGCTATAATATTTATTAAGCACTGTGCTGGGCCCTGGAGAGACAGCAGTGAACATTAACAACCACAAAAATAAAACAGCCTGCTCTCGTGAGTTTGCGTGTACTGGAGAGCAAGGCAATGGACACAATCATCTAGCAACAGACCCTGTTACAGCGTGAGAATTACAAAGAAGAAAAATAAAGCAGAAAAGAAGGATAGAAAGCTTGGGCAAGGTGCATATCTACCTACGAAATTCAGGGAAATCTACACTGGGAAGAAGAGGGAGTTAAAGTCTGTTTTTCAAACACTCAATAGCAATTGTAATGTTCACAGGCCCTTCACATCAGCGTCCCCAGGTTTAATGAGCATGTGCCTTCTGCTCGGTGCTGGAAGCCCCGCTTCCTCCTGTGCCCTCCGTGGGACAGGGGAGCTGACTGCCCATCTTGGGAGGCGGCCCTCCCCAGCTAGAAGGGGGAGGTCTGTGGGTGCTCACCCCTCGGCCCCAGCCCTCCACTATGCTTCCTTCTCCACCCTGAGTTTTTCTCTGAATCCTCGTAAGTCATTTCATGATGGACTGCTGACATCTAGAGAGAAATACGACCAGAGCTAAATACCTAGGGGAAAATTCCAGGGTGGTAGGAGCTTTTCAACACAGTGCCTCAAAGCGGCTTTGTCCTTTAGCTCGCTATCTCTGCTCCCATGCTCCTTTCAACCAACTCATGATCATAACTTAGTAAGAGCAGTCACACTGACCTACTATTCACTGAGCATTTAACATGCTCCAGTTAAACACTTTATATGATTTTTTTTTTTGCTTAATCATCCTAACAAGTATGAGGTAGGTACCATTGTTATCTCCATTTGCAGAGGAGGAAACTGAGGCACAGAAAACTTTAGTACGTGGTTCAAGATTGCTGAGGCAATAAACGGCCTGACCTGATTCCATAAATCATTTCTGCGATGGTGGCCAGTGGAATTTTGCCAGTTTCTACAGTACCCTTAGCTACAGGGTACAGCTGTATCATTTAAGTGTCAATTATTAGAAGGGTCTCCCACATCAGGTGGGTAGCCCAGGCTGGCACCCAGCCTGTTTGCCTGAATGCCACATGGCGTATTGGAAAAGACCGATCTTCAAGATTTTATTCTCATCCAAAAAACCAGGAATATTTTCCTCTGCCCTCTCCCTATTCCTTAGGTTTTTAAAGAATGGTTCTTTGCTGCTTTTGTCTTTTTCTAAGACGCCTCTCATTTCCTGCTTCTATGGATAGTCATGAATTTTAGACACATTCATTTTTAGATACTGGTTTTATTAGCTATTGCCACTATACAAATAGGCCAGAGGAATTTCAGCCACTACTGAATAGTGGCTCTGACAATGTGAAGGATGAGTGTAAAAATGGCTTCACATGCACTCCTCAATAAAGTTCTGGAAGCTGTTACAGATACACACTGATTTATAGAAGAGGCATGGTACTATCTTCTGAAAATCACACAAACTAGAATTGATATGGTTTGTCAGTTCATAATTTGAAAAGGTGGTTCTCTTAAATGAATAAAATGCATCTTAAAGGAACAAATAAAGAACACAAGGAATTCAGGATATGTTATAGGTTGAAAATAAAATGACCACTGGTGTTTTAATTACATATAGCAGTTAAAAATTTTTTTTGCACAAATACCCAGTTTGTATGTAGATTTTTGGCTTTGAATGAATGTAGTTTCATGTTTTTGTTTTTGTTTTAAGATTCCATTCTCTCATTAAAAATGGTTGAGGGGCGCCTGGGTGGCTCAGTTGGTTAAGTGTCTGCCTTCGGCTCAGGTCATGATCCGGGGTCCTGGGATGGAGACCCACGTAGGGCTCCCTGCTCAGAGGGAGTCTGCTTCCCCGTCTCCTCTGAACTTCCCCCTCCTTGTGCTCTTTCTCTCAAATGAATAAAGAATCTTAAAAAAAAAAAAAAAAAGGTTGGGGCGCCTGGGTGGCACAGCGGTTGAGCGTCTGCCTTCGGCTCGGGGCGTGATCCCGGCGTTGTGGGATCGAGCCCCACATCAGGCTCCTCCGCTATGAGCCTGCTTCTTCCTCTCCCACTTCCCCTGCTTGTGTTCCCTCTCTCGCTGGCTGTCTCTATCTCTGTCGAATAAATGGATAAAATCTTTAAAAAAAAAAAAAAAAGTTGAAAAAATCAGCTGGGACCTCTTTAACCTCACCAGACAGTAGCATGTCCCTCAAGCTGGTGTTTACTTCAGTAAAAAATGTTATACTTGATCTTTTAGCAAATATGGAATAATTTGGCCAGAGCTTTGGGAAGCCAAATTCAGATTAACATATTCCTAGATTAACATATTCCTTCTTCCTTACCAATTAACTTCTTGTCTTAGAAATAGCCACTGCTCAAATGATAAATGTTGAGTCAACTAAGCAAAAACGTGAATTCCATTCACTTTATTACTGATGCAACATTCAGGGAGAGAACTAGCTTTAAACATCTGTGTGAAAGTTTATACTCATTTATAAAGCACAATTAGGTCCATAGATTACAAAAAAAAAAAAAAAAGGAGAAGAAGAAGAAGAAGAAATCCTGTCATCCAGCTGAGACTTGACGCCAGTTGGCATTGCTTATCAGGAAAAACAGTCATGAGCAGAATGAGAGAGTCAGGTATGGGCAGTAGAGGCAATAACTTTCTTCTAGAAGGTACTGATTTCATTTCTTTGCTACTAGTGGCTCAGTCTGAAGGAGCAGGCAATTTCAAGTCATTATAAATCAAAAAGTATTTAATCACATGGGAAGGTGCTCACAATATGCGGTTCAATGAAAGAAACACAATACAAAACCTGAATTTGAATTCAACTTATTATATGCAAGTGTTAATTAGAGGTAACCTCTGGGTGACAAGACACAAGTGATTTTTATGTTTTCCTTTTTCCTTTTCTGTATATCCCAAATTTTCTATAATAAGCATTTATCATTAATGTAAACCAGATAAAAAAATCATTGTTGATTTATCTGCATTGAGCAAGTCTACCTAAGTTTTCTCCATAAACCCTTCTCACTGCTTCAGCCACAATGTATTTTGCATAATAGCCAGTGATTTTATAGCAGTTGATTCTCAGAGGACAACTACCGCCGAACCACAGCGGAACCTTGCAAAGTCATCTTCCTCATCACTCCGACTTTACAGGGTTATATTCAGATGATTCCAACCAGATGCAAATTCCACTCCCATGCAGCCTCCAAAAACAAGGGATTCTAGAGGTTTCTGCACTAAACCTCTTAGAAGTCCTGTCTTAAACTTCCTTTAAAATGCAAATCATGGCTGGAAAGGATATCCTAAGCTATCTAGGAGCTTTATCTTCTCATGGGAAAGATAAAGGACTACTAAGAAATAAAAGAGTGAGGTTTCCGGGAAACTTCTGCAGTGTCTGAGCTCAAAAAGAAAGAGGTAGTGGGAAATGCTTGATGCTTTATTAGAGGAAAACATGTTTGTGACAAGTGCAGTCAACGATTGCAACATTTGGTTTCAAACTAAACCTGCTACTTTCTTCTTATTAGTAGTATTATGACCTAAATTATTATAGCTGTGCTGTGTTTTAATCATTTAGGAGAAAAGGAAGTATTTTTGTAAATTCTCCTTAATGAACACTTCTGTTTAAATGATATCGAAAATTATACATAAAATTTCAAAATTAATCGTAAATATCTGTTCTTTTTGCTTTTTTAACCACAGAAAGCTTTTAAAAAGCAGAACTTCTATTAAAACATTTTCAAAGTAAAAATTTATTAAAACATTTTCAAAGTAAAAATTTTAAGTTTTCATATGTTCATCAAAAACAAAATGTTTTTTTAAAAAAGATTTATTTATTTATTTTAGAGAGAGGGAGTGCGTGGGGGGGGATGGGCAGAGTGAGAGGGAGGGAAGCAGACTCCCCACCAAACAGGCGCCCAACTCTGGGCTCAGTCTCACGACCCTGAGACCAGGACCTGAGCCAAAATCAAGAGTTGGTCGCCCTATCGATTAAGCCACCCAGGTGCCCCCAAAACAAAATGGTTGATGCTAAAATGTTAACATAATTTCTTCTGGATGATTAGATTATAAGGGATTTTCTTTTGTCCTTTTTTACTTACCTATCTACATATTTTTAAAATTTTATCATAAGAATACTTATTGATTTTATTATAAGAAGATTCAAATAATATTATAAAAGTAAAAAAACGGGGCAACTGGGTGACTCAGTCAAGTCATGACCTCAGGGTCCTGGGATGGAGTCTGGCATGGGACTCTGCACTCAGTGGAGTCTGGTCTCCCTCTCCCTGTGCCCCTCCCCTTGCTAGTGCACACGTGCTCTCTCTCTCTTTCATATAAATAAATAAAATCTTTTTTAAAAAAAGATTAAAAATGGTTTTTATAATTGTTAGCAAACCTATCTCTATAGTATTTATATTTTTCCTATGGTGTTTATAATTCAAAATATAAAATAAGATTGTTTTTGTTCTCTGTATTTCCTTTCTTTTAAATTAATCTTCTAAACATAAAATAATGAGTTTTTTAATGCTTTGGAAAGAAAACATTAAGTTACTAAGTTCTCTTTTAACTTCGAATTTTTGTCCTTCAGATTAATTTACAAAATACTTTATGTATATTATATTTGATCCTCGCAAGAATACTGTAAAATAGCAAAAGCCAGTATTATTATTATTATTCTCAGCCACCTCATTTTATAAATAAGAAAACTGAAGTTCAGAAAGGTTAAGCAACTTACATAAGGCCACGCAGCCAGTGAATGAGAGAACTCTTTAGATCAATTAAATTCTAGAGCATTTCCCTACAAGAAAATATACATTTCCCAACTGATTCATAAACACAGGAAAAGGTACATATTGGAGAGAGACAAAAAATCAAGAAAATCTGTTATTTTAAAAGAACCATAGATTTATTAATATAAAAAAACTAAAGTATCTGTACAGTAAAACTAAAGTATCTGTACAATAAAATCCTAATTTTATATGAAAAGATGTATTTATATGTCTAAAAGGATCAAAAATAATTAGATCAAATAATAATAGTGATTGTCTCTGAATGGTGAAATTAAAGATAATTTTTTCACTTATTTTTCTTTAATCTTTTGTACTCTGTAAATTTTTAACAGTTAGGATTAATTCCTTAACCAGAAAAATAAACATTACAAACTGTTGTTGATAAAATACTATAAACATGCAGTTTATTCTCTTTAGTTATTCTATAATGTAATTGGTTTCACTTCCATTTCTTGGTTTGCTGCAAATTTTTTATTTTAAAAAAAAGGCAGATGTGGTTTCAATGTAAAAAAAAAAAAAAAGTAATGAGAAATCACAGCCCTGTATTTTGAGGACTTGGCTCTCTATTGTAGCCTGTTTAGCAATACAGAGCTAGTTTTGAGAATATGACCAAAAAATTGTTTCTGTGGTTTAAAGAAATAAGTCCCAATGTTAACTCTTAATTTGGATGACTACCTGACCCATAGCCATTTCCTCTTCCTGGCTAAAAGAACCTGTATTTTGGGATGGGCAGAGAATCCCAAATCAGGGGTGAACCATGATGTCCAGTCTAGGACAGTGAAAGAGAATCTTCTGGTTCCTGGCAGCTCTGGGTAGCCAAGTGACTCAGTCTACTTAATAAAACATTTGGAAAAGTCTTCTTGAGTGTTCCTTCCTTTCATGCTTTGGGTATTGTCACAGGGGAATGCTATGCTCTGAGAGCTACGGCAGCCATCTTAGGACAAGTGGGAGAGCCAAGAAAACTACAGAGACACACAACCAGAACATTATTGACTCATTCAACACCTCTTAATTACTATTATGTGAGAAAATATCTGCCTGCATTATCTAATGCTTGCAACTGAATGTCCTCTAACAATGTAGTAACAAATAACAAGAACTTGAGGTTGAAACTATCAACATGTTACAAAATGAAAAAATATATATAGCCAATACCCAATCTAAATGGCCAACAGTGTGGAGTGTCATATAGAAATAGTTAGGTATACACAATATTATATGTGAAACATATCTCAATAAAGCTGGAAAATATAAAGAAATGGTTAGATTACTTAACTGGGGTGTTATACAGCCATTTTTAAATAATATTTAGGACCACATGAGGAGATGCTCATAGTGTAAGATTATGTGAAAATAAAAGGAACAAGAAAAACAACTTGGGATTATAAATGCACTATGATTACAACAACATTTTCAAAGACTGTCAGGAAACAAACCCAAATCGTTAAGAGGAATTGTCTTAGGGGGGATAGGATAGACAATAAATTGTGTTTATCCATTCCTCTATTTTGTAAATATTGGACTTCACAGGTTACAATTTTTACATTAGGAAATATTAAATAAAGTAACTTGTATAGACAGGCAATAAAAATCCCTGGAAGAATTAATATCAAATATAAGACTACGGTTTGCTCCCTATGGGCAGACTCAAACTCCCCAGTTTGATTGTCAAAGCCCTCTTAACATCGCTCCCGCCTATCCTTCTAGCCCGCCTCCCACCACATGTCCTGTTCCGGCCACAGCGAACACTCCTGAGTCCTCTGTGTGTGTTCTTGCCTCTGCCTGAAAAGCCTTTCCTTGTGTGCAAGATAAGCATCACTAGTTGTGCCAAGACTGATGGTTTCTCTCCAAAATCCCTTTCCTCAGTAATAGAAAATAATTTGAAAATAATTTTCAACTGAGCCCACTGCAGCCCAGGATTTAGGCTATATAGCCCAGCCTTTCTTTTGCTGGATGTGCTCATATGGGTTTATTCTGGTGACCACAGTGTGGGAGACGTTCAGGCAATCTCCAGGAATGTCCTTAGTCCTTTCCTTCTCTTTGTCCTTTCCTTCTCAGATGCTCAAGTTTGAAGAGCCAACTTGGGCCATGAGATGAAGGCCATGAGTTGAGCTTGGAGGAACGAGATAGAAGGAGGCTGGGTGCTGGTGATCGCATTGCTGCCACACCAGCCATGGAACACCTATCTCTGGGTTTCATCCGCACAGAACAGAGAGTTGGATAACTATCTTGGCCACCCCACTATTGTTTTGGGGTTTTCTGTCATACACAAACCAAATGCAAACTAACATATTAATTTGTGAGCTAAGCTAGTAGCAAAAATAGCTTTTAGAAAACGAATGACCACAGTATTACTGAATTGCTATCCAGAAGAAATGCACAGAAAGTTGGCAGTTTGGGGCTGACATGCAAAGGGAAACAGAAAGGCTGAAGAAGAGAAAGGGCTAGCAATGTGGTGAGAGGCCAGGGCCACCAATGACTATTTGGGGAGGAGATGGGGGCTAAGATTTGACCAAAGAAGTTTTAAGAATAAAGATGACTAGTGTGAAATATTAAGTCACCTATTATACTCTGCTACAACGTAGTCCCCTGATGTTACCAAATTCTCCGTAAAAATCTAATAGACACAACAGCCAGTCATGAGCAGGTTTTTTTGGAAAATCAAGAAAAAAGGGTCAAGACAGAGTAAAACAACCGCATAAGTGAAACATCAAAAGAGTGTACATTCAGGGGAAGCTGAACACAGAGCTTATAATAAGTAAAAGCTTCCCCCAATCCCCAGAAAAGTGGGTGGAAATGCAGTATTTCCAAAATGCAACAATGTTTAGAACCAATATTGTACATATATTAGCATGTTTTAATGCTATTTACATATATATGTATGTTTTACATATCATTTTTCTTTATACCAGAAACAGACTCATGTTAGACATATTCTTTTGCAACTTACTTTTGCTTTGTTTTAACCATCAATATGCCCAAGACACCTTCCCAATAAATTAACCTCATTCGTTAAGAACAGTATAGTATTCCATCATATGGAAACAGTATAATTAATTTGATGTAAATTATTGATGTAAATTTGCTTTTTTTACTATTGCAAACAGTCCATGTGCAAAATAATGTAACAACTGAATGCAATTGTGCATTAACAACAATTAAATATTCCTGGGATAAATGACTGGAAGAGACTTTCCAAGGTTTCAGAGCAGGTGTATTTTTTATTGTAGTAGCTATTACCAAATTACACTCCAGAGAAGTCTACCAGGGGTGTACGAGAATCCCTGTTCACCTGTGCTTTCACCACACTAGATGGTATAAACCTTTTCACTTTTTGTCAGCTGTAAAGTGGTCTCTTGCTAATTAATTAGTGCAGTTTAACATCTTTTCACATATTTACTGGTCATTCACATTTTTTCTCTCAAATGCATATTTATATCTTATGCCTGATTTTTTTCTATTAAATTGTTTCTTTTTGGGGGACCCCTGGGTGGCTCAGTCAGTTAAACATCTGCCTTCAGCTCAGGTCATGATCCCAGGGTCCTGGGATCGAGTCCTGCATCAGACTCCTTGCTCAGCGAGGAGCCTGCTTCTCCTTCTGCCTGCTGCTCCCCCTGCTTGTGCTCTCTCTTCCTGATAAATAAATAAATAAATAAATAAATAAATAGTTTATTTTTTTCATACTGATACAGAAAAAAAATGTATCTAAAAGATATTAATAATTGATCTATATATATTTAACAAAAATATCTCTTGGGCTCTCATTTGTCTCTTAATTTTGTCTATGGTGTCTTTTGCCATGCCCAAGATCTTAATTTTAGAAATGACTTAGAAAGATTTTGCCACTCCAAAATGTAAGCAAGATTTTCCTTTATTTTATGATGTATGACTCTACCAAAATTACATGGCAATCATAATAACTAAGAGTACAGTCTCTAGCCCCAAACTGCCCAAGTTCACGTCTTAATGATGCTGTCTAACCTCAGGAAAGTGATATAACTTCTCATGGCCTTGGTTTCCCCGTAAGGCACTTGTGAGCATTAAATGAGTCAGTACCTATTAGGTGCTCAGAACATGCTTGGCAACACGGGAAGCTTCAGGAAACATCAGCTACTATTATTTTGCCTTGTCTTAATGCCAGTAGTTTTCCTACGGGTTTTAATATCTGAAATGGCCCACAAATAAACACTCCAGAAATGCATCCAATCCTTATAATGGTCTTAACCTTCCTGCCACCTGCCTCCATCGGAAAAATGAAACTCAGCAACTGCAGACGGACAGAAAACTAAAGACAGCAAATAACAAGGGCAAGGCACCTCGCAGCAAACCAAACAGAAGTATGAGCGACAACACTCAACCAGCTCTAAGGAAATAGGAGGACGTAAGGCAGGAATTGTTTCAACTTTGAGTCTTGCCCTGATGGGTCTCTCAAGCAGCGGCGCAAACCTGTCTCATCCTATCTGGAACAAATGTGCCCTTCACATTCAAGGGAAGCCNGGGGAAGCCCATTTCCTACACATATTTTTTTAAAGATTTTATTATTTATTTGACCGAAAGAGAGACAGCCAGCGGGAGAGGGAACACAAGCAGGGGGAGTGGGAGAGGGAGAAGCAGGCTCCCAGCGGAGGAGCCTGATGTGGGGCTCGATCCCATAATGCCGGGATCACGCCCTGAGCCAAAGGCAGACGCTTAACGACTGCGCCACCCAGGCGCCCCCCATTTCCTACACATTTAGCAAAGTCTCAGGGACTACCTTGTATTCAGACATTTCCAAAGCTTTATTTAGTCCCGGGCAACTTTCTGTTGTTATTTAAGAGACCCTGATCGTTGCGGCTGGGAGACCAAGATGCGTCATTGTTTTTCGACGGCAAAGTGTGCCCACGTCTTGTTAACAATCCCGTAATCGCCACAAAGGCACATGTTGCCCACATACCGTAGTTCGTCTTTTGATTCTTGAATCCCTTCCGTCCCTGCGAGTACCTCTTTTGTGCCTAAAGCTGGTTTTTTTCTTTTCTTTTTCTTAATAAGTCAGCAAGAATCTTCTCTATAACATTTATGTATCACGAGGAACAGATTTGGTTTTATTTACCAACTCTGGTTATATTTTTATTTTCTAATTGATTTCTGATTTTATCTGTTTCATTTGTATTGACGGGGACAGGCAACAAAAAGGCAAAGACTGCCTTTTTTTTTTTTTTTTTTGAGAGAGAGAGAGTGCATGCGCAGGTCGAGGGCAGTGGGGGAGGGGCAGAGGGAGAGGGAGAGAGAGAATCTCAAGCAGACTTCATGCCCAGCACAGAGCCCCGCATGGGGCTCCATCTCACAGCCCTGAGATCATGACTTGAGCCTAAATCAAGAGTCGGTCACTTAACCAACTGAGCCACCCAGTCGCCCCAAGACTGCTTTTGAGTTGTGCTCATTTCTGAGCAAGCAAATCATTCCCCTGTTACTTTCTTTGATTTATTCTGTTGTTCGTTTTCTGGTTGCTCAAGTGAAATGTTTGGTCTTTTTCTTTTCAGTCACTCTCGTTTCCTAATAAAAGCATTTGGTTGTGGCAGTTTTATTTGAATTTCGAAGGACAGAGTGACCCCAGCAGACATCTAGGCTACAAATGATTTATAAAAATAGGGTTGTTCTCTCAAAAAAAAAGCCTGTGCGCCAGGTGAGTAAGGAGAAAATGGTAGAACGTTAGAACTGGGAACAGCCTCCGGAAGCGCTAAAGTCCTATGCCCTACAAATGGGGGCTCTGATCACAGGCAATGAGATAATTCATCTGATATTTCGAAAGTTGGATATTCTCACACTGAATCTGTGGTCTCCTTGAGCAAGAAGTCTTAAAAATCAAAGCACAGCAACCTCTTTCCCTCCCTTCTTTCCTTCTGCATGACACCAGATCACTTTTTATCCCACAAAGAACCTAGTTAACTCTTTCCTTTCATAATCAACCCATGTCCAAAATACTGTGCAGATGCTGTTTTCAACGTTGAGCTTCAGCCAGGCACTGCCCCAGGCTTCTCCTCCCCTCCAGATTGCAAACTGAAAGAGAATTCTGGAAGGCAGAAGAATAAGTCTGGTTCTCGGTGACACCTGGTTTGACTGTGAGTTTTAGAAGCAAGCACCGGGAGCTTAAATAATTAAAAGTTAACTCAGTGAAAAAAGGTATGTCACAATTATTTGGGCCTTTATTATGGTTCCTGTCCTCATATTTTCTTCCAGTCACCAGACTGACTTCATTGCCTTAATCCCGCAGTTCTTAAGCAAAGTTGGGGGACACAGGGGGTATGTCTATCGGAATCATCTTGGGAGCTTTTTTGTTAAAATTATACACTATCCGCTCCTAGAATCATAGACAATGATCTAATCAAAGAAGAAGGGAGATAACAAAAGATAAAAGGAATCTAAGAATCCAGTTTGGAAGTAATTAGAGATGAGGACAGACATTCATCACATTATTAGTGATGAAAACTGATCAGCATGAATGTCCAACAACAAGAAAATAATTTACATTACAGTAATTCACATTATGGAGTATATCTACAACTAATACTTTTAATAGCATGAGAAAGGTGCATGGTTTAACTTTCATTACAAAATGCAGGATACAAAAATACATATATAATATGATCTCAACTATTTAAATGTTTCATGTACATACGCAGCAAAAAGGTTAGACAGGACAGTCACCAAAATGCTAGTAGATTTTTGTTTTGCATGGGATTAATGGAGAGTTTTAAAATTCTTTTCTCTATACAGTTTTTGTGTTTTCAGTGTTTTTCACACCAATATTATTGCTTTTATATTCAGAAATAAATCATGAGATGTTTATAGGTAAAAACTTCCAATCTCTACCTTCTATTTCTTATAATCTGTTCTGGAGAAAGAAAATAAATAAGAAAAAGAAGGTGCGGAGGGGAGGAGAAAGTTGTAACTCAGAGAAAAGTATTGGTTTACCAGTCCTGCTAATACTCAACATACTTAATGAGAGTCTGATCCTGGCTCCACACAATGAGAACACAGGATGGCTAACTGGTCCACCCACACCGCTGTATTCTCACTGAATGTCAGCCAGTTTTCAGGCTCACTTTATAAGGGAAGGTGTTGGGAATATCCTGACCACCACTTTGAGCCTTTAAATACATTGTCTCCTTGCACAGAACATGTTTCGCTCCAGCTCCCTCTGTCAAAACCCTGCATAGGTACTTCTCTTCCATGAAGCCTTTCCTGGCTGTCCCAGTCAAAATAAAGCTTCTTTCTCTGTCTCCTGATAGCCTTTTCCCCATATCTCTAATTTATCATAAATGCCGCTTGTAGTAGAGCAATCATGTGTCCTATTGTCTTTCTGCTGTTCCACAAATGCTTGAGGGCAGGGACTGTCTCCCTAGAGTACCTAACGTGGTAAAAGTCACATTTGAGTCCTCATACAACTATATAAAAAGCAAAGCTCCTTGTCATCGTGCGGTACCTTCCAGAAAGTCCATGGGATTAGGGCAGCCAGTAGCCTTTTGCAACTTTGGGCGCAGATTTGCTCATATCCAGGATCTGAGCTATTCACTGAGGTGGGAAAACAGACAGGTTTCCAAAACCAGCCCCTGGGAGATGAGGGGAGTTGGCCGGATTATAAGAGAAGCCTCTACTGATGGTGAAAGTAGAACTAGATATATAGGTCAAGTCCTTCCTTTGTTCTGGCGGTGGGGGCGGGGTGGAATTAGGGGAGCAAATCGGCAGTATCAGAGAGGCGTCACAGGACATACTCTTGGAGATACCCGCAGGGAATACTGGGTGGTGCTTTTGCAAAAGGGCAAAACGTTCTTAGCTTTGGAACATCATGGAGTCAATATAATCATTCACTCATTTAGTCAACAAACATTAGTAGTACTGTGGTTGGGCCACGTGCTGCATATTGGGAGGTTATAACAGATGATAAATACATGCTGTGGGGAAGGGTACATGAAATGACCTCGCATACTTAAATACACACAGCTGAGCTGAACCGATTCAAACCCACTGTTCTGGTTTGCTAGGGCGGCCATAACGAAATACCACAGACTGGGTGGTTGGAAAACAGAAATGTATCGTCTCAATTCTGGAGACTGGAAGCCTTGAGATAAAGGTGCTACGGGGTTGGTTCCTTCCGCAGCCTGTGAGGGAGGGATCTGTTCCGGGCCCCTCTCTTCTTAGCTTGTGGATGGCCATCTTCGTCCTGTGTCTCTTCATATTGTTTCCCTCTATGCATATCCCTGTGTCCAAATTCCCCTTTTTTGATGAGGACACCAGTGTATTGGGTCAGAGCCCACCCCTATGATCCCATTTTAACCTAATTACCTCTGCAAAGACTGTATCTCCAAATAAGATCACGTTCTGAGGTACTGGGGATTAGGTCTTCAACATATGAATTTTGAGGGGATACAACCCAACCCATAACACCCACCCACATCTAACAGATAATCCAAAGCTAAACCTAAATGTCATCAGACACCCTTGAACTGCCTCTCTGGCCTTGCTCCATGGGGACTATCATCCAGCATTATCCCTGGGAGGAAAGGGAGCAGAGACACCAATCACAGCAGCAATAGGTAAGGTACAAGATGGCACTCTCATCCTTCCAAGGGGGCTGGCAGCCTTCTCCTGGAGCTTGGCTCCTGTTTTCCTGTCTAGTTCCTGGCAGCAGGGAAAGGCCCACAGCAAACAATGTTCATGATAGCACGTCCTGGCACTTCACTTTGGAGGGCTTTGCCAAGGGCAGAAGACAGGCTGAGAGAAGTTGAAGCCCAGTCTTTTCAAAATGCAACCCAGCCAGATAGGCTAAATATATATAAATGCCTCTCCCCCACCCCAACCTTATAAAGTCATTAAGCTGGACACCACTAATAAAATATGCCAATCTGCTTTATTAAAATGTTAAAACTGAATTCTCAAATTCCAAAAAACATTTAAATCTCTCAATTGTAAACATGTAAAAAACATATTTTATATCACTTATTCCCTAGTTTCAATAACTTTCCAATCCACCAAGGAGGAACTAAAGTAGAAAAGACATCATCGAACAACATGAGGATACTTTAAATACAGTTGCACTGTCTTCAATGGCTGATGACACCTTAACTCAGTCATTTAAGTTAATGCATTACTTGACATAGCTATTGAACAGGAAATTATCTCATTTGGTAGCATCTGGCCAAAAATATACAGCTGAAAAAATATATAGAATCAACAATTTCCAATAGAACACAAAAACAGATAAGGTCTGCTGAGCTCATGCATGTATCCTTACTAGAAGTGTTCCGTGTTAATTTTCTATTTTATTTGTAATCTTTACATATATTACCACAATGAACACTTAACGTTGGTGTGGTGTGTGCGTTGAGTGACTATGTAGGCAAAAAAATAAAAATAAAAATTTAAGGTTAATGATTGAGGGTGTATTAAAGACTCCAAGTAATCCAGTTATTAAAATTTGGTGTAAAAAAGATACAGGAGCTCCCTTTAATCCTCAAAGGTATCTGGTTAGTATTCTGAACCTCGTCAGAAGTATGAACCAAATGAAAAATACATAAAGCATTAACTACCAGCACTCCCTTGATGAAGTTATAAAGGATTCGCGGGCTAATTTCTGACCTCTAGTGGTAAAGTTGTAATAAGGTCCTCAAATATATTCTCCATCCTGAATTACTGCTACCATTCAAGAAAGAATCCATCTACAGAGAATTAAAAGGAAGACAGTCAACCACACTTTCAGAGGGCACCGATCTCTCTGGCCCTGGGTGGCTCTAGGGTATTAACGAACTCCTTGGCCGACTTCCATTTAAACGCTGATTTCAAGCAAGCCTATCCACGAACCCCAGACACAGCAATAGTTCTTCAGCTTGTGTTCAGACTCTTTTCTCTTTCTCTCCCCAACCTCTTCAGAGTACTAGTGATTAGGAAAACCCCCAAAAAAGCAAGCATGGAGAGAAAATAAAGATGTGGGTAACTGGCACCCAGATGAGTGCTAGTAAGTGCAGATACAGGACTTAATCATATACAATAAAGTGTTTTCAGAAACATAAAGTAATACTGATACACCAAGAGGAATATAAATTTAGACGTTAGAAAGCAATCCTTCCACTATCATTTATAACTAGCAAGACTTAAAATTTCGAAACCATAAAGTGATTGTAACCATTCAGACATCGACCAGACACCACTAAAGAGAAAGACTGCCAACATGATATTCTTTTTGAAATAATAGCAGAACAAATATCAAACTTGGACGGAAAACATCTTTTTCAAGAAAAACAAAACTACTTTCCCTGATGATAATAGGGTCATCATTTTGACTCAAGTCTATTTCTACTAATATAGGTGTTGAACTGGAAATTCCCCAATATCACTTACAAAAGCTCTATAGAGATGCTGTGGCTTTTTAGATCAGCGCTGAATCACAGCCCTTCCCGTCGTTCCAAATTTTGTCCTTCAGAATCTACATACACATGCAACATTGGCACACACACTCCCCATTTTTTTTATCCCTAATATTAGCACTTTCTTGTATTTGTACATATGTAGGTAGGTAGCTATGTGTGTACTTTTATCTTCTGGTCACCTCCGCCCTCCATCTAGGCCCTCAGCCAAAGTTAACTACCTGCTGTTTATCTCTACATGGCTTCCCTCCATTCATATAATCATAATATACACATATATCAGAGCTGCCATTAACTGTTACAAAAATAGAATTATAGATAGATAGATGATAGATTCTTTCTATATATATATATATATTAAAGATTTTATTTATTTGTTTGACAGAGACAGCCAGCGAGAGAGGGAACACAAGCAGAGGGAGTGGGAGAGGAAGAAGCAGGCTCATAGCGGAGGAGCCTGAAGTGGGGCTCGATCCCATAACGCCGGGATCATGCCCTGAGCCGAAGGCAGACACCCAACCGCTGTGCCACCCAGGTGCCCCAATATACATACATATATATATATATATAATTATAATTGTCTGTTTAACAATAATAAATCATGGAATACCCTCAGGTTAACTGGTATACATCTATGGCAAATTCTATTTTCCAAAAATAGCCACAACAATATATCCTGTCCCACATGTTGCTCCAGAAACTGCCCACTCACCTATAAAAAATGTGGAGTCAAAAAACCAAATAAAAATAAAATAAAAACTTGGAGTCTATTTCCCTCCTCTTGAACCTTGGTGGGCCTGCGACTGTCTTGACAAATAGAATGTGGCAGAGTGATGCTGTGTGACAGAATTCTAAGACTAGGTTAGAAAAGATGATAGAGCCTCAACCTGTTTCTATCTCTTTCTTCTTCTCCTCCCTCTCCCCCTTCCCCTCCCCTTTCTTTTTCCTCTTTCTCTTTTCCTCCCCCTCCTCCTTCTTGCCCACTCCCTCCCCCTCTGCCTCCCTCCCTCTCTCAGCTACCAAGTTGTGCAGAAGTCCAGGTTCCTCTGGGAGCCCATGTGGAGAACTTCTAGTAGACAGCTCTAGTTAAGGTTTCAGCCAACAAGCCAGACGGCCAGACATGCAAGTGAAGGAGCCTTCGGATAATTCCAGATCCCTTCCATGAAGTCCCCCTCTGCTTTCCACATGCGGCCTCAGACACCACAGAGAATAGACAAACCATCTCCACTGCGCTTGGAGTCTCTATGTGCCTCTTGCAAATCCCCGACCCACAGAATCCATGAGCGTAATAAAATTGTGGTTTTAGGTCAGTAAGTTTTGAGGGAACTTTGTTACAATATATTACTGGAAGAGAGCTGACTTGTCCATTCTAGTGGCTGTATAGTGATTTACAGCTTGCTATAATATGGCTGGTTTAACAATTACATTTGCAAAGGTGTTCACTTTGTTTCCAGTTTTTGTCACTACAAATAACCTTGCAATAAATATCCTTGAATATATATCTTGAGATTTACATTTTTATTTCCGTGACAATTGTAGAGTAGAATTGCTGTGTATTTTGATTTTTACTAGTTCTTTTCTTACCTTCTGGTTCATAAGGGGTTTATGGGGGGGGCACTTTTGATTTATTTATCTTTCTTTTCTAATGTCTTTTATGGTTCTTTTTCTAATTTATTAAGATGAACACTGAATTCCTGTATTTTTAATCTTTGCATACAACTTTTTTTTTTTTTAAGTAGGCTCCACACCCAGTGCGGAGCCCAACGCAGGGCTTGAAGTCACGACCCTGAGATCAAGACCTGAGCTGAGATCAAGAGTCAGATGCTTACCCGAAGAGCCATCCAGGCGCCCCTGCATAACGCTTTCTTTGGGTCTTGAAGGTTTGGTTATGCTGGTCTTCCTTTTTTACTTTAGAGTTTACAATTTCAATTTTAGTTTCTAATTTGATCTAAGAAATTATTTACAAGGGTAGTCTTAAGTTTCAAATAATTGGTTAAACTGTCTTTTTAAAATTTATTTCCGATTTCATTAATTTTCTTCTAATTTCATCAGAATGTGACCTGTAAAATCTCTACTTTCAAATTTCTTATTTTTTTGTGTGTGTGGAAAAGTTTATGATCAGTTTTGTAAGTAGTCAATGGCTATTTGGAAATATATATGTAATCTTTATTTAAAGAATGTAAGATTCTGAAAAAAATAAATAATGTAAGATTCTATATATATTTATTAAAGTATATGTGTTGATTATATGCCTTGGTATGATGTTACTTTTTTTCTTTTTGTCTACTAGGTCCATCTATTTCTGAAAACAGTATAGTACAAATCCACTCTAATTTCATGTTTATGAAATTATCTTTACATTACTAATAATATTTTTGTTTACATGTATTTAGCTATTATGTTGTTTGGTGCATATCTTCACTATGTTATGCCCTTCATAGGAAATGTTCTTTTTCCTGTTCATTAATAGTTCCACCTGGCTGATGTTAATACTGCCTCTCCTAGTTTTGTTTGTTTGCATTTGTGTGGTATTGCTTTTCCAATCTCTATATTTTAGAATATTTCTTTATTATGGTAAGTGTTTCCTATGGACAACGTATAGCCGGGGCTTGCTTTTAATCTAACGTGACATATCTTTGGATAGGAAAACTGAGTTCATTTACATTTAATATAATCTCTGTTATTCTTGATTTTATTTCTTCTCTCTTGCTTTTGCTTACTATTGAACATACTTTATGTATTCCCCTATTTAATTTATATTTACTAGTATGATCAAGTTATAATTTATTCCCTTTTTCCCCTCATTAATTTCAAAATTATATACTTTCCCATTCCATTAGTGGTTACCTTCCTTTTTATTTTCTGAAAAGATATGATTTCCCTACCATGTTATTCTATTTCCTGGTACTTTCCCTCCACCTCAGCAAGATAATACTTCTAGAATGCTTTTACTTTCCACTCCCTTCTCCCAACCCCACTCTTTGGGTTTTGCTGAGAAATTGTGCTACTTTTACTTCCAGGCTCTCATTAGTAGAGTCACATTTATCTTAAGAGTCTTTATTTAACACATATAGTACATATTCCCAGTCATTCCATTATTATCCACATATATTACAAGGCTCACTATTCACTCACCACTTTTTCCTTTCTACATCATGTTCTCCTTTCTTGAGATCTCTATTCTTATTAATTTGTTGTTAATTACAGCCCTCTTTTCATAGTTTTCTTGGATGGTGTATGAGTGATATATTCTTGGAATCCTTACATTTCTGCATTCCTTCCCCTCTGGCAAGTGAATGATGCTAGGCTGGAAAGAGACCTACCTCTTTGGTTACATACCTTTTCTCTTAATAGGGATAGACATTATTCCGCTGTCTGATGCCAGTCTGATTTTTCTCCCTTTGTAAATTATTTCTTCTTTCTGTCTAGAAGCTTACAAGGTTTTGCTCTTCAACCTTGGGGTTCAGGAATTCTGTCAGTGTATGTTTAAAGTGTGTGTCTTTTCTCATCAACTCTGCCTGAAACTTACAGACACTTTCAACTGCAAATACAAGTTTTCATTCAGCTCAGGAAAATTTTCATCTATTACATTTGGTTTTTCCCTTGTAATTCACTCTGGAACACCTCTGACCCACACATTAGATCTCTGGATTTGTCCTCTTTCTTCCAGCAGTTAGAGTATTCATTTAAGAATTTGAAAAGGGGGACACCTGGGTGGCTCAGTAGGTTCGGCATCTCCCTTTGGCTCCCATCATAATCCCAGCGTCCTGGGATCAAGCCCCGCATCGGGCTCCTTGCTCAGCGAGGAGCCTGCTTCTCCCTCTGCCTGCCCCTCCCCCTGCTTGTGCTCTCTCTTTCTGACAAATAAATAAAAATCTTTAAAATTTTTTAAAAAATGAAATAAAATAAAAAAGAATTTGAGAAGGTATATTAATGCTTTTCCTGATAATACTGGATCATCACCAACATAAGCTAAATTATCTGATAATAACATTTGGTACTACACTGTAGCCTAAAGTGAAATATAATAATATGCATATCATTTGCATACTAGATAACTCACTCTATCAAGGTTGGCTTTTTTCACTCTATTTTAAAATGTGCATCTAGGGGCGCCTGGGTAGTGCAGTCGTTAAGCGTCTGCCTTCGGCTCAGGGCGTGATCCCGGCGTTCCGGGATTGAGTCCCACATCAGGCTCCTCTGCTGGGAGCCTGCTTCTTCCTCTCCCACTCCCCTGCTGTTCCCTCTCTCACTGGCTGTCTCTGTGTCACATAAATAAATAAAATCTTTTAAAAATAAATAAATAAATAAAATATGCATCTATTTAGTTATGTCTATTTTTTAAAAAAATATTTTTGAAGCACTATACACACAGTCTTTTTAAGAATCTGTTCAGATAATAGAAGTAAAGTCTCCCTCTCCTGCCTCTGACACCACAGGCCCCCTAAGGCAACCTGCTCTTCAGTTTCTTACAAAACCTTTCAGAAATTCTTCATGTATAACAGGGACAACAATTATTACCATAGAAGTATCCATCTCTTCTTTCCATTCTCCTACCTACTAACAAAACATTTTGACATTTGCACACTGATCCCTTCCCACTTCCTACGTTCATACCTCCCACTGCCTTATTATGCAGATGGGACACACAGGAGTGGGGGACTTAGAAATGAAGAAGCAAAGAAATTGAGGTAGGAGATTTATAGCCAACAAGCCCAAGCCTACTCACTACAGGGAGAAGAAAAAAAAGAAAGAAAAGAAATGGAAAGAAGGGTAGAGGGGTGATAGATGAGGACTAGCACTGGCAGAAATATCGGGGGGGTTGGCAAAAGGGGGGAGACAGAGGCTTTGGGGTGTGTGCGTATAGGATTACGAGAGAGTGGGAGACAGACTAGATGGATATGCAGACTTAAAGAGGTGTTCATGCAAGTTATGTTTTATATACCTTGTGTTGTATAAAATACAAGTGTTTCACATAAACTTTTCGAGTAATACAAAGATTAGAATTACTTTCACTGTCTTATAAGTAAGCATAAGACCCTCTGAGGTTGTCATTTGAGGCCTCAAATCTATTCTGCTCATTCTATGTGTGGGTTTGCATTCACGTGTGTATGTGTATCCATATGTGTGTGTTTAGAAAGAGATGTATAGTATATAGATTTATCTACACGTATCTTTTTTTAACAAATTTTATTATTACTTTTTAAGTAAGCTCTACATCCAATGTGGGTCTTGAACTCACAACTCCGAGGTCAAGAGTCACATGCTCCACTGACTGAGCCAGCCAGCCGCCCCTACATATACGCTTTAAAAAAAAACACACACACACGAAAGTGTAAATACCTTGCTTCTTTTCCCTTTAAATATATAGATTGATTGATTTCTATCCTGCCTATGTCCTAAAAAGATTTGAGTTAGTTTACAATAAAATCATAGGCAAATTTTTAACATGACTCCAAGGACGAGAAGCAAAAAGTAAAAGGGCCAAGGGAGAAAATATATTCAGAAATTCTAGCTAATAGTTTCATTTCGTGAATGTAATAAAAAATTAATAAGGTACTTTAAAAATAGATTCCTAAGTAACCAAATCCAAATATTATTTTTGAAGAGAAGAAATTAATTTTACCTAAGAAAGACAGAACAATGAAAAGAAAAATTCAGCCCAGAGCTTAAAAAGACACTGAGAGCTTCTTACTCTGCCGTTCCATCCACATCCGAATCTTAGCAAAGAGATTCAGGAGACTGCCATCAATTCTCAGTTGTTTATACAAGCAGAGAAACTAAGATCAACCAAACTAGTGGGTAATTTCTTAAGTATATTTTATTGGGTTTTTTTTGTTGTTTTTTTGTTTTTATCCTGAGGGATAAATGATGAAAGAAGTGTGCAAACAAAACAATGAAGTCCTGCTGCAAAGAACTGTTTCGGAAAGGCCTGAGAAATTGTCATTTCCCACAATCCTCTCAGCTCCTCCTGATGACCCCATCCATCTCAACCCTCCAGTGTGTGCGAAATGGTAGATTAAAGCAGAATAATCCTTATAAATCTTTTCTCAAAGTGGAGTTGTGTTGAGTCAGATCCTATCAGTGTGAAGGATGGGGACCATGCAAATAAAGAAAACATGCTTTAATCCATCCATACTTTAGGCGGATGGCTTTCAATCTTCCCCTCCACTTCATTGCCTGTCACCTTCCTGGGCAGTACGTACCTTAAATGGATGACCCAGAAATTTGATATCACTTCTGTGACCTTCTCCACTCTGATAACCATCAACTCCATGCTCAGCCACAAATCAAACTGTGTTGGGAACAAATATCCACAGTCCTAATATCTTGAATTCTGATATTCTCTCCCTTCCTACAACCTCCTTCCACCCTCCCTCTCCCCAGTCTGTTCTTCACCTCCACAACACCTTCACTATTCACCTCCACCTCCCCACTCTATCAGCCCCTCTAGATTCCACTTGACTCCTTATCCAGTCTGTATCTCACAATCAACCATTTCAACTTTATACATACAGCACCCTGAATTCCTTCTCCCTTCCTTTCCACACTGACTCGCTGCCATACCTGTTTGACAATCACTAACCTTGCTTAACCCAAATGATGTCTGTTTTTTCCTCCCTTCTGAAAATCANCTTTCCACACTGACTCGCTGCCATACCTGTTTGACAATCACTAACCTTGCTTAACCCAAATGATGTCTGTTTCTCCTCCCTTCTGAAAATCGNCCCTTCTGAAAATCAGAGAAAAATCACTTAATTGATATAAAAAGCAAGTACCAGGTGTTGAGGATATACAGCTCTCAATCCAAAACCTGGTTCTGCTATTTATTAGCTGGGAAAGTTTGGGCATGCAACATCATCTCTCTGAACATCTGTTTCCTTACCTGTAAAATGGGATATTATCTGTTAGGACACCTACAGCCGTAACAGAAAATCCAAGCAAAAGGAGCTTATTGTCTTCCGTAATAAAGTGGTTAAAAATCAGTCCCAGGGTTAATTCAGTGGCTCTGTGATGTCATCAGGAACAAAGCTTCCTTCCTCTTCTGCTCCACCGTCCTCAGCACATTGACTTGGGCCTTAGGCCTATCTCTTCATGTCATTAAATTGGTGACTGCAATTCCAGGCATTACATACAGACACAGTCTTGCTGAAGAAGAGTGCACTTCCTCCCATGTGCCTCTCTGTATTAGTGAAGGAAACATTTCCTAGAACCCTCCTAGAATTCTCCTTGGGTCCCTTGGGCTTCGTCAAATATCCACCCTTTAGCCAATCACTGGCAAAAGGAAATGGGATCACCACGATTTCCTTCTCAACCAATCAGAATGCACCCTAGCAGGGGCTAGAGAGGGGTCGAGCTCTCCTAAGCATATTGCCATCGGATACCTAAACAAAAAAAGCTGTGATAATAAGAATATCTGTGTGTAGGCCAACAGCCTCTGCCATTTGGGCAATAATATCTGTTCCACAGGATGGTTATAAAGATTATACTGGAAACATTTGCAAAGTACCTAGGGATACCTGCCACATGGTAGACATGATGGTTTTTAAAGACGTCCACAAATTCTCTCACATTCTTTCCTTCAAAAAGTAGAGCTAATTCCCCTATCCTTGAATGTGGACTGTACCTAGTGACTGGGTTCTAACAAATAGAATCTGGCAAAAGCAACAGTGTGAGATTGCCAGCACTAGGTCATAAAAGGCACTGCAGCTCCTGTTTTGCTCTCCTGGGTTGCCCACTCTGGAAAAGCTGCCCTGTTGTAAGGACACTCAAGCAGCCGGTGGAGAAGCCCACACAGAGAGAAATTAAAGATTACCACCAACAACCGGCACCAATTTACAAGCCATGTGAAAAGCCATAACCACGGAAGTGAATTTCTCAGCCCCAGTCAAGCCTTCAATGGACAGATGCACCAAGGCACAGCTTGGTTGCAACCTCATGAAAAACTCCAACTCAGAATGACCCCAGCTAGGCCACTCCAAGAATCCTGAGAAACTGAGAATCATAATTTTCGTTGTTTTAAGCCACTAAGTTTGAGAATAGTAATTTTGTTGTTTTAAGCCACTAAATTTTGAAATGATTTTTTTACACAGCAATATATAACTAATACAGATTCTGGTAGCAAACAGGGGTTCTGCTATAATGAAAACTTTAAAATGCCAGAGTAGCTTTGTAACTTGGCAGTGGAAAGAAGCTGGAAGAACTTGGATGAGAGAATTAGTGAAGACTTAAAGGGCCCTGAAGAGACGGCCAGTGAGGGTGGGAAGGTTCATGAGTTTACTATGACAGACCAGGTAAAATGTACCTTGCTTTTCTCCTCCATAAATTTTAAGTCTGACCATTGCTGAGAGGTAGTATGAATCCTGATTAAATGCACAGGCCTTGAAGCCTGATTGCCATGATTTGAATCCTGGTTCCATCACCTCTTCTCTATATTAGGCAAGTTGCTTAACCACTTTATGCCTCAATTTCCCCCAGTAGATTTTTATGAGGATTAAATAAGTTGCCGCATGTAAACTATAAATGAATGAATGAATGAATGAATGAACGAACGAACGAACGATACAGGGTTTCTTTCTGTGTCCCATGGCAGAGTTGATTATGGTTGAGGACCTGCAAACCAGGATTGGGGTAGAAGCCAAGGAACATTACCTTGAGTAGCCAAAAAAAGAAAAAAGTCTTTGTGATCAGCTATCCCACTACAGTAGCATTTCTTTAGGTGTGGCCCACCTGCATTAGAATCATTGGGGTATTTATTTAAAATTTGGGGCCCTACCTTCAGAGATTGATTCAGGAAATCTAAAGGAGGGCAGAAATCTGTATTTTAACTGAGCCTTTGGTGGATGATTCCTGTGTTCACTGAAGTTTGAAAACCACTGTCCTGGGGAAAGGGAGTCCAGGTAAATAGTCCAAAGATTAATCTCTTTGAACCCTACTGTTTCATCTTTAAAATGAAGGCAAAATTGCCCATTCTTCTCCACAATTTATCCATTTGTGTTTTACTATACAAATAAGGTACATTAAATAATAATGCACATTATTTGCCATTGAGCGAAATTAATGCTCCTGAAAGATCCACTGTTTATCCTGGACTCATGGCAGCCCCTGGCATACATCTACATACCCTAGTTGACATACAAGCTTTTGTGATAACTGTATCAACCCATTTTTTGTGTCTGATTTGACAAGTACCATCAGTATTGTAAATATGGACATTTGATAATTCATCCTCTGCTCCGCTTTCTTCTAATGAGCCTTTTTGTACTATAAAGATGGAGAAATTTAAAACTACATTTCCTAGACCCCTCTGGCAGGTAAAAACCTGGATATAAAATAGTGTCCACCCACTAGATGTACTCTTATGAATAAACGTGGGTGGCAGAAGTAAGTTGAAGGCCCTCTATATACTGCTATGTCTCAATTCTGATAAAACATCGAGTCACGGAGAGGTGAGGGTTTTCAGCAACGGTTTTCTGGTGTCTGGTCACCAATTCTGGGTACACTGAGAGCCACGTGAGGCAACGGTGCCACGGCGGACTTTTAATTAGGGCAGAGGGAACAGGAGGTTAATTCTGCAGTGTTCTGGAAGCCATTCTGTGAGCCAAGTCTAGAGCTTACTTCTGCAGCTCTTCTGACTTTTAAAAAAATTTTTTATAATTATAGTTTTGAATACATTCAGAAGTAGAACCACAGACTAATAAACCCCAGCTTCAACATTTACCAACTTAGGTCAATCTTATTTTATAAGAACCCCCCACACCCACTTCATCTTATTTTCAAGTATACTATCCCAGACACCGTATTTTAGGTATTTCACCATGAGTCTCTTTTTCAAAAAGTAAAGACTCTAAAAAATATAATCACTCTGAGATGACAGAACATATTGGTTTCTGCGCCCAGTTCCTGGCACAGCGCTCCTGAGACCCTTGTGGTAATTTCCTAAGTGATAAAAACAGTAGGAGCATCTCTTCACTCTTTGTCTTTGACCCCATCTCTGACACCGGGCTCCTAAAACCCCTGAGTTTTCTAAGTGATAAAAGCACTAGGAGCATCTTTTCTTCTATTGAGGTGACTCTGGGGTGGGATCCTGGTTGGAGACTGGTCCCCAGAAAGACCAAACCATGATCAGAAGCTTGGAATTTTCAGTCCCAGCCTTCATCCTGAGATGGGAAAGGGGCTGGAAATGGGAGTTAATAATTGATCTTATGTGAGGAAGCCTCCATAAAATTCCAATACTATGGGGTTTGGAGAGCTTTCCAGATGGATGAACACATCCAAATAGGAAGGGAGATGCACCCCAACTCCATAGAGACAGAAGCCCCTGCACTCGGGACCCTCCCAGACCTCACCCGGTATCTCTTCATCTGGCTGTTCATCTGTGTCCTTTATCACGTCCTTTAATAATCTGGTATGCGTAAGGAAGTGTTACCCTGAGTTCTGTGAGCAACTCTAGCAAATGTATCAAACCATGAGAAGGGGGTTGTGGGAACCTCCCATTTATAGCCAAGTTGGACAGAAGTTGTGGGTCACCTGGGGACCTACTACTCGAAACTGGCGTCTGAGGTGGCAGGACAGTCTTGTGGGACTGAACCCTTAACTTGGGGATGTCATCTCCAGGTAGACAGTGTAAGAACTGAGTTGAATTGTAGACACCCAACTTAGATCAAGAGAATTGCTTGGTGTGGGGGGAAAACTCCACACATTTGGTGACCTGAGGAAGGTGTTTTGTGTGAGTAGTAAAAAGACACAGAAAAGAAACACACAGGGGGAAGAACTGCGTTTTTCCTATACAAGAAAGAGATGGGGGGGAATGAATTTTACCCTAAAATGACTACAGTATCATCATCCCTAAAATAAAGAGATAAATGGATAAAGAAATAGATCTTTAATATAATTAAGTGTCCAGTCAATGTTCACATTGCCAATCGTCTTGCTATTGTCATTAAAAAAAAGTTTTTTGCTGAACAAATGAAGTCCACAAATTGCAACTGGTTGATATGCCTCTTCCATCTTAATGTATAGGTTCCCTTTCCATCTGTGTGGTTTTTTTCCTTTGTAACTTATTCGAGGAAACTGTGCTGTTACAGCATCCCACAGTCTGTATTTTGGTGGTTACATCCCATGGTGTTGACATATTCCTCTGTCCTCTGTAATTCATATAAATTGGTTGTTAGATCTACAGGCTTGATCAGATTTAGGTTCAATTTGGTTTTGTTTCCACTGTTTTTTGAGTCCCCAATATATTAGATACCTTTTTGGGAGAGTAGAAGCTACCAAAAAAACCAAAAAACCAAAAAACCCCAAAAAGCATAATATTGTGTAGTCGATCAGATGGACAACTACAAGGCCTACCTCACGTCATTGCTTTTGCTTTACTGCCCTTCACAGATAGTGCAATTTTACAAAATGAAGGTTTGTGGCAACCCTCCATCAAGCAAGTCTAGTGGTGCCACTTTTCCAACAGCATTTGCTCATTTTTATCTGTCATATTTTGGTAATTCTCACAATATTTCAAGCTTTTTCATTATTATATTTGTTATGGTGATCTGTGATCAGTATCTTTATGTTACTACTGTAATTGTTGGGGGGGGGCACAAACCATGTTCACAGAAGATGGCAAACTTAACTGGTAAATGTTGTATGTGTTCTGACTGTCCCCGTTGGCTTCTCCCCCATCTGTCTCCCTCTCCTTAGGCCTCCCTATTCTCTGAGACACAGTAATATTGAAATTAGGCCAATTAATAACCCTACAATTGCCTCTAAGTGTTCAAGTGAAAGGAAGAGTCACATGTCACTCACTTTAAATCAAAAACTAAAAATGATTCAGCTTAGTGAGGAAGACCTGTCGAAAGCCAAGACAGGCCAAAAGCGAGACCTCTTGTCCCAGTTAGCCAAGTTGCAAATGCAAAGGGAAAGTTCTTGAAAGGAAATGAAAAGTGCTACTTCAGTGAACACATGAATAGGAGAGTGAAACAGCCTTACTGTTGATACGGAGAAAGTCTGAGTGGTCTGGAGAGAAGATCAAACCATCCACATAATTCCTTCAAGGCCAAAGCCCAATCCAGAGCAAGATCCTAACTCTCTTCAATTCTGTGAAAGCCGAGAGGTGAGGAAGCTGCAAGAAAAGCAGCAGAGGGTGGTTCATGAGGTTTGGGGAAAGAAGCTGCCTCCAGGACATCGAAGTGCCAGTAAAGCAGCAAGTGCTGATGTAGCAGCTGCAGCAAGTTACCCGGAGGATCCAGTTAAGACCACGAACAAAGGTGGTTACACTGAACAACAGGGTTTTGATGTAGACGAAACAGCCTTCCAACAGCTAATGCAGCTGGTGTCTTTAAGTTGAGGCTTTCTTTCATTTACCATTCCAAAAACCTAGGGCCCTTAACAATTACGCGAAGTTTACTCTCCCTATGCTCTATCAATAGGACAACAAAGCCCAGATGACAGCACATCTGTTATAACATGGTTTACTGAATATTTTACAGCCACAGTTGAGACCCACTGCTCAGAAAAAAAAAAGATTCCTTTCAAAATATGACTACTCATCAACAATGCACCTGGTCACCCAAGAGCTCTGATGGAGATGCACGAGATTGTTGTTTTCATGCCTGCTAACACAGTATCCATTCTGCAGCCCACGGATCAAGGAGTCATTCTGACCTTCAGGTCTTATTATTTTAAGAAATGTATTTCATAAGGCTATAGCTGCCATAGACAGTAATTCCTCTGATGGACCCGAAGAGAAAGGATTGGAGAAAGGATTCACCATTCTCAATGCCATTAAGAACACTCCTGATTCATGGGAAGAGGTCAAAATATCAGCATTAACAGGAGTCTGGGAGAAGCTGATTCCAACTCACATGGATGTAGAGGGATTCAAGACCTCAGTGGAAAAAACAACTGTAGGTACAGTGCAAACAGCAAAAGAACTAGAATGAGAAGTGGAGCCTGCAGATAGGACTATAATCTCATAAAACCTGAAGAGATGAGAAGTTGCTTCTTATGGATGAGCAAAGAAAGTGGTTTCTTGAAATGGAATCTACTCCTGGTGAAGAAGCTATGAAGATTGCTGAAATGACAACAAAGGATTTAGACTATAAAAAAAACTTTGTTGATAAAGCAGTGGCAGGGTTTGAGAGGACTGACTCCAATTCTGAAAGGTCAGCTGGGGGTAAAATGCTATCCAACACCACCACATGATACAAGGAATTCATCATAAAAGGAAGAGACAATCAATGCAGCAAACTTTTTGTCTTATTTTAAGAAATTGCTACAACCACCTCAAACCTTCAGGAACCACCACCCTAATCAGCCATGTTTGGTTAGTGATATCTTTTGAACATTTAAGTTAAAAATACATAGAACTGTGATTTCCTTTTTATTATCCCTAGCACAGGGTAATCATCAACAAAGATATGTTGAAGGAATGCATCAAGAACTGATTTTCACATTATTTGTATCCAACGATCAAAAATGATGTGGCAGAAACTGCTACGAATTCCCCTAATACACATTCTCTTTCCTCCAACAGAATGCCCTAATTTTAGCTGAACATACAGTAGACTGAAATAAAGACAATTTCTCAGCCTCTCTTGCAGCTAGATGTGACCACATGACTAAGTTCCAGCCATTAAGATGTAAATGGAAGTTTTGTATGGCAACTTCCAAAAATCTTCTACAAAAGATCACTGGCATTTGCCCATTGCTCCTTTTTTCTTTGTCCTTCCTCGAACAGAATGCAGATGTGATTATTAAAGCTCTCGCTACCCACCCTGGTTTAGGAATCGAGGACCACACGTTGGGTATGATGAGTGGTGAGCTAAAATAAAAGGATCCTCGATCTCCAAACTTCATGGAAAAGAGCACAGCCATCGGTCCTGCAGTCTCTATCTCTGGAATTTTATATGAAGAGAGAAATAAGCTTTTAGCTTTGTCATTGGGGAAAATCCCATGATACCACAGTTTCCTTTGTATAAAGGAGGAAGACACATTTATAAATGGCAGTTTTTCAAAGATATATACTGTGTAGCCACATCTCTCTTAGTTGGGGATAATAGGATATTATTTCTTTTCAAGTAACTATTCTTATCTTTATGAAAAATATAATTGCTCTATAGTGGGAGTCAGAGAACCCAGGTTCAAGTCTTACCTCTGCCCTTAATGAGCAAATGAGTCAACTTCTCTAAGGCTTTGTACACTGGGTAATAGGATTCTCTTGAGCCTTAAAATATGACATATATGGAAATGTTTCATCGTATAAACTACACACAGATAGTTGATGAGAATTATAAGATACCTGTGGATATAAACTCTGTCTCAGATTGTATCTCCAGTAACAAGTGTTCAATAAGTACTTGTTGAATAGATACTTTGAAGTCCTGCTAAATGAGTGAATTATTCTGCTTTGGAGTGAAAGTTCAACGGTCTTTAATATTAATTAAAGTATTAACTTGAGTTTCTTAGAGCCACAGTTCTTAATTTTGCCATCAGTCAAAAGATACAAAGGTATGAAAAAAATAAACCTAGCTAATCCATTTATCTAGGTCAAAACTGGACCCCGATTTGCTATAGCAAAATAACTTAAGAATACAAGTTGTGGTACAGAAATAAAATTCTTATGACGAAATTACGATGTTACTCATAAAGACATATTTTAACATTTAAACCACTAACCCTACCACATCAAATGAAGGACTTCCTCACACTGGACTGTGGCTAAAGTATTTTATTAAATTAAGTACGTAAATTGCAAATGGCTTCATAAGAAATTTTTAAAGCAAAGTTATAAAACATTTTCAATAAAAAAGTACAGAGTTAACAGCAAAATTACATATTCTTTATAGTACAAATAAAAACATTTCATTTCTGATATACTGTCTGAAAATCTTGTAATAGATTCTCCAACTGAGAGCTGCAATATTACATTTTAATGAGAAGTTTCACGGTTAATTCAATCGTTTGTTAATAACAGGTTCATCATTTGGACCATAAAAGTCAACTGCTCAACTTTAAAGAAAATAATAAAATTTGTCATTATATAATGTTACAAAAGGCTCTTCGGGATTCCAGCCTCATTTCTCTACTAAATTCCGTAGAGGCATTAAGTAATATGTAAACTTGAATTACATTTTAAAAATAAGCACCATTGACATACATTCTACATAAATTTACTTTACCTTTTAAATGACACTTTTTTGGCCACACAAACATTTAAATCTGTTTTCTTTACCATGTAAATAAAAATAAGCAATATTTAACCACTACACAGAAAATTACCAAACTTCACCTCATTGCACAATGGAAAAGCACTTAGAAAAAGCACTTGGAATAAACAGCACATATTTTCGTGTCTTTTTTATACATTTTGTCATTTTCTTAAATTGAGAGCAGTTAAAACATTGTCAGGGCAATTTCCTGAGTCTCAAAGTTTCCAATTTCCAGCTCAGAAATAACCAATCTTTCTATTATACATGTCCTTTTTCTAAGCACACAAAACACTTGAATTTAAAAAGAGAAAGACCAAAATAAAGACTGGGAGCAATCTAACAGAAGAATTGTTTAGCTCTTCTTCTCAATATGTGTTACAATGTACAAGACACTTTAAAGAATAAGTCAGAATTTCTACTATATAATAAATCCTATATCTAAAGGCCATAGAACTGCAAATAGTATGGAAACACTAATAAATTGATAAAAACTCAACTTGAAAATAATATAGAGACATATGAAGAGCCAATAAATCCAAGACAACATGCTTCCAAGTCTCATGTTGAAGTAATGAAGTGGATGAATTGAAAATACTGTTAAAGTGTCTCAAGTCCAACCCACTTCCTTTGTGGTTTCCACATTAGTTCTCTTTTTTTCTCCTGGTAGATACAGGTGAGACTACTGAAAAGATCTAACTGGTACTAAAACCTTCCAAACTACAGAAGTGTTGTACTTTTAGAAGATCAATACACTTGCAAAGAGCCATTCTAATGAATCACAAATGTATCAATACCTGAAAACTTCAAAAATCCCCACGCTGTCTTTACTTTTGACACACAGGTTTGGAAAGGAACAAGAAAAGAATTTCATAATCCCTCAACCTTTGGCATATAGGATTTAGAAATGGACAAAACAAGAAAGGAGCAACTATAAAATTTTCTTTCATAATTATGTGTTGTTTAAACTATACTAGCCAGTGGGGTGGGAGGCAGTTTAGAATTAAACAACTTCATAAAAACACGAGATGCTCAAAATTTGCCTATATACTTATAAATGATGATTAAGAAAAATACCCTAGATTTACCAAAAAATAAAGCCTAAAATTAACGCTGGTACAGCAGAAAACATAGCTTCTTTCATTTGGTTTCTGCCCACAAAATACCTCACTTCTTGTTCTTTTTGATTGCTCCCACGTTAATCATAATAACACTGAAATAAATCTAGCTGAAGTGCATAAAAGCGACACTTTTTTAAACAGGGTAAAGTAATATAAAAACATGGAAAGCAAGGATGCAGCTGCACACACTCAAATAACTACAGGTTTTAGCATTGTTATTCACATTTCTTAAATCATATTAATTTATACGTAGAAATATTTTACTTCAATAACAACTTTAGTTTTATAATAAGTTCTTGAATTGCTTTATTTTTAATGTATACAACTCTTCTAGACATTACAAAAAACATATGCTAAACTGTTGGCACTTTTTCTTTTTTTAACAAATTATTATCAAACATAAGAATAATATTTCAATACCACTCACTAAATAATAAACATATTTTTATTTTTGTGGAAATAAATGTAATGATACGGCTCTTTTAAAAGCATGCTTTCATGATATCTAAAAACGAGTTTTTGAGTTTTATTTTCATAAAAATGTCTGTTCTTTTGGGAAACCATTCTGTAATTCAGGATTCTTTCAGTAACAACTCAACCCTGTAATTTCTGATCCAAATGATTTTTAAGCTTATCAAAAAGCAACACAACCATTTGTTAAATTACATGTGTTGGAAGTATTCTCCATATCCAAAGTCAAATTTATTTAAGCCATTGTTTCATGTTGGAAAATTATACTTTACCACACTAAACTTGTGTAAATGAAATTAAAATTGACATACTAATAGGACTTTTTAGCTCGCACACAAAAAAAGAAGTCAATGACAGCTTCCCTTCAGAAAGTTGGCTCATTTTAAAAACAAAGGTAAAAAATTTGTATTGTAAAGATTCCTTTTAAGATTATATCAAAAATGTTTTATTTGCTTTAAATTAACAGAGGACTCTGACCTACTGCAGTTTAGAAATCATATGCTTCAAATATAAAATATAGCTTTTCAGTACCGTCTTAAATACCATTTACACAGACAGCTCTAGAAGCAGTTCTATATGACACCAATACTTGGTAGATTATCAAACCATTTCTCCTTCTCTAAAAACTTTTCTGCCTACAGAAGGTATAAAACTGTAATATAATCTCAGGCTCCAACTTTCCTCCTAGAAAATGCGCACACACACAACAAAAGGTAAGAGATCAAGATCATATACAAAATAGAAGAAAGTGCAAACGGCATGTCTTCCTTCCTGTAGGATATGGCAAAATGAAACGATTTTTTGTATTTAGTTTTGAAATCAAAAAGTATCCAAGTGTTTTTGTTAAATTTCTTTTATTACTACTACTACTACTACTACTACTACTACTACTACTACCTCTCCTTCTTTTAATACAAGGCTTTGATGCGTATGAACCAGGTCTCAAAGCACTTTAAAATACCTTTCAAAAATGCCTTTAGGATTTTACTAAATGTTAAACAACAATTAATACAAAGGTAACGTTTTCTCTCTGAGAAAGAATCAGAGCACTTCAAACTTTAAAACTGCAGCTGATACTTTTCTTAGACAATTTATAATCAATAAAAATTCTCATTAATATTTTTAACAGACAACATATTTGCCATTTGATTCAGTAAAAAATTAAATTTCTCTTGAATTCTGAAAAACATCATCATAATGTTTTTATTTAACTGGACATTTCTAATAAACACAAGTTTACAGTAAAATTGACTAAATTTACCACAAATAAAACTAATTTTAACCTACAAACCTTCACACTTCTAAGTCAAAGACGTTTATTTTACTTTAGCATGACTTTCAAGCACCCTGGTTTAATTTCAGAGAACCTACAGAAATGAGAAAAGAGTTATTTTAGGTAAAAATTTCAAACTGGTTAAGGAATATATCATGCATGTAATCAATTCCAAGTGTCTACGCTAAATATTTACTATCAAAGTATTCTTTATTAAGACAATCATCCAGGACTAATATCTATGCTTATGTACCTTTTAATCCATTGTAAAAATAAACAATCCTAAGGCTAGGGGTTACTACTCCTAACTTAGTAGTTATTTAAGATTTTTCAAAACTCTCCAGCCTGAATTTGACCTTCATGAAGAAGAGCACGCTGTATGAAGGATAAGATGATGTCTACATTACATTGTTTCTATGCACTGAGTACTAAAAAGAAATCTCTAATATAATCCGTAAGTCTGATTCATCAGGCCATGAAATGCTTCCCAAGTCCTTCGGTGTGAAATTTAAAAAACACTAGCCTCTACAATAGACCATTAATCCTAAAATGATAATGTTCTAGTCCAACTACTCCTTTTGTAACAGAAACTCTAAAATGTCATCTGTTTTCATGGTCAGAATTAATGCTACCATTTTCTATAATGTAGCCAAACAACATTTTATTACATGGCATAAAATATGCTACACTAACTAAAAGTAGAAGTAGGGGGAGGTTGGTACCTAATGATAAACATCCTCAGGGAATCTATCCATCAACAGATCTTTATTCTTGGACTTTTCTTGTCATTTCCTGTTATTGAATAATAATCACTTAATGAAAAAGGACATTTCATGTTTGTCAGTTAAGATCATTAACGGCACTTGACTTATGAAGATGTATAAATTCATATTGACTGGAGTGCTTCTGCTCAAGTTTAAAAAATTCAAATTATAATCATATTTTAGCAGAAACCCCCAATTCCTTCCAAAATCCACAAATGAATAATTAAATAGTAACTTTATGATACATATAATCTAATTATCTTGGATAATACATTATCAAAGAAACACAAATTATACTTACTTTCTGTTAGATTTTAAATTTATGATAGAAATAGTTTTGTCAGGTGATTACTTCAACAAAAAACATATTTGTCTTTCCTTTCTGGTTTTCTGAACATCATAAATCCAGCAGGGAATGTTGTATCATAATTTAAGCATGAATTTGTGGCTAATATCAGATGGCTAAATTTAGTTAACTATTTTAATAAATCATCTGAGCATACTATTAGTGTTTACTATCTGTATATGGGCAACTGCCATTATCAATAACAGAAACCTATACTCACCTGAAGCTATGGCTTGTGAGGTATTTAATGACGGCTGGTTTAATGCGAGCAACTCCTCCTTGGCTGTGGTTTCCTCTCCCCGTTATCACAGAGAGATAGGACTTACCACCATTCTGCTTAAATTCTGTTACAACAGGAATTGGAACGGTTAAAATTCATTTATCTTACATTCTCAATAGAAAACAAACCTGAACTACTCAAACACACACGAAATTACTTTCATGGGGATTTAGAGATTTATAAATTCAAAAAGCCCCAAAATTGAGGTTCTTAAATCTATGTTTCATCTCTACTGTTGAAGTATGGAAGCCTCAAAGCAGCTCATCCACCGAAACACAAGTGAAACTTCCTCCCTGTGGGAAAGGAGATTTCGTGTGCTACCAGAATTTCTCTCTAAAATAATGGTAATGACAACAATATTAATGGTATCTAACAATTATTACATACTTGGAGTCAGGCATTGCTTTAAGCAACTTAATTTACTAACTAAGAATCTTCACAATGACCCTTTTAATTTAATACTCTGAAGCCAGCCAGCTTTGGTCTGATTAGCAGCTCTGCCACCAAATGGCTGTATGGTATGAGCATGGACAAGTTACTTAGCCTATGGGATACAGTCTTACTAAGAAACTCTTCCAAGAGCACCCAGCTGGCTGAGTCAGAAAAGCATGAGACTCTTGATCTCAGGGTTGTGAGTTCAAGCCCTATGTTGGGTATAGAGATCACTAAAAAAATAAATAAACTTTAAAAAAAAAAAAAAAGAAAAGAAAAAAAACACTTCCAGAGAGATGATTTTTAAATATTAAATGAGCCTAGGCCTCTTATAAGAATACAACTCCTGCTCTGGATATGACTGTGTGAAAATCAAGTGTAGAAACCCAAAAAGTTAGTTAACAGCGGCAATAAAATAACAAAAACAGTGTTAAATAAGAGTTGATTTAATGAATTTAATAAATATTCGTTCCTCAGTCATAAATAGCACAAATTTGACCTTTAGCGTAAAATACATATACACATAATATATTCTATACTCTGCTCATTAAGTTGCCCTGAGACTCCAGTAGATCCACAAAGTTTTTCAAGTCTCCTATCTCCAAAGCAATATTTAGCCTCAAATTTAAAGAGGATATGTTGCTCTTGCATTTCTAATTCCTTCTTTGCTTAACATCTCCATTTTTCTTTCTTTCTTTCTTTCAAGATTTTATTTATTTATTTGAGAGACTGTAAGCAAGGCAGAGAGGGAAGGGCAGAGGGAGACATAGAGGGAGAAGCTGACTCCCCGCTAAGCAGGGAGTCCAACACAGGGCTTGATCCCAGGACCCTGGGATCATGACCTGAGCCAAAGGCACATGCTTAACCAACTTAGCCACCCAGGCACCCCAAGATCTCCATTTCTACTCTAGTCCATACCCATTACTTTAAGCAATATTTTGTTCAAAATTCAACTTTTCCTGGGTGCTGCCTACACAGGGTATTCACTTAGTAAAAAGTTTTTATGCTATACAATTATTACTTGTACAGTGTTCTTCATGGATGTGATATTACAGAGTTTGCTTTTAAAAAAAAATCAAATCTCTTAACTATCCATAATTCACTCTCATCACTCCTTCACTGCTGCTCCCCTTATCAGTTAGGGAAGCCATTTATATCACCTCATTTCTAAATTCACTGCTCTGAAAATGTTCCACAGTTGAATTGCATGCCTCAGATAAAAATAGGCATTCAAAGAATGTTTGTTGAATGAATTAATGTGTATGTGTATGTTTAAGGGTACGTTTAAATTTCAGGCTGTTCCTAACATTTTATCACCTTTAAAAAAATATTTAACTCATTTTTAAGCATAACTCAGATTTCTTATCATTTCATTTATAAATATTTCAGTGCATATTTCAAAAAGGACTAAAAAAAAATCACAATATCACCATCATATCTTAAAAATAGTTCCTTAATATCATGTTTCTAAAAATGGCTACAAGTTTCCCTCAAAAAAATGTTTTTACAGTGGTTGCTTAAATCACGGTTGAAACAGGTCCACACATTGCATTTGGTTGGTCTATTTCTGAAGTAACTTTTAATCTAAATGTTCTCCCTCCTCCTGGGTTTTTCTTTACAATTTGTTGAAAAACTTGGATCATTTATCCTAGATTTTCACAGTCTGAATATTGTTGATTGAATCCCCATGGTACCATTTAACCTGTTCCTCTGTTCCCTATAAAACCCTACAAGGTAGTAAAAACTTCGTAGGTGCTGGTGATGCATACTCCAATCAGAAGGCACATAAAGGCCAAATATCTTTTTTGTTGTTCACTCCCAAGTTTGACAATCATCTTTTACAACTAAAAGCAATGGAGGGCAGAGCCACAGGTTGTCTCCTGGATGTATTTCTATTCACAATACTACCATCTGGTGGTGACTGACAGCGACTACAGACTACCACAGGTGGCAATACTCACAAGGATGGGCCTGGTTTCACAAAGGGTTTGTATCTTGGGTCTGACCAAGTATCACCTTACACAAGTTATTTAACTCTTTAAAAAGAAAGATTTTTTTAATTGAGATACAATTAATATAACATAAAGTTCATGATTTTAAAATGTACAATTCAGTGGTTTTTAGTATAGTACCATATCATGCAACCATAAACACTAAAGCTAGAACATTCAATCATCTCAGAAAGAAATTCTGTACTTGTTAGCAGTCACTCCCCAGTCTATACTTTCTAGCCCCAGCAACCACTAATGTACTTTCTGTTTTATTGGTTTGTCTATTCTGAACATTTCATATGAATGGCAATCATATAAAAAGTGGCCCTTTTGTACCTGACTTCTTTCACAAAGCATGTTTACAAGGCTCATCCATGTTGCAGCATGTATCACTACTTGGTTTCTTTTTGTAGCTGAATAATATTCCATTGTTTAGACACACCAAATTTTGTTTGTCCTTTCATCAGTTGATGGACATTTGGTTGTTTCCACTTTTTGGCTATTGTGAACATACATGCACAAGTTTGTGTGTGGATGAATTGTGTTTTCAATTTTCTTGTGCACATAACTAAAAGTAGAACTGCTGGGTTATATGGTAACTCTATGCTTAACCTTTTGAGGAATGCCAACCTTTTCCACCATGGCTGCACCATTTAACATTCCCACTAGCAACATAAAGGGTTCAGAGACACCTGGGTAGCTCAGTTGGTTAAGCGCCTGCCTTCAGCTCAGGTCATGATTCCAGTGTCCTGGGATTGAGTCCCATATCGGGCTCCTTGCTCAACAGGGATCCTGCTTCTCCCTCTGCCTGTCGCTCCCTCCTGCTTGTGCTCTCTGGCAAATAATAAATAAAATCTTAAAAAAGGGGGAGGCGGGGTTCCAATTCTCCACATCCTTACCAACCCTTAACTATTTCCACTTTATTAAACTTTTTAAATCATCAGTTTCCTCATCTATAAAATGAAAGGAATACCTATGTTTTATTCAGTCATTTATTTAAAAGTTTTTCTGGGGTTTTGAATGAAATTCAACAATGATGATTCAATAATCATTACTGACTCAATTCCTGGCCATGAAGACAGAGTTTAATAATCAACTATACAATAAGCTTTTTATATAAATACTGTGACGCAAGAGTCCTGTAAGAGGCTTTTAATAGGGAGCCTGGACGTCAAGAAATGACAGTGTAGATAAACAGAAAAGGAGGAAGAGCAAACGCAACATGAGAATGGGGATGCAGGCAAAGAACAGATTACAAAGGGATTTGGGAGTTTATGCTAAATGTAACATGGCTACTTGTACTTTTCTATCATGATGCTAATTATTATGTAACTATCTGCTCACTGTCACCACCCTACTAGACAGCAAACTCCATAAAAATAGGGACCATGTGTCTAACTGCTCTATCCTTGATGCCTAGAATATGTAAGATAATAAAAATTTTTGTTGAGTAAATTATTTATTCATCCTTTACAGAATATTCTAACACTTCTCTAACAGTTTTTCTTTTCTCCATGTTAAATAATGTATTTAAACTTCTCTTAAATTTTTTCTTTCCTAATCTTTATTATTACCGTTTTCTAGATTTTCTCAAAGATTTCCAAAATTCTATTTAAAAAAACAAGTGGGGGAGGGGGATCCTTTGCTTTATCAAAAAATGTCTGCTAACAGGGGTGCCTGGTTGGCTCAGTCAGTTAAACGTCTGTCTTTGGCTCAGGTCATGATCTCCGGGTCCTGGGATCAACCCCCAAGTTGGGCTCTCTGTTCAGCAGGGTGTTTGCTTCTCTTTCTCTCTTGCTCTGCCCCAGCTTCCTGCTTGTTCTTTCTCTCTTTCTCAAAATTTAAAAAACCTTTAAAAAAATGTGTGCTGATAAACACAGAATGAACACGAATTATAAAACACCGTTATGCAACTACCAATATAATAATTGATTCAGTCAGTCAAGGATCATCAATGGATGCTAAAATTACTAGGTGAAATACTACAAGAGAACAGTTAGTTATTCACACAGTTGCAAAGTTATCAATTGCCAAAAACTACTAGTTAATTACAAAGAAAAGGTACATTTACATAGAGAAATCTAACAGAGTCCCACCTTAGCTAAAAAATCAAATTTAACATCACCAATAATGGGACAAACTGACCATATTAAGTCTTTTGATGTGTTCATCAAGGATGACTCAACATCACCTATGTAGTATTTTTGCCAAAAAAAATTAACTGAATCTAATCATGAGGAAAGAATCAGACAAAATTGTAGGTCAATCTATGAAAAGCTGGGAGTCTTCAAAATGTCAACAATATAGAAGACAAAAAATAGGCAGAGAACTATTACTATTTTTTCTTAAGTAATCTCTACACCCAATGTGGAACTTAAACTCACGACGCTGAGATAAGAATCATATGCTCCACTGACTGAGCCAGCCAGGTGCCCCAAACTATTTCTATATTACTGGAGGCTACAGACATGGGGCAACCAACTGGAACATATATATGATGTTTGACTGGATCTTGGCTTGAGGGGGGGNTATTTCTATATTACTGGAGGCTACAGACATGGGGCAACCAACTGGAACATATATATGATGTTTGACTGGATCCTGGCTTGAGGGGGATAAAAAATGGCACAGCTATACAAGTCATTTCCATACAACTGGAGAAATGTGAATGCGCCCCGTATATTAGACAATATTATTATAACAATGTTAAATACCTTAAAAGTAACAATGGTACTGTGATTATGTAGAAGAATGGATTTGTTCTCAAGAGATAAACCTGCTGAGGTATTTAGAGGTAAGTACCACGATATTTAACAACTTATTTTCAAATGGTTCAGCAAAAAGCAATTTTAAACAGATTAAGCAAATGAGGCCAAAGGTTAATAACTGGTCAATCTAGGTAAAAGATATATGGATGTTTATTATATGATTATTTCAACTTCTCTACGGGTTCTTAATTTTTCAATATAAAAAGCCAGGAAAAAAGATAGCAATAAGAGTATACATGTTGATATGCAAAGTAAAGCTCACTGTGACATTAGAACTAAATGTCTCTGAGTAGAGGAATGGATACATTATGATGCACTCACAGAATACCGTACAGCAGTCACAATAAAAACATGATACCATCAACATGAGTATATCTTGAAAACTATATTGGGTGAAAATAAACAGTTTGGTTGAAGGTATATTGTGAAACCTTGTACATTCATTTTTTAAAATTCACAAAAGAAATACTACAGACTGATAATTGATGAATGTACATACAGTAAAGGTATTTTAAAAACTAGACAGGAACCAAAGTGAAAGATGTTGATTTCCACTAGAAAAAGAAGGAAGAAAGAGAAAATGATTGGGAAGAATAGGGGCACCTGGCTGGCTCAGTCAGTAGAGCATGCCGACTCTTGACCTCAGAGCTGTGGGTTTAAGCCCCACACTGGGTGTAAAGATTAAAAAAAAAAAAAATCTCAAAAATAACTTGAAAGACTACAAAGGGAAGAGTAAAAATAAAATATAAAGCATACATGGTAAAATGTTATCACTTGTTACTTGGATTCATGAATACACAGGTGTTTTATTACTGTGAGTTTTTCAACATGGTTTTTAAGGTAAACAGATGAATTTCCCACCTCTATATTAATCATATTTAATCAAATATTTGATTGCAAATGATACATGTTGAATTGGTAAACCTGTATAAAGTATAGTACAAAGCCTCCCTACACACATATTACATATATAATTTATGTATGTATAAATTAACCAGAACACTATAGCTATCAGTGACAGGGCAGGGTTATGGAACTACGAGGTCATAGCTGAGGCATGGGACTCCATGTCTCCACAATAAAATGGCAGATAAAGAAAAAGCCAAATTGAGAATTCAAAAATACTCTAGTAGTGGTAAAAGAAGATGACTTCTAGTATTGGAGTCTGGAGTAACTAAAACAGATTGAATTTTTCTAAATGCTAACATCTGATAATGAAAAAGAAACAAGATAATTTAATGCATATGAAGTACATGATATTGGATGGAAAAAGATCCTCATCCAAAGCCCCTGGAAGAGGTAGAACTTAGAGAAGAGACAGGTAGTGGCCCCTCCTTGACCTGCAAAGACAAAATACAAGCAGAAAGGCAGAAAGGGAGCACCGCCATAATGCAAACACTCAGAAAGCCTGCCTTCTGTAATAATTCTGTAAAAATCCTATCACCTTATTTACTTCTGCATTTTATTGAACACCTATTGAACGGACATCCAATAAATATCTATTAGCTTTAATAAATGTCTACTGAACAAAGAAGTGTGATATTCCTGAAAAGACCCATTCATAAGTCACAGAGGATTCACAGATTATACCATGCCCTCCCTTTAATAAATATGGCAAAGGAATACAAATATAACTGAAATAGGGAGTCACCTAACTAGAATTTAAATAAAAACTTGAAACAAACAAATATGAAATAGGGAAATAAGAAGAAAATGTTAATGACCATGCCAGTGAGAACTGGTTTCCCTTGAAGAATGAACCTAATACAAACATCTATAAATGTGACATAGATATCCTCAGCCTGCAAATTCAGATTCTCCTGAATTGGCATGTTTACCAATATAAGCAAGAACTTATTTTCTATTAAAAATTTGTCATTACCACAAGTCCTACCTTCAGTTTTCTGCTGTAAAACTGTCATCAAATGTTCTATAGCTTCATCCACATGCAGCCCATGGAGATCTAAAACATTCTGTGGCAGCAGGGAGGCATTGACTTTCTCAAAAATCTCCACGGCAGCAAGGTGATTGGCTTCTTTCATCTTCTGCTCATGGAGACTACCCTTTTATTATAAACAGATCACCAGTAAACACTTTTGCAATTTGCTACTTAGAAGGCAAATGAGGAAACAAACAGTGCCCCAAATAAAAGGTAGAACAAAAAAGGGAACAACAAATCTAAAATTTTAAATAATGCAATGGGCTAATATGCAAGAATGCACCAAAATGTAGGTGAATTTTGGTGAATTAATAACATAGTTCTTAAAATACTAAATCATTTCTAACATATTTCCTGATCCAAAAATTATAGAAGAGGAAGACTTAAATAAACATCACCTATCTCAAGAAGGAATCCATTAGTTTATCTTTTGATAATCCTGATCTCATTCCTTTCAACACCTTGTGGTTACCCCTAAAGCCATCCCTCAAGGTATGTTATTGGGGCTCACAGGGTTATAACAGTTTGGTACCTTTCTCCACTCAATTACAAAAAGCAAACCATATGGAACCACAAAGCTAAAAAGGAAATCAGACAGGTTTCTTGTAATACCATGTCCAATAAGCCCAAGTCAAAATTTTACTTCCCTGAAAGGTATTAATGCAACTTTCTTTTTCTGACCATAAAAGTGATACAGTACTAAAAATTCAAACATGATAGAAAGCATGAGTCCCCTGTAATTCCACCCTGAGATGGTCAATATTAACGTTCTGTTGTCTTTCCTTCAGAAAACCTGTATCTGTTTAGAAGTAGTACTAAATAACAGAATTTATCCTAAAAGAAAATATGGACTGTCAGAATAAACTGTAATTCATGTAAGCCATAAATGCAAAAGCAACCATAGAAATAGAGCATTTCAAAGAAGAGGTAATTCTCAGAACCACACATTTCTTATATATTAGATAGCTTATGTCACTTATATAATCTACATTCTCCAGAATAACTTAATCTAGTCACAATAAGGGTATTACCTGCTTTAAGATTATTCGGACATCGTAAGTGACAAAGAAAGATATAATAATCAGTTTTCCTCTTTACCTGTTGGGCATAAAATGTGGCAACGTGTTTTTTCCCCATCCGATAAGCTTCTTTTGCTTTGCTGTAGCATTCCATCCTCTTCTGTTGGTGCAGGAAAGCCTCTGCCCTGTAGTCATTATACTCTGGGTACTCAAAATCCTGGAAAGATGGTTCGCTTGGTATATCTTCAGTCTCTTTTGATTTCTTTGCCTGTAAGATGTTATACAATAAATAAAATACAAAAAGAGTAGAAAAATACGGGCTTTTCCATCAGAAGATGTATATGAAAATTGGGCTCCACTATTTTTGACTTTTTTTTTTTTTGAGATTTTATTTGACAGAGAGAGAAAGCAAGAGAGCACAAGCAGGGGGAGTGGCAGAGGGAGAGGGAGAAGCAGGCTCCCCACTGAGCAGGGAGCCCAATGTGGGGCTAGATCCCGGGACCGTAGGATCATGACCTGAGCCAAAGGCAGACACTTAACCCACTCAGCCACCCAGGTGTCCCTATTTTTTACCTTTCTTCTCAGGAAAGAAGACTCTCCCCAGAGTCTACGTAGTAAGTCATGCATTTAGCGACTACATTAACTTTTTCATGGTACGAGGTACCTCTTCTTTAACCACTCTTATCTTAAAAGATGGTGAAAGTTTCTCTAAAATTATCAAAATATAACTAGGTCACAAAATCAAACCAAAAAAGAAAACACAAGATATTCAAAGAATAAAACTCATTTAACTAATGCAAAATTTTCCAAATTTTAGTTTGTAAACCCAAAGAGTCCATTGAAGGTAATAATGGCATATTTCAATTTATATATTTTAAAAAACAATCACTAAAATAATTAAATAATATTACTTTTAAAACAGAAAGGCAAGGACGCCTGGGTGGCTCAGTCAGTTACACATCTGCCTTCGGCTCAGGTCACAATCCCAGGGTCCTGAGATAGAGTCCCATGTCGGGCTCCTTGCTCAATGGCGAGCCTGCTTCTCTACCTGCCATTCCCCCTGCTTGTGCATACACGCACACTCTCTCTGACCAATAAATAAAATCTTTTAAAAAATAAAAAAATAATAAAATAGAAGGGCATATGCAATGTCCATAGCTCATAGTAAAAATCATAAGTAGGTTTATGGGGCAGTTTTCAATCAGCTGACTACTACCAACTAGTCACTATGGTAGTGTTGACGTTTGAGCTATGTGAAAAATCATCAATCAAGTAACTGCTATCCAAAATGGACCCTTAAACAAGCAAAAGTAACTCTAAAACACAAAGTAATGAAAATAATAATTATGCCTCAATACTCCCCACCAAATAGAAAATTGCACGTTTCTGAAGATGTCTCTAAAATATCAAAAGTTGGTGTTTTAAAAACAGCAAAATATAGTGACTTCTATATCCAATTTGTTTTTTCATTTATCCCACTCCTAAAGCGCCATTTGCAGAAAACTGCTTGCAAACAGCAATCTGATATATTTCTTAGCATGTCACTGGGGGGTGGGAGCGGGGATTAATCATTAGGATTTAAGTGGATTTTCTTAAAAGTTCAAAAGAATTCCAAATATCAGGTGCCATACCAAGTAACTTAATGAATGTTTTACAAAAACTCAATCCCAAAATTCCTCCAAAAATAAAATCTTCAATTTCTTAAACAAATCATGCTTTTCTGATAAAATTAATTGAAAGTAAATTGAATAGTGTAGGCTACTAAATTCCTAAAAGCTGAAAATTGTCATTAACTTAGAAATATTACCAAAGATTATAATGTACTCTACAATACAATCTTTAATAAAATGCCACTTTAATTTTTTAAGGTAATATCATTTGGTATATATTAAATATTACATTAGAATTATACATATGTATTATATAACACATATATCACTAATTGGCCATTTTTTCAAATTTCCTGCCTGTGAGTTGAGTCCCGAAGTCACAAAAGGTTGGGGGGAAAAACTGGTCTAATATATAATAGTTGATTGTATAATCTTTTTACTCATTACATTTGTTTATCTAACCCCTAGAATTCTAGAAGTATCACCATACTCCTAACTCATTACCAAAGTCAAAAATTTGTAAATAGGGGCACCTGGGTGGCTCAGTCAGTTAAGTGGCTGACTTCGGCTCAGGTCATAATCTCACAGTCCTGGAACTGAGCCCCAAAGTCAGGCTCTGCACTCAGTGGGGAGTCTGCTTCTCCCTCTCCCTCTGCCCCTCCACCTGCTCATGATCTCTCTCAAATAAATAAATCCTTAAAAAAAAGAATCTGTAAATATATACAGTTGATTTACTTTTGCAACAAATACCCAACCTATTTTATGAAAGAATACAAGCCTCTTTCACGTAAGAATATTCATAGACCTACATCCTTCTGTCACTCTCACCAGTACTTAATCACAAGCTTGTTTCATATTAATGTTTAAATATTCTATGAGTATACGGTTTGTATCTCTGATAAAAATCAAATATTTTGCAAGGAGGGGATAATAAAAATGCTTTCTATGACTTTTGAAAAGCCACAGTGCTTAACAGTATGAACATAAATATTTCATAGCATTAGAGTCTCTGTTGATGCTCATACTAAAAAAGGCAAATCACATTTGGTTCTCTGGGAAGAGACCCTTCATTACTTATTCTTAAAAAAGAAAAAAACAGTATATAATGAGAAATGCTTTCTCAAATAGCTACTCTCTTTCAAAATAAAACCACGATTTATTTTTATATCCATTTCATAGTATGTGGTTTATTATGATAACCCCATTAATAAGGGCCAAGTGAAATATATGCTTCCTAAGAATTCACCTAATTAGTGTCACTTATTCTCTTGAAAGTATGATGTACTGTAATACCAAAACTATTCCCATGGTAACAAACTTGTAAATTTTATTAAAGGCTAAAGGGAAAAATAGCAGTAACTAACAAAACACAGTTTTAAAATGCAAGTTTCTCGAAAATAGGTAAATCAAAATATTACTGGTACCATGATACCCCCCTTTAATATCTGTGTTCCCTTAGGGTCAATATCAAAGACAGAGTATTCCACTCACAAATCTTAAAATGTGCTTAAAATATTTTTGTATCAGTATTATGATACCTGCCTATGTTTTGTGAAAAGGGCTAAGAATAATTTCCAGAATGACTTAAGTCTACATTTTGGCCAATGTTTACATAACTCATAAAATCTCCTTTTCTTATCTGAACATATTCCAATCATCTCCCATTTTGAGCAAGCACACCTTCTCCCCATTACCTCCTCTATCACCATAATGATCCCATTGCCTTGCTCTATTATCAGGAGATAATAGGCATGTACAGCACTAACAGATTACATGAATACAAGAATTAACGGAGTCCTATATGTGAACAAAGTGATGGTGAAATAGTCAAAGAAAAAAGGGAGGATACAAGTTATCCCTGGTGGTCTTAATTAATAAGCAAGAAGAGCAGGATAATGAAGGTCTGTAAAAAAAAAGCCTAAAGTTAATACAAAATTGATATATAAAATCAATTGTATTTCTATGCATTCGCAATGTTCAATCCAAAAATAAAACAATTTCATTTATAATAGCATCAAAAAGAATAAAGTAACTCAGAAACAAATTTAACAAAAGACATGCAAAACTTAAAACTCAAAACTACAAAATACTCTTGAAGAAATTAAGACCTAACTAAATTGACATTCATGAACTGGAAGGCAATATTGTTAAGATGGCAATACATCTCAAGTTGGTCTACAGACTCAATACACTCCACATAAAAATTCCAGCTGGCTTTGAAGCACTTGGCTGGCTCAGTCAGAAGAGCATGTGACTCTTGATCCTGGAGTTGTGGCTGTAAGTTAGAGTACCAGGTTAGGTGTAGAGATTATTAAAATAAATAAATAAATAAACTTAAAAAAAATTTCCAGCAAGTTTCTCTACAGAAATTGGCAAGCTGATCCCAAATTCACATGGAACTGCAAAGGGACCAGAAGAAGCGAAACAATCATAGTTGGGAACTCACACTTCCCAATTTCAAAACTTACTACAAAGCTACAATAATCAAGGCAGTGTGGTACTGGTATAATGACAGACATATAGATCAATGGAAGAGAACTGACAGTCTAGCAATAAACTTACAGTCAACTCATTTTCGACAAGGGCGCTAAGAAAATTCAGTGGGGCAAGAACAGTCTTTCCAATAAGTGGTTCTGTGACAACTGGATATGACCTTGGACCCCTATCTCATACCATATACATGAATTAACTCAAAATGGATCAAAGATCTAAATGTAAGCACTAAAATTATAAAATTTTAGAAGAAAACATAAAAACAAAAACCAAAAAAATAACAAAATATAGAACATAAAAAACAAAAAAACTTCATGACCTTGGATCAAGCAACAGTTTCTTAAATAGGACACCAAAAGTACAAGCCACAAAAAAGAAAAGATAAATTGTACATCAGCAAAATTAAAACTTCTGTGCTTCAAATGAAGGACACCATCAAAAAAAATAAAAAGACAACCTTCAGAATGGGAGAAAATTTTGCAAATCACATGTCTGATTAAGTGACATATATCTAGAACATAAAAAGAACTCCTATAACTCAAGAACAAACATTTTTAAGGGGCATCTGGGTGGCTCAGTCAGTTGAACACCAAACTCTTGATTTAGGCTTGCGTCATGATCTCAAGGTCATGAGATGGAGCCCATGTAGGACTCCCCACTCAGCAGGGAGTTCTTTCCCTCTGTCCCTCCCTTGTTCCCCGCTCACACACATGCATACTCTCTCTCTAATAAATAAATAAATCCTTAAAAAAAAAGAATAAAGAAAACATTTTTAATGGGCAAAGAATGCAAATAGACATTTCTTCAAAGAAGATATACAAATGACCAATAAGCACATGAAAAAGTGCTCAACATCACCACTCATCAGGGAAATGCAAATCAAAATAACAATGAGATAACCACTTTATTAACTATTTATTTCCTGTTTCCTGATGCTTTGGCATCTGGGTCTGTTAACCCTTGGGGAGACAGTACCCCCAACCCTGGGATTGGCTAATTCCTAGAGAGAGCAAACAACTCATCTGCTACCATACCTTACATATGTAAACCAATCTCAAGCCCATATTCTCAACCACTTTCTTCATGGGGTTCTCACCCTCAGGGCCACCATCCACATTGCCTAATCACCCACACCAGACAGAAGAAAACCAGGGATAGTTCCTAGGTTCCAGAGCCTGCTGCAACTGCTCAAACTAGCCAATCCTAAACCTGCTTGTCTGCCTTACCCATTCCCCTCTCCACAGAAACCGCAAAAAAGGCTCTTGCCCACACTCCCCCTCTGCTCTGTCTCCTGACTGACTCTGGTGCCTCTCCATGTGGCCCTGGGTGGCAAGGCATGCCTCCTGTTTCTAGAGATCTTTTGAGTATAATAAATTTCTTCCTTCATGACATTTCCATGTCTCAGTATCTTACCATACCTGATTAAAACAAATCTTGGGTACCCTTAAGACAACTTCACACCCACTAAGATGGCTAAAAGGCAGATACTAACAAGTGTCAGAAACGATGTGGATAAATTATAATCCTCATACATAGTGGTGGGAACATGAAGTGGTACAGCCACTTTGGCAAAAAAGTTTGGCAGTTTCTCAAATGGAAAAATTTCTGCCCACATATTTAACATATTTACACCTAAACCCCACCATATTACCACCCCACTGCTATTCGATTAAGCCTCATACTCTACTGTAAAGAGACTATACAGAAAAAGTTAGAGAAATTCAAATGCTTGCCATATACAATGACATTGAAGAAAAAAACATAATCAGCTATAAATTCATTATTTTGAGCAAACAGATATCCTAAACCAAGTATACTATTGGTGGTTAAATTTCCAATCTAGTTAAAATAATGAGAAATAATCATAAAATTGTATCAACAAACCAATTACAGTTTCATATACAATTATTTACCATTATAGCAAAAATAAATAACTCTATACCTTTTTCTCCTTAGATTTCTGTGTAGTATGAGAAGTGACATTCTCATTTGGGTGAACAAACTCTTGTGCTACAACTGTTTTTACAGGGTCTCCTTCAAGAACACAGTTTAGAAACTGAACTGTGTGTTCTAATGAATAGCTGTAGAGAGTTACAAATATATATAATGTTACTTAAAAAAATAAAAGTTATAGGAAAACAGTAACATAAGCAATCCTTCAAACATTTCAGAAGAATATGAAAAACTGGTTTACTTCGAAGCTTTAAACATTGACATTATATGCTCATTATGCATCTCAAAGACTCAAGAATGACCAGAAGGAAACTATTAAATAATAAGCTCTCAAAAACTAATTTCTGTAAATGAAGACCAAAAGGTAACATATTGACAATTAATTTATTTCCTGATCTTTTATTCCAGGTAGATTATCCACAACCAATCTTACTTTCATCTCATCACCTATACTTCTTAGGTCCCTTGTTGGGTTCACACATGGTTTCCGTTTCCTTCAAACATCACTGACATTTTTTTTTGTGTCAAATTTCACTTTTTAGTTAAACCATAAGGTTCTAGACAAAGAAATTCTAAGCAGGGACATAGAAAGGAAAAAGTAAACCACTATCTTACCTCTCACTCCTAATTATTCAGGCATATTTTCATGGTGATCTTATAATATATATAATATCAAATTCTACAAACTGATAAAGACTTGAAACACTCATGTTCCAATTTCTAAAGAAACTCATTCCAAAGCAAATTACATATGACTTTATACTGCTATTATTTCAAGGCTATGTATGCTTCTCATCTCTTCCAATGACTACATAAAGAAGAGCTGACCACAAAGGAGTATTTGTGAAATGTGATAAACAGTGATCCAAAGTACTGTGATATTTTGCTGTTCTTCAATTTAGTAGACAACCCTTGATGGAGAACTATTTTGGACTACCACTTCAGCCCTCTGATATTGCTGCCTCAGATATGCTCAACAAAGAGAGGTTCCTAGGGGCCAGAAGCTACCAGCAAATCCCATCCTAAATAGCCCTTAAAATCACGGGCTTGCTTACTCATGGGGCTGGAAGACAGTATCCACCATTGATGGTGTTAGAGGAGGATGGCCCTGGAATATTACACCACACGCATATATGTAATCAGTAACTGAACCCACCTACCCTTCTGAAAGGTAAAGGTGAAGCTACTGCTAACTGAAAAAATTATCCAGCTGCTGGCAAACAAACGGAGGCAACTGACCACCTACCCTCAAGGGCCTGACTGATCCCATCACTCTGGGCATCCCCAGGAAGGACTCACTCAGTCCCCCTTACCTTGCCTGGGGAACCACAACTCTGAGTTGTTTACCATCAGGCCAGATTCATAAAAGAGAGTTGCCATATGCCATTGCCATACCCCTAATCTCCATACCCTTGGGAGATTTTAACACATAGCTCTAAGAAAACAGCCGGTTAGGTAGCAAAAATAAATAGGGAAATTGTTTATTGGAATAATACCCTTAAGAACTTGATTTAAGTGACATGTTTAGAACTCTACATACTTAGAGAATATTCTTTTTCAAAAGTACTTTCATGTAATATCTGTAAAAACTGATCATGTATAAACCACAAAGAAAATCTTCAATTCTAAAAAGAACTCTTCAGGCCACATTCTTGTACCTCAATACAACAAAACAAAATAAACAATAATCCTCACTCCACCTACCACCAAAGCCATCAAACCATTTAGAAAATTAAACACTCTTAAAAAAAATATTAAAAACTTTTGGGTAAATGAGAAAATCAACCTGAATTAGAGATTATTTTTAAAATAATGAAAATGAGGGACGCCTTGGTGGTTCGGTCAGTTTAATGACTGCGTTCGGCTCAGGTCAAGATCCCACGGTCCTGGGATCAAGTCCTGCATCAGGCTCCTTGCTCAGCAAAGAGCCTGCTTCTCCTTCTGCCTGCCATACCCCAGCTTGTGCTCACTCTCTCTCTGACAAATAAAATCTTAAAAAAAAAAAAGGAAAAAAGAAAAAATAATGAAATAAAATGAAAATACTACATATCAAAATCAAAATATTATATACACTATACAAAGAAAAATTCGTGCCCTTAAATGTATTTACTAAAGACTAAAAGGAAATAAACTAACCAAAGAGCTAAAAATACATCAACAAATTTTAAGAGAAAGGAACTATCAAAAACAGAAAAGAATCACCAAAATTAAAAACAAAAGTAAATGACCAGAGAACACAGATCAGTAAACCAAGAGCTTATTCTTTAAAGAGGGCCAATCTGATAAAGAGCAAAAATAGAACCCAGAGAAAAAAACATGAGGAAAGGAAAAAGGGATACAACCAAATACAAAATAATGTTTTTAATTATCAAAGAATATTATATATAACTTAACAATAATAAACTTGAAAATTAAGGTAAAACTGATTTTCTAGCAGCAAACTACCAGAAAAGATTCATGAAAAAAGCAATCTGAATAAAGCAATAACCTTAAAAGGATAGTGAAAGATTCTAAAGACCTTCTCTCTGAAAAAGCAGAACTCCAGAACTTTCAAGGTACTAATTTACTTAAACTTTCCAGAGTATAGAGAAAAATGGCAGTCTTTCCAAATTATTTTATTAAGCCTAATGCCAAATAAAACCCTGAAACCAAAATCTGACAAAGGTAGCACAAGAACAGAAAATCACAGACCAAACTCATTTAATTACTGTTGCAAAAATCTTGAAATCAATTCCTACACTGCATTTAAAGAAAAAAAAAAAAATGCGGGGTGCCTAGCTGGCTCAGTGAGTAGAGCATGTGATTCTTGATCTTGGTGTCGTGAGTTCGAGGCCCACATTGGGTGTAAAGATTACTTAAAATAAATAAATAAATAAACCTTTTTTAAAAAGGAAAAAATGAAAAACAAAAATCTGAAGATAAAGTAGGTTTTATTCTAGAAACCTACTATTGTGATTAAAATACACTAATAAACTAAAGAAAAAAATCTGTATTAGATTCTCAAACGATTATAAAAAGGCATCTATTTAAAACACCTCTTGGGGCACCTGGGTGGCTTAGTTGGTTAAGCATCTGCCTTCAGCTCAGGTCATGATCTTCAGGGTCCTGAGATCAAGTCCTGCACTGGGCTCCCCGCTGAGCAGGGAGTCTGCTTCTCCTTCCACCCCTCCCCCTGCTTGTGCTCTCTCTCTCAAAAATTGATTAATTTTAAAAAAAGAAAACTAAAATTTAAACAACAATGAACTATTTTACCCATTGGAAGAGCAAAAATTTTAAAGATTCTTAATATCCAGGGAGGGTTACACTATCAGTACATATAACTAATACAGAAAGTCTCTATAAAAAAAAAATTTGCCATTAGCTGTAAAAATTTTCAATGCGCACACTCTGAACCAGCAACTTCATTTAGGAACTAGGTACAATAGCATTCATACATGTGTGCAAAAATGTATGTTCAAGGAGGCTTAGTGCGCAACATGGTTTCCAATTTTTCTCACAGTCAAAAAGCCCATAAAGAGGAGCGTGTTCAAATTATAGTACTTCTGGGGGGGAAAACATCTATCTATGGGAATGACAACAGGGAAGGTTTTTTATGTGCTTTTGTTTTTGTAAAAAAGGAAAAGTTGAAAAGACTGAAAGAATACATTTTACATCTGGATTTTTATAATAAAGATGGCCATTAGAATCGAAAATAAATAAATACATAAATCCTTAAAGAACACTTTAAGATTACTATGGAATACTCTATGGACTTAAAAAAAAGTGAATTACTAAGTATGGATTAGAAAGATAAATACGAACAAAACTACGAAACAGTACATGAAACAACCTATTTTTGGTGAAATATATATTTATATATAGACACAAAAGCAAACAGATACATGTAAGCACATACATGTCAGTGGACCATGAACCAATTGCCAAGACCTGCTCACTTTCTATATTATGTACATTTTACTTAAACAGTTTATATTATGCCTGTATGATTTGTTATCAGAAAAGTTAAAATGATATGCTTTCAATGAAATCATAATAGAACCTACAGATAATCCTATCACTCACTTGTGGTCCTTGAAAATGTCCACCAGAAAATTTTGGTTAAGGGCTGGAAATATCTTAAAGAGCTGCTTCTCCTTTAGTTTAGTGGCACAATCTTTTTCAAACATAAGTGCCTCCCTTTTCTAAAACAAACAAACAAAAGAGACAAAAATCATCCTTCAGACGGAATTTATAAAACTAATTATGCTGATCCAAAAGCATGGTTATTTTGTTGCAAAAAGATTAGTCATTTAAAAGCAATCACAGACTTTCTTCACTGATTAAAGACTGAAATTAGTAATATAAGTATTCTTGCACTATTTATTCATATCCCATTTTTTGCAAAGTATTTGAAGTTGTTCATTTATATACATATACAATCACACATATACATATTTGTGCAAGTGTATATAAATATATACTCTCACATATACACACCCAGCACAGTCATATTATATAAAAAAAGTGAAGATATATATAGAGATATATAGATATATATATGTATGTATAAAAACAGGATATAAATAAATGAAGAAGTCAGAGTAGAGAAAATAAAAGTAAGAATATAGGATAAAGCTAGCAAGTAAAATTAGTACATAAATGCATGCCATAAAATCCTGTACAATTGCTAAAGGTAGGCCACAAATTCAGTTCTGAGCTTCTTAGTGGCCAAAGCAAAGGGGGAGACAAAGATTCTCAGTGTCCATAAAATAAAAACAAACCAGTTGCTCAGGAGAAGTACAGCTTTTTCTGGTACTGAGACCTGAGAGAAATTTCTCCCATGGGTCCTCATAAAAGGGACACTGTGTGATGCTGTGAACAACGTCCTCAAAAACATATTCTCCTCAATGGGCAGAAACTACAATGTACAAATAAGTTGCAAATTCAGGTTGACAGAAAATCTTAAAATTCACAATTTAAAAAATTTTCACAAACATATTTACTCCAAAATAACTGTATGAGAACTGTCACTGATTATTATTTTTTCACAAGTCATAATTGGATCTATTTAAATTGCCAAACTAGCCAACCTTCCTAAAATGTGCTTTTTAAATTCTAACCTAGGATTATGATAAACATTCTTAAAGTTGATTTCTAAGACAATTTGTTGACACTGTGATGTAAGTACATGATATTTTTGTTTGCTACGAAGCTGCTAACGTTTGAAAAATAACTTTCTATAAAATTTCAAAGGTGACTCAAAAAATATAAAAATTACAATAATCTAGGACAACCCTAGAACAGTTATTGTTTTTGAAGCCTCACATATTTAGGTCATTTATAACACCAAACAACAATAAAAGAGGATCCACAATAGGTGACAATCTGACCAGTAAAAGGGACTGGTAAAGCTGAACACATCACACATCACAAGAGTAATGGAAACAAGCCATCTCAAGAATTTAAAATATTTCATGTTTTATTTAAGATACACATTATAATATGAACATACTAAAAAATTCAGTGATCAGATTTACTAGCACTCTACCAGGTCATAGAGTTTCTAAACTACAAATTCTAAGGTCTCATGACTGAAAACTCATGACCTTAATCGTAATTATTCTACTCACATATTATGCCTAATGTTTATTTTATATTCCTTGCTTCAAAAAATACAAAGTGTATTTCTCCTTTGGAGACAAAGAGTGAAAAGAAAGCATCAAGAAATTCTCTTACTGAGGTTCTACCTAAGGAGAAGTATCCTTGGGACAAATTAAGCTTCTATTACCCAACCCGTAGAAAGATAAGCAAAAATCACTGATAGGAAAAAAAAAAAAAACAACAACAACACATTAAGTTGGGAAGTCAAAGATACTCGTCTGTCCACTATTATACTGAGAGACTAAAAGGCAGATTAGAACCACAAAGATAAGTTTCAGTAGTAAAAAATGGCATTTCAACAAAAGGTTTCAAACCATTTGGGCAAAAACTCTAAGATTTCCTTATTTTTTTAAGAAAATGCATTTCTCCAATAATTACACATATATTTCAAACAACACTTACATTATAAGACCCTACCAAAGAGATTGTTCCCTAGGTTATGTAAACACGCAAAAACGGTAGCATATTTCCCGTTATTTAACAAGACAACTGGGGAAAATAAATATGAAGATGGAGGAATCCCATCATTCTTCCTATGCCCCAATTCTAAGTATTTCAGCCAAATGTAAAAGTGCTCCTTTGAGTAGTCAAATGAGTATGAGAGAAAGTGAAATATTTTAAGATCACCATCTAAGAATTATTTCTTTTCTTTGAGAATTGTACTAAATAACCTCTAAGGTCTTTCCCTTTTGATTTCAGAAATTCTCTAATACTAATTTTCAGAATTCCAAGAAAGGCTAAGAAGAAATACAAAAGAAACCAAATTCAATTTATGGCTTCATAAAATTTGACATGGTGAATAAGGAACAAAAATAAAATTCAAAATAAAGTTTCTATTTGAACCTGTTTGATTAAAAAGTTAGAAAAAGAAGAGTACTTAAAGTTTCTAAATTTTTCTCTAAAAAACTGTTTTGTGGCGCCTGGGTGGCTCAACTGGTTAAGCATTCAACTCTTGGTCTCAGCTCAGGTCTTGATCTCAGGGCCATGAGTTCAAGACCCGCACTGGGTTCCATGCTGTGCATGGAGCCTACTTTAAAAAAAAATTGTTTTGAGGTTGGATAGTTCTTTAATAGCAAGAGAGACATTTCTTTTTACTAATTTATGAATAAAATTATCTTTAAATGAAAGATTTCTTTCATGTTTTTCAAGAATTAAAAAATTATAGAAATAAATGCTAAAAGTCAAAAAAATATGCAGCTCAATCACCTGCAAAATTAAATCTAAAATAATGATTTAACACCGACTGGCTTACTGCTATAGAATATCAACTAATCTCCCAGAAGCAAAAAATCCCAGCTTCAAACTTCAGGACAGTTTCAATGTTAACGTTAACTTCAATCAGGTTAAATACAGATTCCAGACTAGGAAATATAGAATCAAATGAAAGTCACAAAGTAAACATACAATCAACCTAGAGTCAGAGATAAAGGCTTAAGAGTTATACTAACTCATACCAAATCGTGTTTTTCCTGTAAGGCAATTTCTTCTGACATTATTTCTCTGAGTGATACTTTTTTAGTTTGAGTGTTCCAATGATCCAAAAAGGGTAGCATTTCAGGTGCTGCTAAAGTCTTCAGTAATTTTTTGCCTGTTCTCTGAGATGATTTTTGTTCAGAGTTATCAAGACCAACATGCCCAACCACGGAAGGATCTACAAAAGCAGTATAAATAGTATCAGGCCCTCATCAATAAACACACAAATTAACCATTACTCATTCCGTTACAACTACCTCAGAAAGACCAAAGAAACAAGATTTTTTATTTCTACCTTATAAATATAACTCTGAAGTTTCAAAATATGCCTTCGTATAATTGCAAGCAAGAAATATATATAAATTTAGGAATATTTCAAATGAGCAACGATTTGGGTATTATTGTAAATCAACTCAATGGTTCCCACTCTTTTTTACATCGCACTGACACAGAAACACCGACACACATACACTGGTAAACAAAGGGAGTTGCAGCCAGGTGGAAGCGACCCGCTAAGAGCAGCTCCGGTCAGCTCTGCTCAGCTACTCCGAGGACTGAAAGGATCAATATTTTGGCAAACCCATAAACCCTCTAGAGGCACACAACAAATACTGAACAAATGATATTCAACATAAGGAAGAACCTGAATATTCTAAGAAGTTCACAGTAACAAGATTTAATGTATAATACTTCAGCATCTCTAAGGGATATCAGCACATTCTGATATACTCCTCTGCTTTCCCAGAGAGTGAAGACAGCAGATACTGCCACCCACATAACTAACTCTGATACCCTGTCAGTACCTCTAGCTCTCAGATAGCTTTAGTTCTTGAAGCTACAACTAAAGCATACCCAAAGAAACTTCCACCTGGAGTCCTGGTATGGAGTGGACAAAAGAGGCATCTGAAGGAAACATGCACTACAGGAGGTCCCTGTTAACAGCTCTGCTACCCTGCACTAATCGTTGAGGACAACGCTACCTAAAAAGTCTTCTAGAATCAAATATTTCAATTTGGCAGATGTTTCAAAAGCAGGCTGACTTTTGTGCTCTAAAAAAATTAACATCAATAAAAATTTCAAATAACCAAGTAATAAGTGAATGATGCTCTCTATCAGACACGTGAGCATTTTATTGCTCTCAAACCAGAACAATTTTCTTTCCTTCAGAGCAATATCTTAAACAGGAAACACCATGACTCTATGTATTAGAGCACACCTAAGGTGTTCCACTGTACTCATGAAAGTTAATCACAGGCACTTAGTTTTCTTTTATGTCAATATTAAATGTTAAATATTTTAAAAGAATTTTTATTTGCAAATCAAAATTCTTGGGTAACAAATTTTGTAGAAGTACACTTAATAATGAGTTAAAATTCATACACATACACCAAGTTTTAACACCATTACAAGAACATCAGAAGTAAAAAATATGTACTTTACCTCGTATAAACTTGCCACAGGATACCTCTTCTTGTCTTTGTCGCTCCTAAACACAAATGCAGGACAGGGGATTTGCAAAGGAGGGTGCATTAGAAAATAAGATTATAATATTTTTTTCTAGAAATCACTTCTCCTTGTAAAACTATCAATCATTCTTGCTAAATCCAAGTAAAACAATAAAATTAGATAAGATTATGAAGTATGACTATATAAATATATTTTTCCACTTATAGAGCTCTTAAGCTGTTTTTTTTTAGACAGTTTTTGAAATTTAATCAATCAGCACTGCAAGTCTTTAGAGAGTAAAAAACTATTTATGATTTTTCTCTTTAAAAAAAAGTCAACAATTATACTGAGCTCCATTGTTAGTTATATAATTTGGCCAGTCTGGAAATAATCTAAAATACTGGAAAGAGAACAAATATCACTAATCTGTTTCCTGGAAAAATTTCACTCTCTCTCTCAAAGTCAAAATTCAATAGAATTCTTTCATACAACAGATTTTATTAAGAGCAAAGGTGAACACAAAAGGAGCTCTTCATAAAAAAAAGCCTACCAACCATTATAGATTCTTTCCATTTCTCATGAATCACTTTAGCCAGATTCAGATCTATATGAACCACACAATCCTCAACAGTCAGAGACCCTTGTGAGGGGGAAAAAAGAAAAGAAAATATAATCATTACTCATACATTTTCAGAAAATATACTTAACCACCTTACATATCATAAAACTAATTTGTATTATTAGTTACTAATCTATATTTCTAGTTCTAAATCTCTCGGAATATTTTTGTTTATGTACTATGTCACTGTTTTCACACTTCTTGGGAGGTGCAATTATACAATGCTTCATATATTTAAGTTATTCATGTCCATGAGTTTAAATGTATATATTCATTTCCATTAGTCAAGACTTTTCAAGAAGTGTGTCCTAAGAAATTAATCTTGCCTTAAGTATACGTGGAGTAGCACCACAGATTCAAAAACGTTCACCTGTGCAAATAAGTAAGAGGTAAATACCACAGAAAACTTTCAATATATGCATGGGATGAACACAAACTCCATATAAAAACTATTTCTTTAAATTATATTTTTTAAAATCCTCTACAAACAAATGTGTCAAAATTAAGGTAGGCAACACAAATTACTTTTACATTTCAGTTAACATATAACATAATTCTAAAATTAAGACAGAACCCTGAATCTGTATTCTATTCACACAAAGACACACACACAGGTAATCTATTTTTTCTTTACCTGAATCAATACCAACAGGGCCAAATAATTCATTGAGCTGAAAAGCCAGCTCAGGCGGTAATGCCAATTCCAGACAGTCTATGGTCAGAGATTTGGCCATCACTGGCATGGGACTCGACATCTCAGTTTTATCTTCCTCACTAACTACAGCTGACAAAGTACTCTCAGCCATTAGAATTTTTTCCATTTCCTGTTCATCTTCATTCATAAAATCTTCAGTGTTTGGAAATTTCACATAATCCTTTGGAAGATTTTCATTTTTCTTTATTTCAAGAGAGTCAGTAAAATCAACTTCTTCAGTTAATTCAAGATTTGAAGTGCTCAAGTTTAAAATATCAGACAAATTCAAAGAAGAATGTATATTGTCTCCGATCTCTGTGACTTCTAGGTTCTTCTCCATTTCATTCACATCTTTAGCAATAGTAGCTTTCAGAGTACCTGGGAAAGACTGCTTAATGTTATATAGACCTGGAAGTTGTGCCTGACTACTAGGAAGTACTTCATTAGTATTCTTTAGATCTAGAGTGGCATGAGGAAATAAACCTGTTATTAATCCAGGTTTTTCAGTAGTGATAGCTCTTATTTCTGCCTGCTCTGAGTTTCCTTCTTCTGAATCACAGGTGGACTGTATATTAGTGTTACTAACAGCAGTGCCATGGCTAAATTCTGACACAGAAGAATTAGAATGCTCCAAGGTTCCTCTTTGGCTAATAATTTCCTTCAAATTTAATCCCAGAGAAAATGGCCCAATTCGTGCTTCATCATATGATTTTTGGATATTCTCAAATTCAGTATCCTCACATAATTTAGTTTCAGAATCCAACAAAAGGCTTGTGGCCCAAATAATATCTTTGTTACACCTCTCATATAAGTCTTTTAGGGCTTCTAATGAAAAGGATCCAAAGAGTTTACAAAGAATGTTAAGATTTTCAGATTCATCAGCACTGGTAAGCTCGCTTTCTTCAACATAAGTGCTTTTGTCATACATTACCCTATATGGAATTGTTTCTTGGACATCTAATTTTGTGTTAATATTGAAAGCTTTTGGTTTAAATCCATCTAATCGTCCTGTTAATACTCTCACAGAATCTGAAACACTAATTTTATTCTTTTCTATTTTCCATAATAGAGCAAAATCCTGTGGTTCAGTCTGGGTATACATGCCTTCTTCTATTCCAGGGACTTTTTTAGATTTTCCTTCTGGAAATTCAGCTAAAGTTTGTGGTCCTACTACTCCAGGAATAGTTGGATCACTATTGGTAAAAGTAAGAGACAATGTGTGCTGTCTATGAATCTTTTTACTTGGACAAGTCTTATTCTCACAGGTCATTTCACTGGGTAGTGTTTCAGAATTTCCTAGAGTGGAACTACCCAGGGTTTTTAGTTCTTCAGGGTTTGTGCCCCAACAATGAGTCTCATGTGCTGTGTAGAAGGATATTTCATTCATACTACCTTTAGTTCCAAATTCTAGGTTAGGTTTCTTTAAACCATCCTTTGGCATTCTTGATCTGTGCTCTCTCTGAGCTAAGGAATCAGATGAAGGCCAGTCACCCACAATGCTGAAGGATTGTTTTTCAGTATTTTTATACATATCATATTGACAGCTATTGAAAGATTCTGAAGCATCATCATACTGTGACTTCTTGTCATCCTCTGTACTTTCATGCAGAGATTCTCGTTGCTGGTTATGATCTATACTCGCAGATAGAGTATTACCTAATCCTCTGCATGACTGAGGGCGATTATATTTTTTGTCACCTTGTACAGATGAAGCTTTTTCAGTTTTTCGGTTCCTTTTTGTCCTCTGACCAATAGTCTTATCAACTGGCCAGTCACCAACAAAATTTGATAGCTCATGTCTCGGGAACTTTTCCAAAGTTGACTTGCTTTTTGGTTTTCCAAAGGCTTTTTTCCTTACTGTGGCTCTTTCTTCCAATGCTTCACCAGGTGAAGATTTTTCATTATGAAATGGTATAGTATTTGAAAAATCATAGTCTTCTTGATTATTTTCACCATAGCAAATACTCGGTGACACTCTCTCTACAACACTATCTGCATCAGTTTTACCATACTCTCTCTCAGAAGCCAGTTCCACCTGTTCTCCTTTTTTACTTTTTTCTGTTGCTTGTACTTTGCTTTCAGAATCAGAAAAATACATGTCTGAAACTTCCTGAATGAAAGCACTCTGAATGGTAGGATTCATAACACTTATTTCATTTCTTCCTTTGTTTAAATCTGCATTAGAGAGATATGTAACATTCTCAGGTAATACAGTTTCTTTGGTCACTTCAAGGTTCTTCTCTTCAGTTAATTCTAGATGCTTCAAAGATGAGGATAAAACATTTTCTTCTTTTTCAGAGGTAATATCTTCATTGTCTCTTGGGCTGTAAGATTTTTTTTAAAGTATTATAAGGAAGTCTCTTAACATTGCCATTAACATTATGATTTAAATTAAAGAAGCATTCAACTGAAAGACAAGACACTTAACAGTTATTCTAAAACTTCTACAAATAAACTACATTAAAATTATAAAAGCTCCTCTTGATCTTTCCCTAGTAAATTATGAATACATCCCTTTACTGTAACCCCAACACCTAACACAATGCTTGGCATATAGGAAGCACTCAAACTTTTTTCGAATTAAATAGTAAACATGAGATTTTCAGTTAAGGTGTTCACAGCATTAAATATTAAAGTGACGATTCTAAATTTGTTCCCAGAAGAGAACACCACCTCCCTGGCTTCTTTCAGAACTATTTTAGCTTCATGTATGTGAAAAGAGGTCTGCCTCTATAACACCTGTCATATGCTACAGGATAATGCTTAAGCTTCATTTACAAAGTCACAAAGAGTCAACATGATTTGCACAACTAAGAGAAATGAGAGAAAGGAGGAAGAGCTGTCATTTGAAATGTCACCTGTTAAATTTTTTAAAACCATCCTCAATGTTAGTTTCAGACTTAGAGCCCTTTTGGCTAATCATTACACTTTCAACTTCAGTGTTTTTTCCTTAGTCATAATTTATCAACTCATCTTCCTTCCTTTCTTTCTTTTTAGAAGGGGAAGGAAGGGCGGAGGGAGAGGAAGAGAATCCTCAAGCAGACTCCCTGCTGAGCGCAGGCCTGAGGCTCCATCTCACAACCTGGGATCTGGACCTGAGTGGAAATGAAGAGTCAGAAGCTTAACCAACTAGTTGAGCCACCCAGGTGCCCCTCTCTCCATTCCTCCATTCCTTCCTTCCTTCCTTCCTTCCCTCCTTCCTTCCTCCCTCCCTCCCTCTTTCCTTCCTCCCTTCCTCCCTCCCTCCCTCTTTCTTTCTTTCTCTTTCTTTCTTTCTTTATTCCAGGAGCTCTCAAAGTCCCCACTCTCCCATGAAGCCTTCCTAAATGAAATCAAATCTAACACTGAGTTTTCTATATGCCAGATGCTATTTTAAGTCTTTTAAAAGTATTAATTCATAATCCTTATGAGATTTTTTTGAGCAAAGTGTTATTATTGCCATTTTAGAAATGAATAGCCGAAGTATAGAGAGATTCTATAATTTGTCAAAGATTACAAAGCCTTGGGATTTGAAGCTAGGAAACACAGCTCAGGGGCCCATGCTCTAAACCACTTTGCAACACAGCTCCTCAATAAGAGAGCACTTATGAATTTCCTCTTCCCAACTCCTTTTTAACAGAGCCTCACCATTCCTTATCACCAAAAAGTGTGGGCAACTTAGAGCTCTATTTATATTTAAGGTTATTCTTTGACTCACCTATCTATTCAATTGCTTATATGTCCTAAATGTTTAATAGAATCAGTACTATGCTGGACTACAAACTTTTAAAAGGCTGTGACTTGTATTACTTAGTCAAAGTATCCATTAATAATTAATTTTTATAATACTAACTAGAAAGGGTATTTTTACAAAAAACCTAAGGAAATTAAGAAGCGATGTGACTATATACAAAATAATGACAGGCAATAACAGATAAACACTGGAATAGCGGGCAGTAAATAAAGAAGGCAGGAGTATTCAGTATAAAGGTAAAGCCACAAAACCCTGAGGACAATGAAAACTCTCCCATCTCATTGCATATGTAACCACACTTCTCTTGCTAACCAAATACATCTTGCTTCAGGTAAGACTATATCCAAATCCTACAAATAATAAACGTCTACTTTTATTTTTAAAGTTATTTGGCAGTGATTTCACAAGCTCCAACCTTCTTTTTTAATTACATTTCAAACTGAATTTGTGTATACAGGGACTTTAACCTACCTAGTACTTCTGTCCTCACAAGAATAGGCACACAACTCAATACGTTCAGTTTTCTCTGGAACTGAAGAACTCATGATTATTGGCACTGAAACAAAACGCTGATAATGTTCCAACATTCTTGTTATTTTTTCTTTGCTTACCCCATGAATATTACGCCTAAAAATCCAGGGGAGAAAAGGGTAGAAGGAACATTGGTAATTGTTTTAAAAACTGGAACATAAAATGTCAAGAAAAACAATATTATTTCTAATATGTAAAAATATCTAAGCTGGTTTATTATAACACACTAGATAGTGTTAGGTTCTAATTTCATCTTATTCAGGATGTCTTAAATTACCATTTTTTTAATCATTCCATACAATCTTTTCTAAACATCATTTATCAACTTGGAAAAAAACAGCAGATCCTAATAACTGTAAAAGAAGTTATTCTCAAGCTCTGAAAAAAAAAATTTCATAAGAATATGACCATAACTTCAAGACTAATTATTAACTAGTAAGTACAAAAAAATCCCACTACAATCTTCTCCTTATGCCATTATGGCCGATTAGATGTCCAAAGGGCCTTCCTATTACAATAAAACTGTATCCTAAGTCAATTAAAGCAAACATATATTTTAATACATTTTAAGTTCAAGCAAAGAAAAAAAATTCCTGCTATATGAAGTCTCCGGATGTCCAAATATGAAATTTGTCATATTTGTGCTTTCACTCATGGGAGCTTATTCGCGTGTTTTTATGAACTCATATTTAGTTAAACCTAATATATGAGAATCCTTAGGCCTTAAACTGGCGTGCTTTCCTTCATACAACATCTGGATTTGCATCTGCCAGGAGGCCAGATGATATGCTTTAGTCCCTCAAGGATTTTGTCTTAATGAAAACAACTCAGTTGCAATATTCCTATCTTGGGTTGGATCCAAGGCTTAGTGTCTGGATCCCAGAGCTAATATTAGTATTTGCCACTTGGGCAAATCTGACTTTCATATTTACCTACCTCAATCTTGTCTGGTTTCAGATCACAGAGAAGCAAAGAGATAGAAAATATGAAAGAGAAGTTAAGAGACATAGACACAGAGGACAGAGCAAAAAGATAGTATACATCTAATCCAAGTCCCAGAAAGAAAGTATATGGGACAGAAGCAATTTAAGAAAAATGGCTGAGGATTTTCCAGAACTGATCAAAGACATCACTGATATCCCCTGATCTCAGAAGCCCAATAAATCCCAAACAAGATACATATTAAGAAATCTACTAGAAACATGGTACTGAAATTTCATTCACCAAAGATAAAGAGATGATATTAAAAGAAACCAGAAATTAAAGGGAAAAAAAAAAAACTAGTTATCTACAAAGAAACCAAGTATTAGAGTTACAGCTGACTTAACAACAATGGAAGTCAAAAGAGAATTAAATGTTATCTTCAATAACAGAAACTGTCAATCTAGAATATATACACCGAATGAAAGTATCTTACAAGAATGAAGGCAATAAAAGAATTTTCAGATAAAAAAAAAAAGGAGTTTGACATGAAGCAGAACTACACTGTAAAGAAAATCCTAAAAGATGAATGTCAGACAGAAGGAAATTCCCAGGTGAAATATCTATGATGAAAGAAAAATTAAGCACAACAATAACTATATGAGTGAAAACACACACTGTCTGTACATTCTGGACAATCACAGCATGTAAGTCAGAAGGGAGGTAAATAGTTAAAATGTTTGAAAAAAGTCCTTTATATTTGTGAGAAAAAGACTAAGAAAATGGTTTGACATTAAATTTAAGGTTTACATGATCAAAGTTTTAATGTAACCACTAAAAGGATAAAACTAGTGTATATCATTTCCAAATTAAAAGAGAAGGAAAAAAATAAATAAGAAAATCTGCATTCAGTGAAAAAAAATCCAAAATAAGGCATGATAAAAAGGGGGAAAAAATCAAATATATAATTTTCTGTAATAGGAGAAAAACAATCACAGGAAAGGTAAAATAAAGAGAAAGTGTACAGAGTGAGACAGTAAGAAACAAGACTAATTATATGAATAACCAAAATAACCATAAAAGAATTAAGCTTAAGAATGAAAAGCCAAAGATGGACAGAGAGGATTTTTCAAACCCCAGTCATACTGGTTATAAGAGATACACTTAAATGTAAAGACACAGAAATGTCAAAAGTAAAAGTATGGAAAAAGAAATAACACTCAAATCCTAAAAGGAAGCTGGTGTAGTTCTATTAATATTAGACAGATTAGACTTAATAACAAAAATTAATATTAAGGATAAAAGAAAATCACTCAACAAGGATAAAAGGTTCAATTAGACAGATACAAAAACTTTAAGCGTATAAGCACATCAAAAAATATCCTCAGAATACATAAAGTGAAAATAGCCAGATTTATAAGAAGAAAGGTAGACATACTCAACATAATAAAGGGAGATTTCAACACATCCCTCTCACATAGGTTTCCTCATTCCTCTCTTAAACATTAATCCGTCAAACTAATTTTTCTAAAAAGTAAAGCTACAGAAGATGTGAGCAACAGAATAAGCATGATTTAATAATATATTAATATACTATAACCAGTATACATTTTTATCAAGCAAACAGGAAACATTTATAAAAATAGACAATGAACTAGGCCATAAAATGCACCTTTTAAAATACCAGAGTATTAGTGTCACACAAATGGCACAATCTTACCTAGTACAGTTAAGTTGAAAATGAATTTCTTAAAAAAGAAATTTAAAAACCATCTGTTCACAAACTTAAATACATAGTTTTAAATAACCCAAGGGTTCAAAGTAAAATTAATCATAATGCAAACTACAGAATAAATGATAAAAAGAAAGTATTATATATTAATATCATATATTAAAATTCTAGGACCATCAAATTTCCTAGGAAAATTTATAGCATCAAATGCACATATAAGAAAATAACCTAAACCTTCAGGTGAAACCTTATAAAAACAACAAAATAAACAAAGCAAAATAGATTTTTTTAAAAAGCAAAGAAAGTAGAATAAAAGAGAAGCAGAAATGAAGTGAACATAAAACAAACTTATAATAGAAAGATCAAACAAGCAAAGAGATGTTTATTTGAAAAGGCTAATAGAAAAGCTGATCTCTGGTGAGAATAATCAAGAAAAAAAGAAGATACATATAACATATTCAGATTGAAAAGAGGAACTTAAGTATGTATGCAACAGAGATGTAAATGGTAAGAGAATACTATAATTGTTTTAATAAAGTCTTAATGAATTTGGAAACTTTGGTGTAATGGACATATTCCAACGGAAACTTCTCACAAAGAAAGCACCAGGTCCAGAAAATTTCATAAGTAAATTCTATCAAACATCCAAATTTACATAACTCAGAAAAGAGAAAAAGAAATACTTTCCAATTAATTTTATCAACCTAAAACCACAATATCAAAGCCAGGCAAGAAAGGGCAAGGAAGAAAAAATTATTGCTCAACCTCACTCATTTATACAGATGCAAAAATCCTAAGCAAAATATTAGAAAACCAAATCTAGTAATGTACCAAAAACATATAAGAAGGAATGAAGTACTGATACATGCCACAACATGGATGAATCTTGAAACATTATGCTAAGTGAAAGGTGCCAGGCACAAAAGGGCACAAAACTGTATGATACCATTTATATGCAATGTCTAGAATAGGCAAATTCATAGGGACAGAGAAGCAAATTAGCAGTTGTCAAAGGAAAGGGAGAATTGGGAGTGACCAATAGCAGGTACAGGGGTTCTTTTGAGGTGATGGAAATGTGCGCTAATTAGATAGTGGTGATGGTTGCACAACATTATGAATATACTAAAATCAGGTTGTCCTTTAGTTAGTATTGAAATTAGTTAAAATGACCAAGAAGAAAATACCCTGACCAAAATCAAGTTAGGATTATCTCTAAGGGAATATAGAGCACAAAGCAAAACACATTGTGTGTCCATGTCCTAAGTAACATTTTTATTTAAGTCAAACAATCAAGTAAACCAGAAAACCTTTGGGAGAAGGGCAAGGAGGGGGGAGAATAGTGCAATAACTGGATAGCTAGCCATCTGCTATCTTCTCTACCGGTACTTCCCTCACTTCCTTTCAGTATTCTAAGTCACCAGACAGCTACTATGATTTGTTCCTCCCGGTAGCACATGGTTCAAGTATGCCAAACCCCAGGATCTGTTCTCATTTCAGATACTGACATTATACTACTAAGTAATAAAGTACTGACTATGTAATACAACTGGAATGTTTCTGTTAATTAACTCAATATTAGGAACAAAAAGATACAAACTCTTCATAAGCTGAAAAAAGGTCTACAGGAAATACAAAAGTTGTTGTCAAAGCTGCAATGTAATCCATTTTCTTTCATTCATTATTTATAGGGAGAAAAAAACCTAGATAGACTTTCTATCACTGCCATAAATTAAAAACATGTTAAATAGTCTCTAAATTTTACCTTGCAAGTTCCTTTGGTTTGAACTTCCACCATGTGTCCGGTTCCCGGAAAAGGACTTTATATTTATGTTTTTGAGACTACATACAAAAAAGACAAATGTATTTAAAAATACTACTTCCATGAAATTAAATGCATTGTTTCCAAATTCGCAGCATGTTAAAACTGAAACCTAAAAGATTACCTATTGTGATGAGTTTGTTAAACTGGCAAAAGGTACAATCTCTTTGACCCAGCAATTACCTTCCAGAAAGTTATGCTACTAATAAATAATTACGTAAGACTGCAAATATATACACACACACACACACACACACACACACACACGCACACACAAGCTATCCAGTTGACCATTATTTGTAATAACAAAAGAAGACAACATACTGTTAATATGCAACTGGCTAAATAAATGAAGGTACAGCCGTACAATGCAAACACAGCAATTTTATTTTTTTCTTTAAGATTTTATTTATTTATTTGACACGGGGGGGGGGGAGGGAAGCAAGCACAAGCAGGGGAAGCAGCAGGCAGAGGGAGGAGAAGCAGGCTCCCCGCTGAGCAAGGAGCCTGACATGAGGCTCGATTTCAGGACCGAAGGCTGAAGGCAGCTGCTTAACTGACTGAGCCACCCAGGTGCCCCCAAATACAGCAATTTTAAAAATGCTGCATGTGTTAATGAGAAAAGGTCCCAATATAAACTGTCAAGAAAGTAAGATACAGAATTTTCACTTGGGTAAAAAAGAATTATTCACACATTTTTCATGTATTGAAAACTTCTAGAAAGATTCTCAAAAAATATTATTAAAAGCATCTACTTTGGGTGTCTGAGTGGCTCAATTGTTGGGTGTCTGTCTTCCACTCCAGTCATGATCCTGGAGTCCCAGGATCGAGTTCCATGTCGCGGCGGGCTCCCTGCTCAGCAGGGAGTCTGCTTCTTCCTCTGACCCTCACCCCACTTGTGTGCTCACTCTCTCTCTCAAATAAAAAGATTAATACATACATACATACATACATAAATCAATCTTTAAAAAAAAGCATCTACTTCAAGGGAGTAGGACTTTTCAGCATTCTTTCTTATAATTGGAATATTTATCATACTTGTATTACTTTTATAATTTTAAAAGTGTTTTAAATAATACCTCATTCTGTTTTTCAAAATTCTAATATGGCTATAATCCAAAAGCCATGCCCTACACTTGTACACTAGATCCATCTCCCCTCTCTACCTCAAGGATAACTGAGTTAAGCAATTCACCCCTCTCTTTGAGGTAGCATTAATTCCCCCCCACCTCCTACCCCATGCCCCCTTGAATCAGTCTCATCACATTCAGTTATTTCTCCCATCTTACTCTTAATCCCCTTTCCCCTGCCAGCAATTGCCCCATCTCCCTGCTTCCCTTTGCAAGAAAATGCCTCAAATAATTACTACACTCTGTCTCCAATTTCTCTCCTCACCTCTCTTAAACCCACTCCAACTGGCTACCCCACTGAAACTGCCCATCAACACCACAAATTACTTCCACACTGGTAAAATGCTATAGTTAATTCTCAGTCCTCTCTTACTTGACTCTCAGCAGCATTTGTCACAGTTCATCACTCCCTAGCCCTAACACTTTCTTCCTGCACTCTTGGTTTTCCTCCTGCCCCACTGGAAGGGTGTTCTCATTCTTTTTTGCTAGTCCTTTTTTGCACAGACCTCTTCCCACTTAAGTCCTTCACTTAGTCCTTGGTCCTCTATTCTTTTTTTTTTTTTTTTTAAGATTTCATTTATTTATTTGACAGAGAGAGAGACAGCCAGCAAAAGAGGGAATGCAGGCAGGGGGAGTGGGAGAGGAAGAAGTAGGCTCCCAGTGGAGGAACCCGATGTGGGGCTCGATCCCAGGACCCTGGGATCATGCCCTGAGCCGAAGGTAGACACTTAACAACTGAGCCACCCAGGCGCCCCTTGGTCCTCTATTCTTGATCTGTACTCACTTCTTTGGTAAAATCATTCCATTCCTTGGCTTTGAGTATCACCCATATGGTAATGACTCTCAGATACGTATCTTTAGCTCAGAATTCACTCTTGAACTCCGAACTCAGATACAAGTACCTATTCAACAAATTTAACATATTTAAACCTAAACTTTTGAAATCCATTACCCCACACCCACCACAAAACTATTTTATCTGAACCCTTCTCCATCATTACACAGGCCAAAAACCAACCCTGTGTCACTGAATTCCTCTCTCTCTTTCACATCCATCAATCAATGAGAAATTCAGTTGACTCTACTTTCAAAATATATCCAGAATCTAATCAGTACTCACTGTCACCTTCAGTGCCACCACGTTGGTCTAAGTCATATGATCTCTTACTTTAATTACCACTATAGTCCTCTAATTAATCTCCCTGCTTCCACCCTTGCCACTCCCGCCCCCACCCTTACCCCAAGTCTATTCTCAACACTGCACTACAGCAATCTTGTTAATAGTCAGATCATGTCACTACTCTGCTCAAAACCCTGTTATGGACTGAATGTCTGTGTCCCTTTAAACCCCATTATGTTGAAACCCCACTCCCACCATGTGACTGTGTTTGGAGACAGGCCTTTATGGAGATAATTAGGGTTAAATGAGAACATAAGGGTAAGGCTCCAATCTGACAGAATTAGTATGCAAGTAAGAAGAGACACGAGAGAACTCATGTATACACCATAAGAGAACATGGCAAGAAGGCAACCATCTGCAAGCCAGGAAAACAACTCTCACCCAGAAACCAACCCTGCCAGACCTTGACCTGGGACTCCAAGCCTCCAGAACTGTGAGAAAATAAATTTGTTAAGACACCCAGTCTGTGTTATCTTATGGCAGGCTGAGCAGATTAATACATCTTCCATGTCACTCAAGGTAAAATCTAAAATTCTTACAGTGATCTATGAGCCCCTATATAATCTGCCCTACCATCTCTCCAGCCACCATTACATCTCTGACCTCATCTCCCACTACTAATCTCCTCAATTGTATGATAAGATGCAAAGTACTCATTGCTATTTTCTATCATTCTGACAGAAAAGCTCCAAAAATCAACCTAGGTAAGAAGTGACAGAACACCCTGTAATGAGTCTACTCACTTCCATCTCCTCATCTCGGTACCAAATTTTATACACTTTATTCAGGGGCTGGCAACAGCCCCAGTCTCTAATTACCTAAAGGAGTGTCCTATAGCTCTTAGAATCAAATTAATTTTAAATGAATATACACACACAGAGGGAAAAAAAGAGACTGAATTTAAAGACTTTTTCAACTCCCATATCAACAGGCAAATCTTAATAATGTCATATTACTTGGGAGGATTCTAATTTATGTTAAGTTATTTGGTAGCTCACAAGGGGAACTATATATATATTTAAAGTAATAAGTTTTGCCAGATGCCACTAAGCATACCTTACTGCTTAACTACTTCTGTAAATGACAGTCATAATAGTAATAGACTGTTATCTCCAACCTATTCCACTCCCCCACAGCGCTCATTATCTTGCTACCAAAAGGAGCAAAAAGTGATCCTTTTCTCTCCAGTAACTGCTACCTCTACTTCTTTTTGAAGAAAAAATGAATTTGGCATTCCGTGATAAGCAGCAGTCCTTTATACTTCTAAGTAGAGTTGGGAAGAGCCAAAGAATCAACACTGGAAAAAAAGCTTCATAATTTCAATTATTATATAAGAAAAAAAGGGAAAGAAAAATACAATGGAAGCCTAAAGGCTAAATGAAAATCAGTAACACAGTAATGCAGAGACTTTTTTATTTTCTACATAGGAAATGAGTGTTAAAGAACTTCCTAATATGACAGCAGGAAGTTAAGGAAAACAGAGAAGTCAACTAAGGTTAAGGGGGAAAGCATTCCCCATGACAAATATGTTAGGCTAGAAATTAGGAAGTCCTGAAGCCAGAAAGCACACTGAATTTCAGTTCCCAATGTACTAAAATTGAGTCTTTGTTCCCTCTACTGCCCCTGCACAGGAGTAAAATCTCATTTACTCTCAAAGGACATTAATTTTCTTCAGAAAAATAGAGTCACACCTTCAAAATAGTACAAATGCACAAAACACAACAAAGAGGTACAGGCTGCATATGCTGAGTACATTAAAGAAGTACAACATTCATTAACTGAAGAAACATAAATTGAGCTTTAATGTGCTAGACATGTGTGTGCTAATACTGGAGGAATAAACAATACCCCATAATCACAAAAGCTTCATTCATTCACCATTTTAACCCAACAAATATATATTTACTATATGCCAAGCACAATGCTATACCCTGACGATTCAATAATGAATAAAACAACAGACCTAGCCTCAAGAATATATAGATGGCTTAGAGCCAAATTTAGACCATCAGCCAGTATTTGTACAGCCTAGGAGCTAAGGATAGTTTTTATATCTTTAAAGGGTCATTTAAAAAGAAAAGAAAAAAAAGATAACAGAAAAGAGACTGTATGTGGCCCACAAAAACCTAAAATATCTACTATCTGGCACTTTACAGAAAACAGTTAGTCAACCCATGGCCTATTGATAAAAGCAGCGTGCTTAATGCTATCACAGAAGTAAGCCAGGGTACCCTGAAAACAGAAAGAGTACTCCACTCAGCTTTTTAATAAGTTAAAGAATGCTAACTTCCTGAAAAGGTGACATCAAAGCTGGGCAAAAAAAATAATAATAATAATAATCTGGAAAATCTGGAGAACTAAGAAGAATTGAATTTATAAAAGTCTAAATTTATCAGAAGAGCAAAATCAAAAGAAATTTGGTCACTAACAAAGGACCACCAATTTTGATTCTGCCAAGTAACAGGAATAAGGAAAAATATTTTGGTGTATACACATATATACACACATACACGCATATACATATATATATCCATATAAACATAAAATTATTAATACCACTACTTTTTCATAAAAGACATCAAAAATGAAAATAATCACAGGATTTAAAAACTAAATCTCAGAATCTGAAAACTGATTTAAATTTAGCTTTATGCAAAAACTATTCCTATTTTTCTCATTTCGCTTAAGACTCAGTTACAGACAGTCCAAGGACTGTTTGCTTGAGATTTGGTTTTATAATTAACATCCCCCAACAATTTCAAACATACTACTATAGACTTATGACAATTAATGGTACAAACCAAAGAAACATATGGCTTCATTTCCCATGCCTGTAAGTTTGTATTGTCTATTATTATAGGAGACACCTTCTTCTCAAATGCTTCTTTTGCTGAAAAAAAAAAAAAAAAACAGAAAATGACAAATCATTTTTCTAACAGTATTAAGTATTCTCTTGAAGTTTTAAAAATCTGATCTTGTTTCCATAATTTGAAAATCATAGATATGTACTAATTTTACTCACAACTCTATTTTTTTTTTTAGGGGTGAGGGGCAGCGGGAGTGGGAGAGAGAGAATCCCAAGTAGGCTCCACACCCAGCTCAGAGCCCAATGCATGGCTTGATCCCACAACCCTGAGATCACAACCTGAGCCAAATCAAGAATTGGATGCTTAACTGACGAGGCACCCAGGCCCCCCACAACTCTACTTCTAAATATCTCTTTCGAGTGTATGAAAAAGTACAGATAAATGTTGGATAATAAATAATAAATAAATACTAAAGTTATAATCAGAGAAAATTATAAAATAAAAACTGCCTAAGTTTTATGTGCATTACATGTATAAACGGTGTAAGTGGGGAGAAAAACTATCATTAAAAACAGTATCATACTAAAAGCAACATGGTATCCTGGATAAGATTCTAGAAGAGAAAAGAACTTTAGTAGAAAACTAATATCAGGTATGCCTAGCTGGCTCAGTCAATAGAACATGCAACTCCTGATCCCAGGGTTGTGAATTCAAGCCCCACATTGGGCATGGAGCCTAATTAAAAACAAAAATTGTAAAAGATAATAATAATAATAAATTAAATAAATTAAAAATTAAAAGAAAAGAAAAACTAATATCCAAATAAAGTCTGGAGTTTATTTAACAATAATGTATCAGTGTTAATCTCTTCGTCTTAACAAATGTACCACGGTTATATAAGATGTTAACATTAGAAGGAAATGGGTGAGGGGTATACAGAAACTCTACATTGCCTTTGCAACCTTTCCATAAATCAAAAACTACTCCAAAATAAAGTTTTAAAACAAGCACAAATTATAAACACACACAAAAAGATGTAATGATTTACAATAAAGAAAACATTATTATATACTGTTGTGCAAGAGATTTTCTTTAAAAACTACCTTTTTTCCCAAGGAATTGGACCATTCAGGAAATTAATGATGAAGCACAATAAGCCTTACAAGGAAATTATGTGGAAGTTTTAAAAGTACTCTCTTACAACTCAATAATAAAAAGGCAAATAATCCAATTTAAAAATAGCAAACAATTAAGGAGCTAGAAAAAGAAGACAAATAAAACTCAAACCCAGCAAAAAGAAGGAAATAATAAAGATTAGAACAGAAACAAATGATACAGAAACAAAAAAAATAACAGATCAATGAAACCAGAAGCTGGTTCTTCGAAAAGATAACAAAACTGATAAACCTCTAGCCAGACTCACCAAAGAAGAGAGAGAGAGGACCCAAATAAACAAAATCACTAAAGAAAGAGGAGAAATAACAACATCACAGAAATACAATTTTTACAGAATATTATGAAAACCTGTATGTCAACAAACTGCACAACTTAGAGGAAATGAATGTATTCCTAGAAACATATAACCTACCAAAACTAAAGCAGGAAGAAATAGAAATTCTGAACACACCAATTACCAGCATGAAATTCAATCACTAATCAAAAAACTGCCAAAAACAAAAGTCCAGGACCAGATAGCTTCACAAGCAAATTCTACCAAACTTTTAAAGAAGAGTTAATACCTATTCTTCTCAAACTATTCCAAAAAACAGAAGAGGAAGGAAAACTTTCAAATTCATTCTATGAGGCCAGCATTATCCTGATAACAAAACAAGATAAACGCCACAAAAAAAAGAACTACAGGCCCATATCTCTCATGAACACGATGTGAAAACCCTCAACAAAATATTAGCAAACCAAATCCAACAATACATTAAGAAAAGCATACACCACAATCAAGTGGGATCAACAATACATTAAGAAAATCATACACCATAATCAAGTGGGATCTATTCCTGGGTTGCCAGGGTAGTTCAATACTTGCAAAACAATCAACATGATACATCCCATCAATATGAGAAAGGATAAAAACCACAGGATCATTTCAATAGATGCAGAAATAGCATTCGACAAAGTACAACATTCATTCATGAGAAAAACCATCTGCAAAGTAGGTCTAGAGGTAATACACCTCAACATAAATTTGCGAATGACACACCAATAAAGGGTTAGTATCCGAAATATATAAAGAATTTACACAAGTCAACATCCAAAAAACAAAAAAGCCATTTAAAAAATGGGCAGAAGACACAAAGAGACATTTCTCCAAAGAAGACATACGGATGGCCAATAGACACATGAAAGATGTTCAACATCACTCATCATCAGGGTAATGCAAATCAAAACTACAATGAGATATCACCTCACACCTGTCAGAATGGCTGAAATCAAAAGTACAAGAAACAACAAGTGTTGGTGAGGATGTGAAGAAAAAGGAACCCTCCTGCACTGTAGGTGGGAATGCAAACTGGTGCAGCCACTGTGGAAAACAGTATGGAGCTTCCTCAAAAAAAACTAAAAATGGAACTACTCTATGATCCAGGAATCACCCTACTGGGTATTTACCCAAAAAGTACAAAAACACTAATTCAAAGGGATACATACACTCCTAGCGTCAACGCAGTATTATTACCACAGCAAATCTATGGAAACAGTCCCAGTGTCCAGTGACAGCAGAATGGATAAAGAAGAGGTGGTGTATACACACACACATACTACACACACACACACACACACACACACACACACACACAACGGACTATTATTCAGCCATAAAAAATGAAATCTTGCCATTTCCAACAACATGGATAGAGCTACGGAGTATATTGCTAAGTGAAATAAGAAAGTCAGAGAAAGACAAATAACATAAGATCTCATTTATATGTGGAATTTAAGAAACAAAACAAGCAAAGGAAAAAAGAGAGAGAGAGACAAACCAAGAAACAGACTCTTCACCATACACAACAAACTAATGGTTAGGAGAGGCGAGGTGGATGGGGGGATGGGTAAAATAGGTGATGGGGATTAAAGAGTATACTCATCATGATGAAAAAAAGAATTTTTTAAAAAAGAACATAAGATACTTAAGAAAAAAGTACAATTTTTTCAAGGAAATATTATTTTCCCATTTAAATACTTTTTTAAGGGAAAGATCGTACCCGAGTATATTAAAAATTTTTAAATCACATCTTGAAAAAAAAAAAAAAACCAGACAATTCTCCAAAGAAGATAAACTAATGGCCAAAAGGACACACCAAAGAATGCTGAACATCATTACCCACCAGGAAAATACAACCAAAACCACAATGAAATACCACTTCACATCCACCAGGATAGGTATAATCAAATATACAGATAATAACAAATATTGGTAACAATGTGGAGAAGATGGAACCCTCATAAACTCCTAGTAGGAATGTAAAATGGTGTAGTTGCTTTGGAAAAACAGGTTGGTAGTTCCAAAAAAGTTTAGACATAGACATGCATGATCATACCAACATTATTCATAATAGCCAAAAAATGGAAACAACCCAAATGCCCACCAACTGATGAATGAATAAATCAAATGTAGCATATCCATACAATGCAATATTGTTCAGCCATAAAAAGGAATAGATTACTGATACATGCTACAACATGAACCTTGAAAATGTTACACTAAGTGAAAGAAAGCCATTCACAAAAGACCACATATGATATGATTCCATTTATATGAAATGCCCAGAACAGGCAAATCTATAGAGACAGAAAGTAACTTAGTGGTTGCCTAGGACTGGGAGAGGTTGGGGAGAAATAAGGAGTGACTGTTAATGGGTAAAGGATCTTTTTGGGGTGATAAAATGTTCTAAAATTGTAGTGATGAAAGAAATAATAATAAAAAAATAAAATTGTAGTGATAGTTGTAGAACTCTGAATATGCTTAAAACCATGTGATTCTTATCTCAATAAAGCTGTTTAAAAGAGTTCTGCCTATTAACTTAATATTATTATTGCTATGGCTATTGCAGTAGTGAGGGCATGTTGAACCACTGCTAAACACTTCTTTCTCAACCCTAACAACAATCATGGGCATTAAGTATTATTAAGCCCTTTTACAGATGAACACAATGGGCTTTGAAGAGTATAAATAACTTGTACAAGATTACATAGCTAGTAACTGCCAAATTCAAGACTATTCTTCACCACATCATACTGTTATCATTTTTTGTTGTGCATTTTCATATTCCTGAGTTCTCACTTTAATATTCAGTTCAAGAAAAAATACAGAAAAATTTAATAATGTCTGAAGATGGCAAATTCAAGAATCACAATCACAGTGCCATTATCATAAAATAAAGGCTAAAATATTGTCTATGTGTATTAAGAATTCCTCATGGGACACCTGGGCAGCTTAGTTAGTTAAGCTGCTGACTGTTGATCTCGGCCCAGAGTCCTGAGTTCAAGCCCCATGTTGAGCTCCACGCTGGCTGTGGAGCCTATTAAAAAAAAGAAAAGGAAAAAAAAGAATTCCTCATATGAAATTCAAACTATTTATAACTAAACATTTCATGATAACACCATCTTCAGTGAACAGATCGTTGCACTAATAAAAACAGTAAGGTTTTATCTCTGACCTCCCTACAGATTCAGTTTGAGGAGAGCCATTTTTACTCTCACACTGTCCCCCCCATAACAATAAAATCAATCTAGGAAAGAGTAGCAGTTAACAATACAAATTCCATTTTAGGGGGTGCCTGGGTGGCTCAGTCGGTTGAGTGTCTGCCTTCAGCTCAGGTCATGATCCTGAGGTCCTGGGATCAAGCTTAAGATCCCTGTTCAGCGGGGAGTCTGCTTCTCCCTCTGCCCCTCACTCCACTCGTGCTCTTTCTCACTCCCTCTCTCTCTCTCAAGTAAATAAAATCTTAAAAAGGGAAAATAACTAAAGGGAATTGTAACTTTCTAAAAATTATCTACCTCCCAAAAAACAAATATTTTATATTGCTCTTAATATTACCCAAAAATCTAATGTCTATTCTTACCACGATTCTGGTTCCATTCATGTGCTTCTCCTAAGTATTTTACATCAAACTGGTACTGACCATTTATGTAAAAATAATCATCAGTACTAAGAATAACTCCACTTGGATTATCCTCTTGCAAAGTCCTGTGAATGATAAATGGAATTATTTTCATTAATTTTTCTCCTAAATTCTCTCTCCTAATTTTTACAAGGTCATAATCCAAATAAAGAATTCAAGTATTGTTACTTAAAAGTGAGAATACAATAATATCCAGACAAGTCATTTTGGAAATCCTCTTAGCAGAAGTTTGACTCCCAAGAAAACTGACCTAAAACAAGTCTATTTTATTCCTTGAATTAAAAATCAATTATGGCTTTGTAACTCTATAATCAAAGTTGAACTTATTTTTTGCCCATTCAAATTAGTTCTCTCTCACATAAAACCATTTCTACTGATTTCAGAAGCTCACGGTCTTGGAATTATTTTTAAATTTTTCTTCAATCTCCCAAAATGATATTCTAAGATAGAAGAATTCAGTAAAAACTTCTGGAGAAAAGAGTGCTGCTATTAGCTACAAAGTAAGAAAAAAGTTATTAAAAAGAAAAGATTTTAGGGGTTACTAAACATCTGTATTAACCAACAACAGCATTTCACATATTCATACTCTGTCATAAATGTTCAGGTTGAAGCATTATACTTTTTTTAAAACTCAATTAAACCTCATACCTTGCCAAGAACGATTTTCCTGATCCTGGAAGCCCTCTGAGAAGAACAAGAACTAGTCCAACATAAGATGAAGTCTTCTTTCTTACAACCTGAGAAACTGGGGTTTCTTGTACTTGATAAGCACTTATTCCCTCTTTATTTCTCCATACCTTTGTTGGGGAAGTGTGAGAAATAACTGGAGGGGGAAACGTGTAGTTGACCGGTCTCCAGTGTGTGGCGCTGGTTACAACAGGAGCTACAAAGCCATGATTTCCTTGAAAGAGGTCAAAAGCAGGAATCACTGGATTCCACATTGGTGGAGGCGGAGGAGGCGGCAGCAGTAGAGGGAGAGGGGTAAGTACAGGGCAGTAATTCACATCTTTCCCCTTTGATGGCAGTTCAGTATGTTTGTGTGGCTTGAAACCGAATTCTTCAGAAGGTACAAACACATCAGGGACAGAAGTAGATTTCTGATCCCCACTTGTACCTAGTAAATCAAGCCCCAGATTTTGCACAGTAAGGCTTAAAGGAGCCTGAGGTTCGCTGGCATCCAAATCTACAGGGGCTGGAGAGAACGGAGTCTCAACACACTCAGATTCTAAAAGCTCTTTCTGTCTTTGACTGAGATTGCTACCACCCACCACAGTGTCATTTGCTACATTCAAAGAACTACTGAGAAGAGAATCTTCCAATGCCAATGTGTCATCCTTTATAAAACTTCTGGACTCATCAGAAACAGAATGTGAAATAAAGGTGTTTGAATTTAACGCAGAGGCAGAATTCTCTAAATTTTCACTGTTCAAATCCATATTTTGTGTAGAAAGAATGGGAGTCATACTACTTGAATCGGAATTTATAAATGCACTCGGGTCACTAAAACTATTTACACCTTGCAAAGGCAAAAATGAGTATACTTGGTCATCAGAAGAAGAGTTCAGTTTCTCAAAAGCGTTCTGTATTAAAGAATCCAAGTCTTCGGTTAGCTGCATGTCCAAAAATGAATCCATTTTTGAATCTTCACTCTCTTCCTCAGGAGGATACTTTTCCATTATTTCACGTCCCACAGAACTTACTTGGTTCTCAGAAGCAGCAAAGCTTTTTGAAGACGATTCTTCTACCTTGGCATCAGTGGCAGATAATTCTAATAGACAATCCATTGCATTTTCAACTGTACAAGAAGAGCAATATACATGTGTATTGAAAACAGTAAAATATCATTTGGTTAAAATCCATGTAAAATTATACTTTTTGCAATGAATGGAATATAGAAATTTATAAATATTCAAGTCATTTTTTAATTAATATTTTACAAATATACCAGTCTGGAGTAGTGAAAGGTTTGAATGATGGAGTCATGCAATGCTGTTACTATCAGACAAACTGTAATAAACTAGGATAATAAACTGCCAACAAGTAGATAATCTCTGATAAATGTGAATAAACCTAAATATCTATAAATTGTATCTAAAAATACCTATAACTGCATATATTATGGTTATTTCTAAGACCCCAAAACCAGTTAATTTATTCAACAAACACTTAGCTACTGCCTATCCTTTTAAATATTAAGATTTTAAGTACTCTCCTGTAAATCTAATTTGTTTATATGGTTTCTATGAATTTCACTTAATACAAAAAATAGGTATCAGCATGTACTACATATCAGACATACCCTGTTCAAAGTAAATAAGACATAGTTCTTACTACACTAAAGGGATTTTTGCAGTCTAATGGAGGCAATTAAAGATAATTAAAAGACAATTACATTATAATATAATAGAGACTAAATAATACACGCTTTTAGTAATACACAAATGCCATTGCAGCCTTACAGGAGAATAAGGAAAGATTTCACATAAGGTAATATGTGAACTGGGACTTGAAGATTAAAAACAAGCTTGTCAGACACAAAAGGGAAAGGCAAAGCCAGTCTTGAAAACACAAAGCATGTTTAAGGTATTAAGAGAAGGTGGCTGGAGTGTGGGTACACAGTAGTATGGTAGATAAAGGAGACAAAACTGGAAAAGAAGATTAAGTAGAATTGGAAAAAGTGCTATATGTCACGGTAGGACATATCAATTTTACTTTCTAGGGAAACTATCAGTCACCATATTTGAGCTAGGAGCTTTATATGTATCTCCTCAATGAACCATCAAATAATACTATGGGGTATAGTATTTCTAGCAAATAGATGAAGAAAATGAAGCTCAAAAAGTATATTAACTTGGCCCAAGTCACACAGATACTAAGTGACAGAGCCAGGACTGGTATGTCTGACTCCAATGCTGAGCTCTTTCTGTTATAACACAAATACAGAATTAGAATTGTTAGGCATTTAAAATTTGGAGTTTTGCTTATTTTTGTGCTTTGTTTTATGGAAAATAAATATGAAAAGGAAGCACAGCACAGGAGGTACAGCTCTGGTCTGGAGTCAGAAAACAAACACTTAAAACTCTACTTGCTGGCTATGACCCTTTGAACAAGTTACTTAACTTTCCTATGCCTTGATTTTCTCATTTGCAATATGGGGGTAATAAAAGTACCTACCTCATAGGGTTGTTGTGAGGATTAAATGAGATAATCCATGAAAATGTGCTGTGCACAAGGACTGGCACCTAGTAAGCACCCAATTAATGTTCCCTTAAGAAGAAAAACAAAGAGGGATTGGAGGGGCAAGCCTGGCAGAGAGACAAGTTAGGATATTATAGCAATAGTACAAAAGTTAGAAGCCCTAAACATGGGGAAAAAAAAGGAAGAAAGAACAAACGAACGCACGCAAGCAAACATAGATATTTCTACAAAGAAAATCTACAAAATAGAAAATCCACGAGGTCAACCAAAAAAATTAACGTGTATATAATAAAAAACGGTACTAAGTAAAAATAAGTAAAAGGTCAGGATATATGTATCACACAAAAGGAAAGTCCTTACATAGAGTGTTGGAAAAAATTAAAACAATGGTATAAAACAACGAAAAACACATGAATAAACAATTCACACAAGAATACAAAAATTAATACACAATCATGTACAAAAATGCTCAATAATCCTGTTTATTTAAAGAAAAAAACAAATTAAGAAAAAGCAAAATTTTATTCCTATTAAAATCCTGAAGTAACACTATACAATGCTGAAAAGGCTGTGATGAAACCACTATACTTTAACAGTGCTAGCAGTACGACAAATCAGCACTCCTGTTTGGTAGGCAATTTAGTGGTATGTTTCCAAGAACTAATAAAAACTGTTCTTACCTCGTGACATATGAAAACAAAATGCTGGGACTAAGGAAAAAAGCCAAAAGAAGGGAAAAGCAATTTATACCAAGATGTCCACTGCTGTATTAATTAGTCATGAAAAACTTAGATATAATTAAAAAAATTAGAACACAACAATTCAGGGGAACATTAGAAAGCTATTAAAAATAAAGATCACAGCAACACTGAAAAAATGCTTATATTAAGTTTAAAAAGCAGAATACATAATTAAATCAATACTATTATTCAAAATACTCAAAATATCAGTATTTATGAACAAGGTATAGAGAAGATCCTGCAAAAGAGAACTGTTTTTTGTTAGGATGTAAAGGCAATTTTTTTTTTTTTTGGTAATTCCTCATTACTATGTTAGTGTATGTGAAACAAATTTTAAACACCTCAACATTAGGAAATAAATGTTGAAGTCACACATAAAATTCTATACACTATCATTTCTGAGCATCATGTGGACTGCTGAAAACTGTTTTTTTGCATATGTATCATAACAAGCTGGTTAAGATATGCTCACATCACAGTCCACGTAATGAATAAAAATGGAAGTTCTCAAGCATTAGCAAAACTTCTCCAATCTAAAATAATTTTATTTTATACTAATCATGGCCAATAGCAACACTAAGCATCAACATTTAATTTATTCATTCAGTCAACTTTGATAGCTTGTCTATCTGCCAAAATACTTCTAAACAATTTATTACAAGTTATTAATAACACTATACTGAAGACTTTACCAAAAAAAACAAAAAAACAAAAAAAAACCCACAACTCAATTCTCACTAAAAAAGTCCTATGAGGCACATACTACTATTTTTCTCATTAACAGATAAGAAAACAGACCCAGAGAGCTTAGGTGGCAGAACTGGAAATATAACCCAGGTTTCTTGACTCCAAAGCCAGTATTGTGCAACACTGTTCTATCAGCATCAACTCCTAATCAGTTCTCATTCCCACAATTACAATTATCTTTTCACTCAATAAATATTTACTGAGGTCCTATCTGAATCACTGCTATTTTAGGGGCTGGGGATACAGCAGTAAAAACAGTTTATAAAATCTGTCTTTATGGAGCTTACATCCTAAGACAGTGGTTCTCAACTGGGGATGATTCTGGTCCCCAAGGGGCATATGATGGAGGTATTTTTAATTGTCACAATTGGCTGCTGACGGTTGCTACTGGACTCTACAGAGGATAGGCCACGGATGCTGCTAAACATCCTATGATTCACAGGAAAGCCACTCACAACAAAGAATAATCCGGTCCAAAATGTTAATAGTGCCAACCTGTTCTAGAGGGAAGATAAAAAGAAATAAAACATAAAATACGATATCTATACATACATCTTATATCTAGAACTGTATATTTCTTGAAAGCAGAAAAAGCTATGCTTTCTTCTTCATATCACTCGCAATAACAACTTAGTATCTTGCCCAGAGCAGGTGCTCAATAAATTAACAAAACAGAAATAAGGCAGTTATTTTTCTATATTACTACTAGTCACGACACAGTACATGAAGTCTTCTTATACGATGCAATGGGTTCAAACTAAACTTTTTCTCACCTTTGAAATCACATTCAGAAAGCATCAAATACACTACATCAGGATCCAGATCAGAAAACATCTCTGAGATACTGGTGAAGAGTTCCTCCTGATCAACTTTTGTCTCACACATGGAAGGAAGAGTAGTAGTTGGCTCCTCATGACTAGCAACACCGGATACGACAACTTCCTTAGAGCTTGCAGTCTTCCGAAAAGGATTTCCCCCAAGATTTTTCCTTCTCCTTGGCATTCTGACTTCCAAAACTAAAATGTTTCCCTTTTCTTATTTAAGATGTTTGATATTTAAGTCATACCTCAAAGAAAACACGGTTAAATATCTTGCACAATCCAGCAGTAATAGGACCTAAAATAGAAAGCAAGTAAAAACACTCAGACTATATAGTTATATTTCCATTTCTAAAATCGGAATGACATCTTTATTTAACTCTAAGAAAGTACCACCAACTCTGGTAGCAAAGCCAAAAAGCAGTCAGACAACTTCTCTCTCTGCAAAATATTCAAGTTTTGCCAGGATTGAACATGTTAAATATCAAGATATTAACAAATATAATGAATTTTCACAACAGTGTATACACTGTTTTAATGTCATTATTTCATTTTTGAAAACCATAAAACAGTATTCATAATGACAATGCCTACTGAACACCTACATTTGGATGTCCAATAGGCATTATAAACTAAACATGTCCAAAACTGAGCTCCTGATCACCGCCTTCACATCCACTCTTCTCAGTCTTTTCCGTCTCAATTGATACAACTCTATTCTTCCAACTGCTCAGGTCAAAAATCTTGGAATAATCCCTAACTCCTCTCATCCCACATCCAACCAGTAAGCCAATTCTGCCAATGCAACCCTCAAAATGCATCCAGAATATGACCCTTCCTCACTATCTCACTGCCACCACAGCCTGTTGCCTAGATTATTGTTAAGACTCCAAACCAATCTTCTTGTCCCTTCGGTCTGTCTTTCTGTACCAATCAGTGGGACTCAGTTAAACTACAGGCCAGATCACACATATCTTCTGCTTAACTATCTACTGGCTTCCCATCTCACTCAGAGTAAAAGCCAGAACCCTTTAAATAGCCCATAACTCAGACATGTGTTACTTCAGTACTGTCATCCCTAAACCTCTTTCCCTTGCTCAGTGTTGCTCCAGCCACACTTCGCCGCTTTGCTCTTCTTCAAACACACCAGCCATGCTCCCTGCTGGGAACCTTTACATTTGGCTCCCTCTACCTACTACTCTCTCAGATATCTATAAAAGTTTATTTCCTCAACACCTTCCTACCATTACTCAAATGTTACCCACTCAAGAAGTCAGTCCCCCAACACCATTCATCCTACTTTCCTTACTTGAATTTTCTCATAAGGCTTATCATCTTCTAACGGAGTATGTTTCACACATTTTTTTATTGTATTTACTACCCATATTCAAGTAAAGTGTAAGTAAGCTCCACAAGGGCAGGGACTCATTGTTCCAGAGAACCCCAGATAGTTTACTTGCGTTCTCCACTTGGATCTATCTAATAAACATTTCAAATTTAACATATCCAAAACTAAATATCTGATATTTCCCCCAAAATCTGCTCTATTNTTTCTCCACTTGGATCTAATAAACATTTCAAATTTAACATATCCAAAACTAAATATCTGATATTTCCCCCAAAATCTGCTCTATTTGGTCTGGCTACTGTCATCATTCACTCATATTCTGGGGTCCTAAATGCTCTCTCTGCTTCCAACCCTTGTCTCTTACAGTTTATTTTCAAGCCAGAATGATCAGCCAGGATGATCTTTGTACAAAATACAACATACATACATAAAGCAACACACAAGTCAGAATGAATCAAGGTCTGCTCTAAATCCTTAAGTGGTTCTCCACGTCACTCAGTAAAAGCTAAAGTTCTTACAGTAGCCCATCTCCCTGCTACCCTTTGATATACTCTTCCCCAGAATATTTGCACTGCTAACTCTCACTCCTTCAAATCTTTATTCAAGTATCACAGTCAATGATTTCTTCCTTGATTACCCAATTTAAAATCATGTCCCCCACTCCCTCTGTCCCCATCTCCCTTTCCTCTAACCACCCATTGTCTCTTAACACCCATTCTATAAAATTTACCTTTTAATTAAATTTACTGTGTCATAGCTCTCTCCATCTTCCAGAACTGCACTGTCAATATGGCAGCCACTGGCCACATGTGCCTATTTAAATTTAAATTAAGTTAAATTACACCTTTCTATATTAATAGCACATAAAGTAGAATTCAGAGGGGGAAAAAATTACCAGAGACAGAGAAGGACATTATATAATCATAAAGGATCAGTACACCAAGAAGGCACAGCAACCCTAACTGTGTATGCACCAAACAAAAGAACCACTAAATAAGTGAAGCAGAAGCTGATAGAACTGAAATGAGAAATGGACAGATCCACAATTATAGAAACTTCAAATCCCTCTCTCAACAACTGATAGAATAACTAGACAGCATATGAGCAAGGACAGAGAACACAGTAATACCATCAATTAAGGATAATCAACCCTTATAAAACACTCCACCCAACAACAGCAGAATACATTATTTTCAAGTGCCCACCAAATATGTACCAAGAAAAACCATATCCTAGGTAAAACAAAACCCAGCAAATTTAAAAGAACTGAAATCATACAAAGTGTACTCTCTGACCACAATGTAATCAAACTAGAAATCAATTAACAGAGAGATAACCGATAAATTTCCAAACACTTGGAACTTAAGCAACATACCAAATAATCCACGTGTCAAAGAGAAAGTCTCATAAGAAATTTAAAAATACATCGAAATGAATGAAAATGAAAACATACTGTATCAAAATTTGTAGGACACAGCTAAAGCAGCAATGCCGGAAATTTATAGCAAATTTATAACCAAATGCATACAACATTACAAAAGAGGAAAAGTCTCAAATCAATAATCTAAGCCCCCACCACAATTACCTAGAAAAAGAAGATCAAAACAAACCCAAAGCTAGCAGAAGGGAAGAATAAAGATAAGAGCAGAAATGAATAAAACTGAAAACAGAAAAGCAAAAAAGAAAAATCAATGAAACAAACTGACAGTTCTTTAAAAATAAAAATGACAAACCTCTAAATGACTGACAAAAAAAAAAAAAGAGAGAGAAGACACATACTACCAATATCAGGAACGAAAAAAAAGGATATCACAACAGAACCTTGTGTGATGAAAACTACAAAACACTGATGAAAGAAATCAAAGATCTAAATAAATGGAAAGACACAGCATGTTCACGGACTAGAGGATGGAACATAATAAAGATGTCAATTCTCCCCTAATTGATACATAGAATTCCTATCAAAACCCCAGGAAGAGTTTTTGTGGATATGGACAAGATTATTCTCAGATTTTTTTTATGGATATGGACAAGATTATTCTCAAATTAAATGGAAAGACAAAGGAACTAGAATAGCTAAAACAATTTTGAAAGAGAGGAATCAGTCAACTCAATTTCACAATTTGTTGTATCATTACACTAACCAAGGCTGTATGGTGTCAGTAGCGGGACAGACATATAGATCTGAAAACAGATTATAGACTTGGAAACAGAAGTGAGAACCTAGAAATACACCAACATAAATATGCCCAACTGGCTTTTGACAAAAGCGTAAAAGCAATTTAATGGAAAAAAGATAGTCTTTTCAACTAATGAAACGGCAGCAAGTGGACATCCACAGATTAAAAAAAATAAACTTTGACCTCAGTTTCACACTTTATAGAAAAATTAACTCAAAATGGATCAAGAACTTAAATCCATAAACATCTTAGGAAAAGAAAGAAAAAAAAAAAACAGGAGAACATCTCCAGGACCTAGAGCTAAACAAAACACTACAAGTATGATCAATAAAAGAAAAAACGGATAAAATGTACTTCATCAAACTTAAAAACTTTTGCTCTGTGAAAGACCTTTTTAAGAAAATGAAAAGTTACAGATTAAATATTTGCATACTATATATCCAACAAAGGACTAATATTTGAAATACATAAAGAACTTACCAAAACTCCACAGTAAAAGCCAAACAATTCAATTGGAAAATGGGCAAAAAGCATAGCACCAAAAGAATATACGAATGGCAAATAGGCACACAAAAGATGCTCAACATCATTAAGCATTAAGTAAACGCAAATTAAAACTACGTACAATGAGATATAACTTCACATCTATCAAACTGGCTAACATAAAAACTAATGACAACACAAAATGTTGGCAAGGATACAGAGAAACTGGATGGCTCATACTCTGCTAGGAATGAAAACAGTACAGCCACTTTGGAAAAGAGTTTAGAGGTTTCTTTAAAAACTAAACACGCAACATTATATAACAATTCAGCAATTGCATTTATGGGCATTTATCTAAGAGAAATGAAACACTAAGTTCACCAAAACCCTGTACACAAAGTTTATAGCAGCTTTATTCATTATAACTAAAAACTAGAGAACAATTCAGATGTCCTTCAATGGGTGAACAGCTGAACAAATTACTTCCATTGCATGAAATACAAGTTAGCAATAAAAAGGAACAAACTAATGATACACAAAAACAACCTGGATGAAATTCCAGAGTTACGCTGAGTGGAAAAAAGCCAATCCCAAAAGGCTATATATGGAACGATCCCATTAACATAACATTTTTGAAATGACAAAATTGCAGAGAGAACAGATTAATGATTGCCAAGAGTTAAGGAAGCGATGGGAGAGGAGGGCAAGTGGGTGTGGCTATACAAGGGTAAGTTGGGGAACTCTTGTAGTGATGGAAATGTTCTATATTAATGACAATATCCTGGTTGTGATACCATAGTATAGTTGTGCAAAGATGTTTCTGGGAACTGGGTAAAGAGCACAGGAGATTTCCCTGTGTTAGTGAATTAGAAGCACATGTTAATCTATAATCTCAAAATGGAAAGTTTAATTCTGAAAAAAAAATTCTAAGTAGACATACTACTCACATTTCAAATGCTCAATTTCTACATGTGATTAATGGTCACCATATTGGAGAGCAGAAATAGTAAACTTTTCTATCAGTGCATAAACTTCTATTGGACAGCACTGTTCAGGAATATAAGTTCCATGGAGCAAGGGAATATCCCATCTTAGGAAAATAAGAAACTATATAAGCAAAAAGTACAAAGAGGAAGTCATAAAGAAAAAACTATTAACACATCTTAGGAAAATAAGAAACTATATAAGCAAAAAGTACAAAGAGGAAGTCATAAAGAAAAAAACTATTAACACATCTAGACACATTTAAATGTAAAAGACCTATGTATCAGAAACAAAATTAGGGGAAAATATGTACAACATACAGCAACTGTCTCCAATTTTTCTCCCTCCACTCTTTCATAAATAGGGCTTTGCTTCCACCATTTCTACAACTACCCTAAAATTATCTTATCTATCAACAGTGCACGAGGGTTCCTTTTTTTCCAAATCCTCATCAACACTTATTATTTTTTTGATTTCAGCAATCCTGACAGGTATAAAGTGGTATCTCACTGTGGTTTTAATTTGCATTTCCCCAATGATTAGTGATTTGAGCATCTTTTCATTTGTCTGTTGCCTATCTGTATGTCTTCTTTAGAAAAATGTCTATTCTTCTGCCCATTTTTAATCAGATTATTTGTTTTTTTGGGTACTGAGTTATTTGGAGGTTCCTCAAAAAATTAAAAATAGAATTACCATATGATCCAGTAATTCCACTACTGGGTATTTACCCAAAGAAAATGAAAACACTGATTCAAAAAGATACATGAACCCCTATATTTACCGAAGCTTTATTTACAATAGCCAAGACATAAGGGCGCCTGGATGGCTTAGTCCATTAAACGTCCAACTCTTGATCTCAGCTCAGGTCTTGATGTCAAGGTCATGAATTCAAGCCTCCATGCCCAAGTATCCATGAATAGATGATTAGATAAAGAATGTGGGATGTGTACATACACACATACACAGTGGAATATTACTCAGCCATAAAAAAGAATGAAATTTTGCCACTTGCAACAACACGGACGGACCTAGAAGGTATAATGCTAAGTGAAATAGCCAGTCAGAGAAAGACAAATATAATATGATTTCACTCTTACGTGGAATTCAAGAAACAAAACGAATGACCATGGGGGGAAAAAAAGCCAGACTCCTAAATACAGAGAACAAAATGGTGGTTGCCAGAGGGGAGGTAAGTCAGGCGATGGGTGAAATAAAGGGGATTAAGAGTATGCTTATATTGATGAGCACTAAGAAATGCATAGAATTATTGAATCATTATATTGTACACCTGAAACTAATATAACACTGTATGCTAATTACACTTGAATTAAAAACTTAAAAAAATTTTTAAAGGGAAAAAAAGAGTGCTAGAGATCTTACACAACCAAAAGGTTCTGGTACCTTCTCCTATATTCATTTCAAAATACAAGCCATTCTAAACAAAAATAGTGAAAAAAAAGCCAAGAAAGGCTCTGATTTTCCCTGTGATTTATGTTGTTCTTTTTATGTCAAATATTAAATTGTTTTCCAAAAAAAATAAAAATTGCTCTTATCTAAATCACTATTGATGTTACATATCAATGATAAAAGTCAATGAATAAATTCACCAGGAAGATGTAACAATTCTACAATTCTAAGTTTGTATTCAACTTGTAAAACTGCTCCCTCTGTAACTATTAGAAAAAGGAGCACCCCCAACAAAATAGGAAAAAAAGAAGGGATGAACAATAAGGACACAGAAGATCAATAAATAGTTTGGCTTAACAGATCTATACAACAGTGGACCAAATAACCACAGAATATACTTTATTTTTAAGTACACATGGAATTATACTAGAAATTAGTAACTAAAATATAACTAGAAAACACAGTTGTTTGAAAATTAAGAAATATACTCCTATACTTGAGTCAAAGAAGAATTCCACTATGTTAGTAAAATGGTAACATCAATTTAAGATAATAGTTAAAGGACGTCTGGGTGGCTCAGTGGATTAAGCATCCAACTCTTGATTTCAGTTCAGTTCATGATTTCAGGGATGTGAGATCAAGCCCCGGGTCCAGCTCTGTGCTCAGCTCAGAGTCTGCTTGTCCCTGTCCCTCCCTCTCTGTCTCTCTCCCTTCTCCTGTCCCCCCCCCAGCACTTTCTAAATAAATATTTTTTTAAAATAAATAAATGAAAATTTTGTAAATAATTAGATTAATATTAATAGAAAATATTTTAACCAAATAAATATATCCAAACTTGTGAGATAAACCTAAGTCATGCACAGAAAAAGATGCATACATGCCGGGTGCCAGGGTGGCTCAGTCGGTTAAGCATCTGCCTTTGGCTCAGGTCACGATCCCAGCGTCCTGGGATCAAGTCCCAGCATCAGGCTCCCTGCTGAGCAGGGACTCTGTTTCTCCCTCTCCCATTCCTCTCCCCTCTGTTCATTCTCTCTCTCAAAAAAATAAATAAAATCTTTATTTAAAAAAGATACACACAAATGCATATATTAGAAAAAAACCAAGGATGAAAAATCAACTGTCCAAATATTCGATAAGCAGTTGGCGGCGAGTGGGCAACGAATCAAACCCAAAGAAACTAGAAAGGAAATAACAAACAGCAAATACAAAATAGAAAACAAATACACAATAATAGAGATCAACAATATCAAAAGATGGTTCTCTGAAATCTAAACTAGTTTAAAAAAAAAAACCACTACTAAGAATACCAAATCCCTGGCAAGAGTGATCAGAAAAGGGAGAGAGAAGGTACAAATTACCAGTATCAGAAATGAAAGAGGGGACATCATTATCAAGTCCACAGACATATTCAAAAAAGAGAGAGATCATAAACAATTTTATGCCAATAAATTTAAAGCTTTAAATGGAACGCACATTTCTAAAAAACACACATCATACCATTTCTGAAATAGATCTGATAGTCCTGTATCTATTAAAGAAATGGATCTATAACTTAAAACCTTCCCATAAAGAAAACCGTAGGGTCTAGGTGGCTTCATAAGTAAATTCCACTAAGTAACCTGTAATACCAATCTTACACAAACTCTTCTAGAGACTAGTCAAAGAGAAACACTTCCCAACTCATTTTATGAGGTCACCTAACCCTGGTATCAAAACCTTACAAGGACATTAAAAGAAAAAAATTACAGGCCTATTTCACTCATGAAAATAGATGCAAAATTCCTAAGCAAAATATTACAGTAGTAATACATAAATTGTGAGTGATATGTTATAAAAAATATAAAAATTAGTTATTTATAAAAATAATGTATCACAACTAACCTGAATTTAGATTATAAAGTTCTTTTAATATTTGAAAATTAATCAATGCAATACCTGGCATTACCAAAATAAAGCAGGAAAATCACATAATCAACTCAATATATGCAGAAAAACTATTTGAAAAGTCAACATCCTCTCAAACTACAAAAAGGGAATAAAGGCATTTACAAAACACACCCACACACACCCCTCATACATAATTATGAAATGCTAAAAGTTTACCCTCTGTAATCAGAAATAAGAAGATGACTGCTATCACCATTTCTATTCTACAGTACTACATTGTACCAGAGATGACAGCCAGTGCATTAAGACTTGAAAAGGAAATAAAAGTTGTAAGGACTGGGAAAAAAGTAATGGAACTATCAATATTCACAGGCAATACTACTGAGTACCTATTACCCAGATAATTTAGCAAAATTGCTAAACTATATTTCTCTACACCAGCAATTGGAAAATAAAAATTAAATTTAATGGTGTAAACCTACCAGCAGCATTTACACAGCTGATAAATCCCTCCCTGAAAGAACGTCCTAAGGACATTACCTTCTTTTAAGAACAGGGCCATTATCAGAATTTTCTCGTCATTCCACTTAGAAAAATGACCTGTTCCAGGGCTTAGCCCCAGTTCTCTTCTTTTCCGTGATTTACCCACTTCTTTGGTGACCTCCCCTAGTCTCATGGCTTTCAACATTAACAAAAATGCTAATAATTTATATCTCCAAGCTGCACCTCTTTCCTGACCCCAGACACATATCAAACCACCTACTAAATATATCCACTTTGTATACCTAATAGACATCTCAAACCAGGCATGTCTATAAAAGTGATCTCAATCTTCCAATGCAGACCTGTCCTATCTACAATCCTCCAATCTCAGCTAACGGCAATTTCTAGTTGCTGAGGCCAAAAAACTAAGTCATTTTTGCCTCCTGTTTCCTTTACACTTCATCTGATCATTCAGCAAATCTTGGCAGTTCTAAATTCAAACTATAGTCAAGTCATATGACAACTCTTATGTTTAATCATCTAAAGAAGTGCCAGGCTGTTATCCAAAGTGGCTGCACCATTTTCAATTTCCACCAACAATGTATGGGGGTTCCCACTTCCTTATATCCTCACCAACACCTGCTATTATCCACCTTTCTGATTATGGCCCTAATGTTATCTCATTGTAGTTTTTTAGTTGTTTTTTTCTTCCCTCATTGTACTTTTGACCTGTATTTCCCTAATGATTAATGTTGTTGACCATCGTTACTTGTGCTTATTAGCATTTGTATATTTTATCTAAAGAAATGTCTATTCAAATCCTTTACCCATTTTTAAAGGTAAGGGTTACTTGTCAGTATTATTCAGCTGTAAGGCTGCTTTATGCATTCTGGACATGAGTCCTTTATCAAATATCTTCTCCCATTCTGTGGGTTATCCTTTCACTTTCTTGATGGTGTCCTTTGAAGCACAAACACTTTTTATCTTAATGAATTTACCTATATTTTTCTTTTGTCACTTACACTTTTGGTGTCCTAAGAAACCACTGCTTAGGGGCGCCTGGGTGGCTCAGTCGTTAAGCGTCTGCCTTGGGCTCAGGGCGTGATCCCAGGGTCCTGGGATTGAACCCCACATCAGGCTCCTCTGCTGGGAGCCTTTCTTCCTCTCCCACTCCCCCTGCCCTGTGTTCCCTCTCTCGCTGGCTGTCTCTCTGTCAAATAAATAAATAAAATCTTTTTCTTAAAAAAAAAAAAACCAAAGAAACCACTGCTAAACAAAAGTCACAAAGATTTATGCCTATGTTTTCTTCAAAGAGTTGTACAGTTTTAGCTTTTATGTTTAGGTCTTTAATCCATTTTTACTTAATTTTTGTATGTGGTATGAGATAGTGGTCTAAGTTAATTCTTTTTCATGTGGATATCCAGTTGCCCCAGTGCCATCTGTTGAAAAGCCTACTCTTTCTCCAATGAATGGTCTTGGTACCCATGTCAAAGATCAACTGACCATAACTGTAAGGGTTTATTGCTGTATTCTCAACTCTATTTCACTGATCTATACATCTACTCTTATGCCAGTATCACATCATCTTGATTTGTAGTTAAGTTTTAAAAACAGGGGACACCTAGGTGGTTAAGCATCTGCCTTTCGGCTCAGGTAATGATTTCAGGGTCCTGGGATTGAGTCCCACATCGGGCTCCTTGCTCAATGGGGATCCTGTTTCTCCCTCTGCCTGCCACTCCCTCTGCTTGTACTCTGTCTCTCTGTCTCTCTCTCTGACAAATAAATAAAATATTTTTAAAAGTAAAATAAAATCAGGAAAAGTGAGTCTTTGAACTTTGCTCTTCTTTTCTAAGACTTTTGACTATTCTGAGCCCCTTGGATTTACATGCAAAATTTAGAATTAGTTCACTAATTTCTGCAAAGAAGCCAGATTGAATATTGACAGGGACCCTGTTGAAACAGTAGATCCTAAGTCAAAGGTTTGCTTTAAAGCCTCCAATACCTCTGCATTTCACATAGAGTAAAAGCCCAAGTTCTTAAAATGGTCTAGTTAAGATACTAAACAGTCTGGTTCCCCAATAACTCTTTCTAATCATTTCTTGCTACTCTCCCTCTTGTTCTTTCTTAAATTCACCCAGTATTCTCCTATTTCATGCCCTTATACTTAATTCATAGCCTGAAATGCACTTCCGCCAGATACCTACCTGACTCACTCCTTACAAGACTTTACTTACGGCACCTTTGCAGCGAGGTTTCCCCTAAGCATCCTATGCAAAACCGTACACACGCACATTCTCTCCATCTCCCATTATTTTTTTTCTCCAACGAAATTACTACTCTATAATCTCGATGTTTATTTTGTTTAATGTCTGTATATACCCTTACACTAGAAAGTCAGCTCTTTGAAGACAAAAGATTTTGGTAATTCTGTTCACTCCTGCACTGCCATCACTAAACTAAATAATGAGTACCAAAACTATATACCAATACCAATACAATGTCTAACACATAGTAAACACTCAATAAATTTCTGCTAAATAAAGGATTAAGGTAAGGAAAAAGAACTAAGAAGAACAGGTATAGAATTCTAAAAAGAAAGAGTAATACTCAATAAAAATTTTTAAAGTTTAACCCCATTAATAAAATGAAGTTAAAAAAATATTACTTGAGGTGCCTGGGTGGCTCAGTCAGTTACACGTTTAACTCTTGATCTCTCAACTCAGGTCTTAATCGCAGGATCCTCACATTAGGCTCCACGCCCATCCTCTCTCTTTTTTTTTTAAGATAGAATATTACTGTAATGTCCAATATTATTGTTATGTTGCCTAATAGATAAAAAATAATTTTTAAAATAATAATAGCCATTGTTGGCAGGGCTATAATGAAATAGGAATTCTCATACACTGTAATGAGAATAAACTAGTATAACCTTTCTAGAAAGCAAACTGGCATTATGTATCAAGAAATCTAAAATTACAGTTGACGTCTGAAAAATGTTGCGGGAGGTGTGAAGAACACCGACCACCCAGTCAAAAATTCACTGAAAGCTTCTGATTTAACTATTAGTAGTCTATTGTTGACTGGAAGCCTTTCGTAGAATATAAAGTCAATTAACACAAATTTTGTAAATGTATTACATACTGTTTGGTTAAAGTAAGCTGGAAAAAAGAAAACATTATTAAGAAAAATATAAAGAGGAGAAAATATATTTACGGTACTGTACTATAAGGAATTTGCATGTGAGTGGCTCTGGGCAGTTTAAACCTGTGTTGTTCAAGGGTCAACTGTACTTATATTCTTTGATCCAACAATTCCACTTTTAGGAATTCAACACAAAAAATAATCAGATTTACATATATAAATAGATATTTACGCAGAAATGTTCAAACTACAGTAACTTTTTACAAAGAAAACCTAAAAAACAACTAAGTAGTGAGAGAGGAATGATAAAATAATTTCTGGTGATAGTATAATTTATTAAATACTTAACACATGCCAGCTAGAATGTTAAGATCGTGATTTTACTTAACTCTTAAAATAGTAAGTAATATTATGCCTATTTTGCAAATAAGAAAACTAAAGACTAGAAAGGATAAGTATCAAGCTATGGCTCTTAAGTAGCAAAACTGGGATTGAACCCAGATTTGTTAGACTCTACTAAGTCCAGTATCCCTTTATATTCCTAAAATGGAATCTTATACAGTCATTGAAGACTATATTTTGGATATTTAATTGACAGGTTTTTTTAAGACAATGTTAGAAAAGAAAACAAGACACAAAACCAAATATAATTTATACAGACACCCAAATGGGACTAGATTAGACTGTAATATTAGACTGGAAAAGAAATCTCTGGGTAATGGGATTACAAGTAACTTTATTTTTAGCATACTACTCTTTTTATATACTACTTTCACATTTTCCAAATAATCTATAATATATACATACTTTAATAATTGGGGGGGGGGAACCAATCACTATTATCAAAGCTGAATCTTAGACTTCCCCTATACTTCCTCCAGCTGGCAAACCATACATCCCTTCCACCTCTTTTTCCATTGTTTCTATTTCTATGGAAAAAGATATAAACATGTAAGCAGCTTAAGTGTCCAACCAATATTTAGTATAGTGAGGAATCTCTATAAAAACATACACTACCACCCAAGTACCAGTTTTACTTTATATATCCAGATTATTTCAATACCATTTATTCACTTGATAATGTTCAACTCTTTTATCAACTGATCTTATGCATCTTCCTTTTTCCATAAAGAGAGCCTTATTAATACACTTGCTCAAACAAGATTATGTAGCTTCTTCACATACATACCTGACCTAGAGAGTGTATTCTAAAAGGATATGGGAAATAAGGATGGGTAAGTAAGGTTTGATATATTATAAGAAATGTGAAAAAACTGGCTCAAATGAAGAACCTAAAGACAAATAATATAAATTTTTGTTAATAACAGGACCATGAATATTTAAATTTCATATACACATTTTTCAAGCTCTTCTACCTCTATTATTTAATTTATTACTTAATTAATCTTCTACCTCTATTATTTAATTTTAACTGAGTATCATCAAAATATTTCAGCATGGTAAGCAGAAGTCTTATCAACTCGAGTTTTTTTTTTTTTTTTAAACAGATAAAGATATATTTTTTTTAAACATCAAAAAAAAATTCTGGGTTAACATGACATTTATAAAAGTTGTAGAGTGAACATGAACTCTAACAGTGGTACAGCAATAGTCAATACTGCCAATAAAGTGAATATACCACTAAACACCACTTCAAAAAAATCCTTCCTATTGAAAGCTATATCATCTACACTAACACTAAAAGAATTTCCCATGTCATTTTATGAATAAATCTGCTATATTTATATAAGGACTACTAATTTTAGATAACTTACCTTTACAGCAAAATACCAGAAAATAACAAATTTCTATAACAATCAAGGAAGATATTCTATTTAATATATGCAACATCAACCATCTAGAAAGAACAGGCCTAAGAAAATTGATACTAACAATCAAATTTATTAATACTTTGGCTCCTTAAAACCAACAAAAAAGAAAGAAAAACAAAAAGCATCTCTTTATAAGGAATATATATGGAAGTCATAGGACTCAAAACATTGTATCATCTCAAACAAGATCAAGAAACATCTCTTTCAGAAACAAATGCTACCAAAACCAACCAATCTATCTTTACTGGGGATTAAATTACCTACAAAATTATTTTAAGTGTACCACTGTGATAAGGGCAAGATAAATCCTAAATCTCATCAAAGTACCAAAGGATGTGTCACCAAAAAAAAAACAAAAACAAAACAAAACAGCATTTATAGAAAACGCAATCAAATTAAGGTAACCAGTAATCTTAAAATGTATGTATCTGACATAAGAACTATTATAATTGATCACTGAAGACATCCTCAATATCAATGGATAAGAGTACGGCTAAATAAATTATGGTAAAAATCACCCTTTAGAATACTAGGCAACTATTAAACAGTTTAAGATAGAATGAAGAAACCAGATGTGTGTAGAAACCAGAAAGACCTCTGAGACACATTCTTAAGGGAAAAAGCCAGTTGCTAAATAACATACAGCTTTTGGCCAAAGAATCCAGGAAGATGTAATTCTCTAGAGTTCTTCAATGCTTTCTATAATCCTTCATTACTTACTGCCAGGACTAGTCTTGCTTGGTTATTTTAGAGCCTCACACTGTTGGCTTTACCAACATATTTTCATCTATATGTGTTTATTTCCCCATTAGCCATGTTCCTTGATTACACAGATTATGATATATACTCCAATCTGACAGTCAGCCATAGTCCCATACATAAAATAGGTGCACAAATAATATTTGCAGATGAAGAATAGATAAAATATGAAGAAGCATTTTAGAAGCAGAGAAACTAAAACATTAAAGGGGAAAAGCAGGACTACAATACAGTTGTTTTATACAACCACAAGCTCTTTGAGAAATTCTAGTAACAAAATCTGTGATTACATTTTCCTCCTGAGAGATTTTTATTTTAATCACTCAAATGCTTGAGAACCTATGTGTAAAATATTCATACTATATGACTTTAATGACACTTACCATCTGTCTCACATTGATGCTAAGAACATGCTTATTAAGGCCACAATTGATATCTGCAAACTCTACAGCTCTTCCTGTTATCCAACATGTCTTCTTACTACAAAAAATGTATATTATACATTTTATATATAATAAAGGCAAATTTATATCAAACTATAAACCTAAATGAAATCAAAGTTCAAAACATGTAATACTTAGAATATAAATACATACGATATTCTACCGAGAAAGCCACAAAAGTAAAAAAAAAAAAAAAAAAGAAAGAAAGAAAGAAAGAAAGAAAGAAAGAAAGAAGAAAAAGACAAAAAGACCAGCCTCATTTGCCACCTCTGGAGGTAACTATAACTAACCCTCTGGAAATGGTTATACTAAAGAAAGAAACTAAGTATTTATTCTCCAGGTAGAACATTATTTCAAGATAACAAAATAGCTGTAATTGATGAGGGAAACTTCTTCATAGAAGATGACTATGCAAAAGGAATGTAGAATCTTAATATTTATAATGAGCAGCTGAACAAGAATCAGCAAGCATCAATGAAGGCTAAAATCATTAGGTGAAACCGGTTAATAGAGATTTACCTGTTGCCAAAGTGCCATCCACAGATGACTTATAGATGCAAAAAGAAAAAGATAACTTTTCCAAAAAATGATCTGGTTGTCACCCCCTCAGGCTGGTGATGAAGTGCAGCATCAGAATGATGGGACAACTAAACATTATGTGCTCTTAGTATGAAACAATATGAATACATAGCATTACTAAATAAAGTACTCTTCCAAAAATCTTCAACCTGAATCTGAAACACCTTTAGATCTAACTCCCAGTTTAAATATGAGGGTGGGAAAGAGTAGAGGGACAGAGGAGAGGGAGAGAGAATTCTAAGCAGGCTCCATGCTCAGCACAAAGCCCAATGCAGGGCTTGATCTCATAACCCTAAGATCATGTCCTGAGCCCAAGTCAAGAGTCCGACGCTTAACCAACTTAGTCACATAGACAGCCCCTAACTCCCAGTTCATAGAAAATACAGGGGATAGAGGAAAAAGTTATACTACACCATGAACGAATGGTCAGCAATACAAAAAATGTCAGACATTATCAACAGAGCTAACAAATCTGTATCACGGAGTAAGAGAGGGAGAGTGGTGGAGAGATAGGTAAGAGAGGCAGTTCTATAATAATAAAAAAAAAAATCAAGAGACAACTAAATGCAATAGGTAGCTCTTGATTTGAATTTGGTATTAAAAAAAAACAATAAAAGAGGTGCCTCGGTGGCTGAGTCAGTTAAGCATCCAACTCTTGATTTTAGTTCAGGTCATGATCTCAAGGTTGTGAGATCAAGCCTCACGTCAGCCTCCGCCCTGGGCATGAACCTGCTTAAGATTCTTTCTCTCCCTCTCCCTTTGCCCCCTCTCCCTAAAAAAATTTAATTAAAAAAAAAACATAAAAAAGGTTTTGGGAACAGTTGGAGAAATATGACTATGGTATGAGTATTATATATTAGGGAATTACTGATAATTATGCTAGGAATAATCATAGTTGCATAGCTATACCAGAGAATATGCTTTTTCTGGGATATATGCTAAAGATAATATGTCTTCTTATAATTTTTTTAAAAGAGTAAATTTCAAACTAAACCCTTAAACAAAACTGAGCAACGTCCAGAATATATACTCATAAATATATAATACTCAAAAAGGAAAAACCATGGGGCACCTGGGTGGTTCAGCCGGTTAAGCATCTGTCTTTGGCTCAGGTCATGATCCCAGGGTCCCAGGATTGAGCCCCACGTCAGGCTCCCTGCTCAGCAGGGGGTCTGCTTCTCACTCTCCCTCTCTCTCTGCCTCTCCTCCTGGCTTGTGCTCTCTCTCGCTCACTCTCTCTCTCTCAAATAAATAAAATCTTAAAAAAAAAAAGGAAAAACCAAAAAATAAATTTCACTTGCCACCATTAATTTACTTTTAAATGGTGAAAGAAATTTATATGTACATAACAGATATGTAAAGTAAATGTGACAAAATTTTTAACAATTACTGAATCTAGAAGGTGGGTATAAATGAGTTCAATGTACTATTCTACTTTTCTATATGCTTAAGTATCTTCTACTTATAAAAGTTTCTAAAACGTACCACGCTTCAAGTAAACTAGTTTGTCTAGTCTACAAAGTAAAAAATCCTTTTTTAATCCAAATATCAACACTAATTTGAAACTTCTAATTCAAATATGCCAAGTTTTCATAAAGCAGAGTAAAGGTTATATCTGCTTATCTAACCATATGTGTTCTGAGAAGAAAAATTCAATCACGCTATAAGTAAAGGGAAGGAAAAAAATGAAAGAAGAAATCTTTTCTTTTTTTAAGATTTTATTTGAGAGAGAGAGAGAGAGCACAAGAGCGGGGTGAGGGGCAGAGGGAGAAGCAGACTCCTCACTGAGCAGGGAGCCCCCTGGGTTTCTGGAATCATGACCTGAGCCGGAGGAAGACGCTTAACTGACTGAGCCACCCAGGTGCCCCTGAAAGAAGAAATCTTAAAGGATAAAACTGAAGGAGAGGCTCCTGGCTAGCTCAGTCAGGGGATCAGATGACTCTTGATCTCAGGGTTGTAAATTAAAGCCCCATATTCGGCGTGGACCCTACTTTAAGAAAATTAATTTTTTTTTTAATGAAGAAAAGGACCCTGAGCTGGGGCAATGGGCTATCTGCTCAGCGGCAAGTCCACTTCTTCCTCTCCCTCTATGATCCCTCTCCCTCTGTGATCGCTTTCGTTCTCTCTCAAATAAATAAATAAAATCTTTAAAAAAAAAAATGAAGGAAAGGACCCTGAATAGCCAACCTTGAGAAGTTAAAACAAAGCTAGAGGCTTTGTTTCCTGATTTGTTTCCTGATTTCAAAACATTTTAACAAAACTACAGTAATCAAAACAGTATGGTAATGGCATAAAGAAACAGAAGAAGAGCTGGAATAGAATACAGAGCCCAGAAATAAATCCTCACATATATAGTCAAATAGTCTTTATTTATTTGAGAGAGAGAGACAGAGAGAGAGTGAGCGAGCATGAGTAGGGGAAAGGGCAAAAGGGGAGGGAGAAGAAAACAGAAAGAATCCCAAGCAGACTCCAAACTGAGCATGGAGCCTGACCCGGGACTCGATCTTATGACTCTGAAATCATGACCTAAGCTGAAACCAAGAGTCAGTCACTCAACCAAATGCACCACCCAGGCACCCCTACAAGTCAAGTAATCTTTGACAAGGATGCGAAGGCTACACAATGGGAAAAGGATAGTCTTTTCAGCAAATGGTGCTTGGAAAATTGGATATCCACATGCAAAAGAATGAACTTGGACCCTTACCTGACATCATATACAAAAATTAACTCAAAATGGGTTAAAGACCTAAACCATAAGACCTGAAACCATAAAACTCTTAGAAGAAAACATGGGAGAAAGCTTCATAACTTTGGACTGGCAATGACTTCTTGCATATGACACCAAAGCACAGGAAACAAAAGCAAAAATAAACAGGACTACATCAAACTTAAAAAAAACTTCTGCACAGCAAAGGAAAATAATCAACAGCGCAAAAAGGAAATCTACAGAATAGGAGAAATATCTGCAAACCATATATCTGGTAAGGTGTTAATATCCAAAATATATAAATAACTTTTACAAGTCAACAAAAACCCAAAAAACCCTCAATTTTCAAAATGGGCAAAGGACTTGAATAGACATTTATCCACAGTGATTGATATGCAAATGATCTACAAGCATATAAAAAGATGTTCAACATCACTAATCATCAGGAAATGTTAATCAAAATCATAATGAGATATCACCTCACACCTGTTAGGATGACCACTATCAAAAAAGGGGGAGGGGAGCAGGGACAAGTGTTGGTAAGGATGGGAAGAAAGTGAAACCCTTGCGTACTGCTGGTGGGAATGTAAAATGTGCAGCTGCTGAGTAATATACAGAATTGCTGAATCACTATATTGTATACCTGAAACTAATTTCACACTGAATGTTAACTATACTGGAATTAAAATTTTTAAAAAAAGAAACAAAATGTGCAGCTGCTATGGAAAACAATATGGAGTTTCCTCCAAAATTAAAAACAGATTATGATCTATCAATCCCACTTTCTGGGTATATATCAAAAAGAAATGAAAATAAGATCCCAAAGAAATATTTGCACAATCATGTTCATCATAGCATTATTCGCAATAGCCAAGAAGTGGAAGGAACCAAAAATGACCATGCAGGGGCGCCTGGGCGGCACAGCGGTTAAGCATCTGCCTTCGGCTCAGGGCGTGATCCCGGCGTTATGGGATCGAGCCCCACATCAGGCTCCTCTGCTAGGAGCCTGCTTCTTCCTCTCCCACTCCCCCTGCTTGTGTTCCCACTCTCGCTGGCTGTCTCTGTCTCTGTCGAATAAATAAATAAAATCTTTAAAAAAAAAAAATGACCATGCAACGTAAATGTTCGTTAACAGAAAAACGGATAATGAATACATGGTGTACATACAAACACATATGATGGAATATTACACAACCACAAATAGGGAAGGCAATCTTGTCATATGCTACAACATGGATAAGCCTTGGAGACATTATGCTAAGTGAAATAACCCAGTCACAAAAATACAAATATTGTACAATTCCACTTATATGAAGTATCTAAAGAAGCCAAATTCTTAGAAACAGCAAGTAGCATGACCGTTGCAAGGAGCTGGAGAAGAGGGAGGAGAATTGTTTGATGGGATTAGAGTTTCAGTTCTATAAGATGAAAAAGTTCTAGAGCTCTACTGTATTAACAATGCACATATAGTTAACACTACTGTACTGTTCATCTAAAAATGGTCAAGATAGTAAATTCTATGGTATATGTTTACCAATTTTTTTAATAAAATTATAAGGGGTTTAACTACAAAGGGAAAAAAATAAGAGAAAGTGATTTAGCAGGGAAAGAAAATGTTCACTGAAGAGAGTTGGAGTCAGAACTAGAACGGAAAAGAAAATCACAAATAGAAATCCTGAGAAGTGAACTATATTAGTTACAACTACATAATCAATTATCAACTCTGGGTCCTGTGATAGAATAGGATCTCCTGGATCTTTATAGCTCCAGAAACTATATGCAAAGTACTCTACTACCTACTAGGATTGTACATATACTATATCCATCCCCTGCTCAACCACTTCTTTCCTATGAACCATCACCTATCAAAAAGCCTCTATCCTCTCCTTTCTGTCTTTAAAAAGTCTAATTCTAAAAAGTTCAAATTCCTGCATTGGAAAAACTGTTTCAAATTTTTATTTTCTTGGGGCACCTGGCTAGCTCAGTCAGTAGAGCATGTGACTCTTGATCTCGGGGTTGTGAGTTCCAGACCCACTTTGGGTGTAGAGATTACTCAAACATAAAATCTTTAAAAAAAGAAAAGAAGGAAGAAAGGAAGAAATTTTATTTTCTCAATGCAGCCAGAATTGATAAGCATCAAATTTCTTTTTTTTAATAAGAATTCTTTTTTTTTAAAAAAAGATTTTATTTATTTATTCGATAGAAATAGAGACAGCCAGCGAGAGAGGGAACACAAGCAGGGGGAGTGGGAGAGGAAGAAGCAGGCTCATAGCGGAAGAGCCTGATGTGGGGCTCGATCCCATAACGCCGGGATCACGCCCTGAGCCGAAGGCAGACGCTAAACCGCTGTGCCACCCAGGCGCCCCAGCATCAAACTTCTTAACTGAGACTAACCAAATTCCTAGTATTCCCTACAAAGTTTGTTTTGTAAAATAACAATTTACATTTGTTGTTTCAAATTCCCACTTACTGTTGACATCTTAATCCAAAGCAATCTTTCCCCTACAGATTTTTCTCTGATTTTTCTCTGGCTACTCCTTCTCAGTTTCCATTGATTCCTTCCCTTTTGCTCAGTCTTTCAGTGTCACTGCTCCCCTGGATTCTGTCCCCAACTTACTGCTCCACCAGCTTTTTCTAGGCTCATCTAAACCCATGATATCAACCTGTGACTATGACTCCAGCCCAGATTTCTCTCCAAAACTCCAACACACTTAACTGCCTGACAGACACAACCACTTGGATATTACACAGGCACTTCAAGCCTGAGAGGTCCAGCTTAAAATCCTTCAATGACTCTACAGCTTTCAAAATCAAGTTCTAACTCCTAGGGAAAGCACTCAAGGACTTCCATGATCTGGTCTCTTATGTACCCCTAGCTCCCTCTTCTTCTACTCCTCCTCAGGTACTCTCTATTATTTCTGTATCTAATTATTTGTTTCCCCACACAAAGTAGGACATTTCACATCTCTCTGCCTCACAAATGTTCTGCCCAAAAGTCCCTCTACACCATTCCACCCAACCCATATTTCTTGGCTTAATTAACTTTCCTTCAGAATAGTTTTCTGCTATCCCAAAAGCTGACGTGGACACACAGCCTCCACTGCACCCCAGATATACCTCTATCTTAGCACCTCTGTATTTACTTGCTTAGACTACTAGTTGATAAGCATCTCCCAGGTAATGTGTTATTTAGCAAACAAGAGCTCAATAAATATTTGTTACATGCCAGCACAAACCAAAAAGCCAAACTGATTCCTTAAAATATCAGACTTTCTGGGGTGCCTGGGTGGCTCAGTTGGTTAAGCATCTGCCTTCAGCTCCCGTCATGATGGCTCCCTCCTCCATGGGGAGCCTGCCCTCCCTCTGCCTCTATTTCTCATGAATAAATAAATAAAATATTTTTAAAACATAATAAAAATATTAGACTTTCCACTTGAGAACCTGGAATACTCAAGTACATAATATTGAGTATTTCTTTCTGATAAAGTACCTAGGAAAATAAATTTATAATCGGAAGAATGGTTAAGAATTATAATGAATACTCTTTGTGTCCGCCCAGAACTCCTTCTCCTCCCCTACTCCACCAGGGGTCTGTTTTCTGCTAACAGACCCCTGACACATAAATGAGCACATCACATGATCTAAAGTAAACGAAGCATAGCACCTCATCTCCTCAGCTGCAGGAATTGGTCAAGGGATGGACATGTGACCAAATCTACCTAAAACTCTTGTACATAGGCTCTAAATAAATACGCCTGGGCTGGCATGAACCAGGTCCCTCCCACCATGCGAAGCATATTCACAATAGGAGAAATGGCACAGTATGCGCAGACTTTTAAGTATAGGAAGGACCTACCCATGGGTAAGTTCCTACCTTAGCTCTTATAGCCATCTCTATCCATACAATTTCTGTTATATGGTTTTTAACCAGTAACTTTTCCCTTGAAATAGGCTATTTCAAACCGTATCTGTTACCTGCAATCCAAAAAGTCCTAAAAGAAAAACTAAATAAATGGAAATTTGATGTAAAGATGTATTTCACTGATGCTATAAAAGGGCGTACCTAGTATGCCTTTCCTAACTTAGAAAACTTTCATCCTGGGCACCTGGGTGGCTCAGTCGGCTAGGCATCTTCCTTCAGCTCAGGTCATGATCCCAGGGTCCTGCGATGGAGTCCCACATCAGGCTCCCAACTCAGCAGGGAGTCTACTTCACCCTCTACACGCATGCGTTCTCTCTCTCTCAAAAATAAATAAATAAAATCTTCAAAAAAAGAAAAGAAAGAAAGAAAACTTTCATCTATCAGATATAGTGTCTCCTTCCTTTCCCTACTAGGTAAACCCCAAAATAACTACTTAATTCCCTCCATGCAAATCACATCATTTTTTAAGATAGTCAATTCACCTCCTTCTTTTCCTATACCCTAACCACTACATGGTGAGATGACAGATAAGTGAACTATAACAATGTGATAATATAGAGTTGGCTAGGGAAATAAACAGAAGACATGGAACAAATACGAATCCAAGCCTTGAGATACCAAAAAAAAACCTTCCCCATAGAGTTATCATCTTGACTGAGACCTGAAGACAAGTATGAGATAACAAAACCAAAGGGGAAGGAAGCAGGGAACCAGACAAGGCATTCCAGAGGGAAGCTCCTGTACTCAGGCTTAGATTTAACAAACCTGGCATCTTAAGGAAGAAATGCCAGTAACTGAATATGACTAGCACACTGAAGGCAAAGGGAAAAAGTGAGAAAGGATGAAGATGAAGAGATGAATAGAAACCAGATCATGAGGATCCAGAAAGCCAAATTAAGAAGTTCAAACTTCATCCTAAAGATGATGAAAAGCCAAAAAAAGGTTTTTTAGCAAGGAAGTTATATGTGCAGCTGTGTCAGATAAATTACTCTGGTTACAATGGGGGGAAAAAAAGGATTGGGAGGCAATACTGGAAGCAGGACTAACCAGTTAGGAGGAGACTGCAGCAATCCAGATGAGAGATGATGCTAACCTTGAGCAGGATGGTAGCCTTGGAGATAGGGAAAAGGCACAGAGTCAAGAAATATTAAGAAGAAAGAATCCAACAGGGCTCAGTGATCAATCAGAATGTGAAAGCAAAAAGAGAGGACAAGGAATAGCCCATGTTTCTGCCAAATTATTATTAGCAATGTCTACTATTTACTGAATTCTTACCACACATGCATTATCTCATTTAATCTTCCCCTAGAAAGACCGAAATGAAACAGGCTATTCTGTACTTTTGGTTTGAGGATGGGAGACAGAAAGTTTTTAATGACTGCAGTTTAGGATATGCTTAGTACCGACGGTAGCATACAAATGGACAGGTCATGAAGATAGATGATACATGAGTCTACTTATCAGGAAAAGAGCTTTGGGTTGGAGACAAGAGAATTACCAGAATACAGATGGTAAGAGAGAGAAATATTTTTAAAAGTAAAATAGCTCCTCTATCCATGCCAATATTTATTTAATATCTACATACCTGAAGTAATTAGGTTGGGACCAGTGTTAGCAGGAAAAAAAAAAAAAAAGGAAGATTCAGGGAAGCTCAATTACTGGAGGGAGGGAAGAAGGAGCTCAGCATAGCAATAAGTGTATATTGGACATATACCAAAAGTTCAAAGGTTAAGGGGAGGAGGAAAGAGAAAACAGTAAAACACTCCAGGCAGAAGAAATAAAATTCAAACACAGAATTTTTTTTTAAAAAGATGGCCTGCTTTGGGGCACCTGGGTGGCTCAAGTGGTTAGGCAATTGACTTGGTATTAGCACAGGTCTCAATCTCTGGGTTGTGAGTTCAAGCCCTATGTTGGGGTCCACTTCAAAAAATTAATTAATTAATTAAAAAGATACCCTGCTTCAGAACAAGAAAAAGTAAATATTATTCATGTCAGTTTCCCAAAGTAATTCTTAAATTTAATGAATAGAAGATGTGTAAAAATGTTTTTCTTAAAAAAAGTAACATGGGGAAATTCCCTCTACTAAATACTAATGCATATTATGAAGGGGTGCCTGCGTGGCTCAGTTGGTTAAGCGACCAACTCTTCATCTCAGCTCAGGTCTTGATCTCCGCTCAGGTCTTGATCTCAGGATTGTGAGGTCAAGCCCCACACTGAGCTCCACGCTGGGCATGAAGCCCACTAAAAAATAAAACAATAAAATTAAATGGTGTAGTCACAAAAAACCAATAAAAGATTGAGGAACTATTATAAGAAATCAAGAGTCCAGAAAAAGTCCTACTATATCTCAAAATTTATATGTAATAATAAGACAGGCCTTCTAAAACAAGAAGATTAAAATTTTTAACAGTGGTAAATGGTTTAATAGCAATTTGTAAAACAACTAAGGTGGTATCGCCTGGAATTATGAATTTATGCTTAGAATTTATACTAAATTCTGATTACAAAGTTAATTTTAGAAATATTAGAAAAAACTGATTACCACATCTGTAGAACACTGAAATATAATCTAGAAATATGAGCAATGACAAAGGAAAGAATGACAGATTCATGTATGAACATTTTAAACTTCTGACAAATAAAAATAACCAAAAAGTAAAACAGCAAGCTAGAGAAAAATATTTTCAAGAAAAAAGACACTAATAACCATATATCTGGACCATTCTCAAAATTTTAAGAGAAACAGATGTAATAGATGATCAAAGGATATGAGCAATCCATGTTTAGAAAAATAGTGTCCACCATTAGTCTAATGAGGTTTAGTAAAATTGGTTCACCCAGAGCCAGGGCTCAGCCAAGTGCAACATGTGGGTTCTTCCTACTACTAATTCCACTAATAGTCATAAAAACCTAGCTGGTATAGCTAGTTTCTTCCCCCATGAAAATTAATGAAATGATTTTTTCAATTTTCAAAATTATGTGAGTTTGGAAGCACAACCTGAATCTGGATGTACTACTAAAATAATTTCTGGAGAACAAGGGTGAGATTCTTCCAGTCTGCCCACCTAGACATATTTTAAAACTTTAGCACAGTGGGTAGGAAGGTACTTAAAAGTACATTCAATAAACCAAAATTCAGAGTAATGTTAAAATCTGTATATGATTTTATGTAAATAAATTGAACTGTAATGTAGAGGGAAAAAATGTTTATGTGACAAACCAATATACCTTATTTCATCAATTTTAAGACATTTTTTACATTTCTGCAATAAGGACCATCCTAAAATCAATGGCATATCACAGTTACTTGGAGTTTTTTGGTTTTTTGTTGTTTTGGGGTTTTTTTGTAGAGGTACATAAAATAATCCATCTTACAACTAATAGGAGGAATGGTAGATATTTGGAAATGTCGTGATTTACCTGATAACTAAAGTTCTGTTTCAGACAGCCACAAGAAGAATATGTTTAAAGTAAGGTTTGGGGTCATAAAGATCCAGAATTGACTGAATCCTGGCTCTGCCAAATACAGTTGGCTGATGTTGGGACAACTTTCTTCACATTTCTCATATTGTCTGTTTCCTCATCTGTTAAATAGTACCAATAATAGTGCAAATCTCATAAAACTGTGAAAATTAATTAATTACAATTAATTACAGCAAATGTACAGTGCTTAAAACAGTGCCTGGCATACATGCATATATACACACACAAATATATAATATATATATATACACACGCACATATACAAACAGATATGTGGTAGGCACTTTTATTACTATAATGATGAGGCCGATAATGACTTCTGTCTTATTCATTGCCTGGCATGGTAAATATTTTTTAAAAACGTTCAAAATCAGGGGCACCTGGGTGGCTCAGTCATTAAGCATATGCCTTCGGCTCAGTTCATGCACCCAGGATGCTGGGATCGAGCCCCTCACCGGGCTAAGCCTGCTTCTCCCTTTCCCTCTGCCTGCTGCTTCCCCTATTTGTGCGTCTCTGTCAAATAAATAAATCTTTAAAATAATAATAATAAATAATAAAATAAAAACGTCCATCTCTTCTTTAATTCCTAAAGCTACTTCTAAAGGCACTTAACAGGGATCTATTAAGATTCAACATTTGAGGGGCGCCTGGGTGGCACAGCGGTTAAGCGTCTGCCTTCGGCTCAGGGCGTGATCCCGGCGTTCCGGGATCGAGCCCCACATCAGGCTCCTCTGCTATGAGCCTGCTTCTTCCTCTCCCACTCCCCCTGCTTGTGTTCCCTCTCTCGCTGGCTGTCTCTATCTCTGTCGAATAAATAAATAAAATCTTAAAAAAAAAAAAAAAGATTCAACATTTGGCCTGACATATTCTTCACATGACTTACAACATGAGTTTGCATATAAAAGCTGAAGGGAAGGAAGGCAAAGATGATAGCTGTTTCCTAAAATTCACATTGACTAATAAATGGTTACTGTTTTGCTTATCAAAAGACACGCATAACCAGGGATAATCCTGAAGACAGAAAAGGAGATTTCAAAAGAAGGAAACCCCTCAGATACTGTTTAAAAAAATATGCACGTACACTGATACTCATTTAGCCTCTACTGTGTACTAGATCCTATACGTACTTCAATAAAGGAAAAATATTCTTCTGCAATAACTTAATCCCACTTTTTCTATTCAGTCCAATACTTGGTCCTCTTTACTCTTCCCTTCAAAGCTATTAAAGCTTCAACAGGTACACAAACTGACATTCATCAGTACTGTATGCTGGGTTTCTGCACTGGGATTTTGTACTTTTTTTTTTTTAATATATTAGTCTTTTTTCATGAACTAAATTGTAGGCTCCTCGTACAAAAGCAGCCATTTCTTCCTTATTCTTCCCACCATCTCCACCACTACAGCCCCCCTATCCTGGCACAACCACTTAAGGGATAAAGGTTCTAACTAGCATAGGAACTAAAAATTGTTCATTTACAACATTTGCTGCAACATGGACGGCACTGGAGGAGATAATGCTAAGTGAAATAAGTCAAGCAGAGAAAGACAATTATCATATGATTTCTCTCATCTATGGAACATAAGAACTAGGAGGATCGGTAGGGGAAGAAAGGGATAAAGAAAAGGGGGGTAATCAGAGGGGGGAATGAAACATGAGAGACTATGGACTGTGAGAGGCAAACTGAGGACTTCAGAGGGGAGGGGGTGGGGGAAGGGGATAGCCTGGTGATGGGTAGTAGGGAGGGCACGTATTGCATGGTGCACTGGGTGTTATACGCAACTAATGAAGCATCAAACTTTACATCGGAATCTGGGGATGTACTGTATGGTGATTAACACAATATAATAAAATAAAATTTAAAAAAAAAATTGTTCATTTAGTTTCTGACCTTTAAACGAACGTTAGAAAACTGAATCACACCGAGTATCAAAACACATGACGTTTACATTTCTTAAAGCGTGTAAGAAGTCTTTCATTGAAAACTGAAGGATGGTTAAAACGAGTTATAAAAAAGAGCTGGGTGTTTGAGAGAAAAACCATAAAAATAATAAAAACGGAACGAAAAAGCTGATGCTGGGATGAAAAGATAACGTTAAAAAAAGAAAAGTGAGAGAAGAGAAGCATCTGCAAATCAGTCATTGTTTTCCCAGAGACCAGGTTTATCACCAGCATTTTCTTCTCTGCGTTCAACCAATCCCCACCTTTTCTGAGTTAACCAGTCTCCAGGCAAGCAGCGCTTCTTGATTGGCTTAAAGATGTTGAGTAGAAAAACCAGCCAATCCTGCCTTCAAATCGCAACTGTGCTATGGAGACATTACAACCACTGCATGGCGAGAATGTGTACAAACCTGTCCCTGCCACGAATATCAGATTCCTAGTTCTAAAGGCTGTTGCGAAAGAAGATGCTTTAAAGCCACACCAAGAGTGATCTGGCATCCACACTTTATTACTCTAGCTCTCTGAGGCGGGGAGCGGGCGTGGGAAACTGTTTACTGTTTTAATCAAAAGAGCGTAAGGAATAAACTGTGCCCCCGGTCAGATGACTCACTCTATCGAAGATGGATTTCCAAACGTACATCTCGGAGAGGGTCCGGACGACAGAGGGTTCAAGCAAGGTCCCAGAGAGGATCAAAGTTGCGGTGGGGGAGGGGGTGCGGACGAGGGTCAAAGAGACACAATACCAGGGACCCAGGATGTCTCCCCACAGTATCCAAAATTGGAACGTGTGGAGTGAGAGGCTGTGTTTGGATATGAAGAAGTGAGTAAATAAACGGGTTTGCTAGGATTACGTGCTCGGGAGGGTGGCCCGAAGTTCCGAGGAGGCTCCGCCTGTGGAACGCCGAAGGTGCTCGGAGGGGCACGAGGTCAAGTCCCGGCGGGAACCGACAGGGAAGAAACCCCGGGGGGTCGAGAGGGGGTGTGTCTGGGGCCTGGAGGCCCGCCCGGGACTGGGAGGCCGGAGAAGAGGCCGGGGCCCCCGCCTTCGCCCGGTTTCGGGCGGCACGCCAGGGCCCGCCTCCCGCCGACGCCTCACTTCCCTTCCGTCCAGGCGGCCAGGCCCGCGGGCCGGGCTAGAAGCGGCCTCCGCCGGCCCCCACGTTCGGGGATTTGGGCTTCGGTCGCAACGCCGCCCGCCGCTGCCTCAGGCCCTCCGCTTCGGCTCGGGGCCCCGGGATCCCTTACCTCCCGGACCCGCCGCCCCGCCTACCACCCGCCGGCTTTACCTGCTCCGAGAGCGGGTGGAGGGCGTCGAGGCCGGGGCCGCGTCGTCGAGTGCGCGACGCGGCGCCGCGGGTCCGCAGCCCTTTTCCCGCCGCCGCCACTGCGCTCTCCGGCGCCGCGCNGCAGCCTCGCAGCAGCCAGCCGCGAGAGGGCGGGTGGGCGGCCGAATGGGGAGGGGTCTCGGGAAGTAGGGAACGGCTGCCACGTCGTTCAGGTGGCTCGCCGCCCTCCGCCTCCCCCACACCCGCCGGCTCCCCGCCGCGACCTCTGGTTCGTCCCCGAGCTCCGCCATGGCGCGTCGGCCCGCCCCGCGGGGCCGGCTCCGGAGACCGGGGCCACGGGCGCTCCCGCCTCTCCCGCTCCCTCAGGAGAGCGAGTCCGGGCCTGGCCGATTCTGCCGCATCGGACCCGTCCTTCCACCACCACCACCAAAAATCTCCCCCAAAATCCTGCGTTTTCCCCTTCCCTCGTGGAACGGCCACAGGAAGGAGCAAGCCCTTTTCAACGTGTGGAGTTTTCGGGGAAGGCGGGAGCTGTTTTGAGCCCGTGAACGTTATCAATAAGGGGCCCCAAATGTTTGCCGAAGTAAACGGCGCGGGAAACCACAGCTGTTTTCAGCCCTCTGCACTCTCCCAACCCAAAAGCAAAACAGAAACACAAGGTCGTACTCGGTACTGGCCGAAGTGGGGGAGGAAATGAGAGCCGGGGTGGGCCCGCCGCGCGCGGGTCCCGGCGGCAAGTTGTGAGGGACCACGGGGCGAGCCAGACCGCCTCAGCGTTGCCTAACTGGGCTGTTGACTCGGGGCGTGTAGGGCCGCGGCGGCGCGGGCGGGCGCGCGAACTCCGCCGTTGCGCGCGCGGCGCTGCCCGCGGAGATTTCCGGGCGCGCCGGCCGCCTTGCCGCCGGGAGACAAAGGGGTCGACGGTGGCAGCGGCCAGGACGCAGGCTGCCGGCTCCCAACCTAAGCTGCCCACGTCGGTCAGAACACGCTGGCGGAAGCACCAAAACGTGGGCTTGTTTGCGAGGCGGCACTGCAAGCACTGACCTTTGCCCTCCAGTTAGAGCTTCGGTTTTCAGTGCCAAGAAAAAGCAACGATGTTTTCTTCCCTTTTGCGATCACTGTACTATTAATCTGTCTCCTACGCCTGCTCCGTTTCTTCCCCTAAACTCTGCTTTCTTTGGTTTGTTTCTTCTGTGTTCTGATGTGAAATCAATGTTTTCAGGTACACGAATTTTTCACCCTTGCTTTCTGGTGGTGGTGGTGGTGGTGGTGGCGGCGGCGGTGCGTGGTGCTTTTACTGATACATTTTTTTCTCCCTCTGTTCGACTCCCTTTGCAATTGCTTTTTACTCCACCTTCACTGTTTTTCATAGAGAAACAAAATAGCCTCCTGACAAAGTATTTCTTTGCGTCGAAGAGACAGACTGTCCACGTTGTAGTAATTGCTTTAAACTGAGTGGAAATTTGGAAAAAGTTGAAGTGGATTTTTATCTTCATCTGGGTCTAATTGGAATACCTACTCACACTCAATGAAAACATTCTAGTGGAGGTTTTTTTAGAATCAGAAATACTTAAGCAGAGACCTCGGGATTGTAAATTTTCTAATGAAACCAACTACACACAAAAATACAAAGAAAAAAAGGGATTTTTTTCCCTTTTGTAGGATTTTTTTTGTATTATTAAAGATCCTCGAGTCCCAATATTAAATTACAATACAAAAACCTTTATTAATGCTTTTATTAAATTTCAAAACAGCAAAAATTTTAATAAAGTACCCAGAATCTCAAGATACAAATAGCTATTGCTGAAAACCTAATATTAACTCTGCCTCTGAACAGCCATTAAGAGACTAATAACAGTGATAATATACCACTTTAGAAATGAAAGAACCCTAGTAATTATGACTTCAAACAAATCTAGCAAATTAGTATCAATTTTGTTCGAATGAAATATGTTCACCATGATAATAAAAACACATTTAAATTCTTGATTTTCCTTTGAACATTGTTAAAGATTCATCACTTCTTGTCTGAACAATAAGAAATAAAGTGTTCTTAACACTGGAAAATATATTTGAAGCCAAGACATCATCCAGCCTGAATTTTTTAAAAAAACGAGTGCTTACTACGCCAATAAAAGAAAAACATTGATATTACAAAATTCTGAAAGTCAGACTCAAATGAAGAACAAAGCAATCTTCAGTCAACATTCACAATGCCACCCTTCCTTTGTGAATATTTATAAAAATGTTCTCCTTCCTTATTGGTTTAAATTCTAAGCCAATAGGAAAAGTACAACACATCTTTCAAAGGGTGAGACATCGACATTAGGTTAAAACATTGGATAAATAGAATGTTTATCATGGTCATTCTCATTCAAGATCATGTATCTATCTTTTAATTTCAAAGAAGAAATTAAAGAATCTTTGAATGATCATCTTGATCCTACTCTTAATCACACTCTGCTCTCTGTAATCTTCCAATTGGTTACAATTAATTAAAATATTTAGTTCTCTAAAATGCCAGATGAATCTGAAGAATGACAAAATGCCTACAACCTAATACTTTAAATAAGATGAACACTGCCATTTCTTTATATGAAAGATGGCCTTTAAGGAAATAATAGTTTCTGTTTTAGAAAATGTCTTGGATTTTTATAAATAAAATGGCCAATGCATCATAAATAAATCTTTTATATTTGTCTAAAGCCATCTTTGGTCTATTTAATGGCTAAATACTAAACCTTCTTGTTGATGTTTATATTTATGTTTAGAACAGAAGTATGATTTCCTCCCAATCAAAAACAATCTCTGCTTTCACATTCCTATACTTTGATTTTGACTCAGAGCATTCTGCTTAATTATAATATTTACATATTTATAATTTCCCTTAGCAGTTCATCAATTCCTTGAAGATAGGTTCCATTTCCCATTCAATCTTTTATTCCTCACTGCCAAACTCAGAGCCTTGTACAAAATAAACACTCCATGGATATTTGCTGAATGAAAGAAGGAGCGAGCATTACTCTATAATGCAGCATATGGAAAATCAAAGAAAATCTGTCTCAAGATTTTTTCCTCCTCTACAAAATAGCTGATAAACTTGTTTTCATTCTCAATTAAACTTAGAATAGCACTGTTTTGTTGTTGTTGTTAAGTATCCTCCACATCCAGCATGGAGCCCAACAGGGGCAGAACTCACAACCCCAAGATCAAGACCCTGAGATCAAGACCTGAGCTAAGATCAAGAGTCAGACTTTCAACCACTGATCCACCCAGGCCCCTCTAGAATAGCATTGTTGCAAGAACTCTGTTAAAAGAAAGTAGGACCAACGTATGCTGGAACTCCTGAGTTTTTCAACTTTAAATCTGGTGGAAACTGGATAGTGGGTAATACTGCTGTTATCGAAAGTAAATAAGTATCAATGGACTTATCCTTATCAAGGATTGCTTTACCACACTCAACAGGAGCTGCAAGCTCTGTGACTTGGGGGAAATTACTTTAAGCCCTCTACAACTCAGTTCTCTCATCTCTCAAATGCATTCATTATATTCACTTTCTGATTAATTAAAATAATGAAACCACGTAAAAGTAAAGACTCAATAGAAGGTAGTTATTATTACTTGCAGATATTATGGACTCAATCATGAAGAAAAATTATTTTTGTCCAATTATTTATGAAATATAAAAGGCAGGCATAAAGCGGTGTTTAAAAAAGTTTTAAATGAGGAAACAAATAACCTGAGGGAAGCAATAAATACTAACAATATCTACCAAGAGGAGATAACGTTTGAGAATTGAAATTTGCTAAGAAAATAGATCTTAAGTATTCTACACACACATGCACCTACAAGGTAACCATGTGATTTGATGGACATGTTAATCATTTCACAATATATGTTAAATCATGTTGTACATACATAAGTATATACAATTTTATCAATTGTACCTCAGTAAAGCTGAGTGGGGGGCAGAATGAGGAGAAAAAAAGTCAACCTACTATTGAGAAACCAAAGAACAATAGTAAAAAATAAGAAAGCAAAAAAACAAAAAAATAAGCAAACAAACAAGAAAAAAATAAGGAGAATGAGGGCATTGCAGGCTGAGCGAAAACTTCATAAAAAACCAAATCTGCGTCTCAGAAACTTCACAGCTCCCCACTATTTATTTTAGCTTTTCTCAAAATTGTAAGAAACATTGTGTGAGAAAATATGTAAATGAAGGGTAAATAAAATATACATTTCTTCTAAACTGGAGGGCTTCTCATTGCATTCTGTCCTTTGCATAAATTCTCAGAGATTAATATGACATTGTACATTATAAAAGAGGGGACTAGTATTACGTATTTCCAAACTTACTTGACCAAAAATCGTTATCCATGGAGAGTATCTCAGGGCATAAAATTTTATATCATGCTTTGGGAAGAAACCCTCATCTATATGTTTGAAGATAAAATCTCAGCCCCTCAGCCCATACGTCCAAATCCTGCCACTAATCCTACAGAAATGGACTTCAAAGAGACCCTCAAGCCTAGAAACACTGAGGAATGCTCTCGAGAAATGTATCCTTGTTTTACCCAATTTCTCCATAAGTGAGAAGGAAGGCATGAGGCAGTCTCCAAAGGTGACAGGGGAGGGTCGAGATGGGATTGGCAAAGAGAGTATTAAACACACACACACACACACACACACACACACACACACACAAAACCCTAAGTGAACCAGAACTGCAGATTGGCAAGGAAAATTTTCTCGTTCCCAGGAGAACCCTGTGGGTATGACAGCAACCACAGTTCTGTCTTTGGGGGGGATTTTTACAGGAAGCCACACTTCAGTCCAGAAGCATATTGTGGTAGCTCCAGCTTTATGTAAGTGTTAGATTTCGTATCATTTACCAATAAGGAAATATTACATCCTGTAACCATTCCTAGTAACATCTTTCTGTCAGTCACATTACTCTTCCATTTATGACAATCATACACTTCCCAATATAACCTACTTCCAATGATCTTAAGCCCTTGGCCAGCAATCACTCATTTTCACTTACTTCTGTCTTTACAAATCCAGCTCAAATTCCTCTTCTCCCTTACAGTTCTCCCACATACCCCAAACATAATGAACTGCTTCTTCCTCTATGCCCACAGTGATTTGTATATCCTCTCTTACCTGATTCCAATGGTGACTGTTCGCGGTTGTGTAACTTCTCCAAGCTGTAAGCTCTCTTCCCCTAGGCAAGAAACCATATCCCCAGTTACCAGAAAAGGTTCTTTACACATTGAAATGTAGTAGACCCCTTTTAGGGTACCTTCCTTGCGCACAATTTCCTCTTAGATTTAGTTACCCCCATTCCGTAAAGTACACGCCAGGATTTTTTAAAAAATGACTCTACCTCCCCAGCCACAGTGAATTAACCAAGAGTAGGTGTCTTTATCCAATTAGCCCTACCTAGGAAATTTTAGGACAAAAACAAAAAGCATCATTAAAATCAAATGATAAACAAGGAAAAAATGGAATTCAAATCAGAGACAAATGACTGATTTTTCTAATATATAAATACCTAGAAATCAATAAGAAAAAGACCAATAATCCAATAGAACAAAACAAAGCATAAAAAAGATTGCTCACAGAAAAAGAAAAATTACTCTCAAATGTGTGTGTGTTCCAGTTTTTATTGCAGCATTTTTTGTAATAGCAAAAAAGGGGAGAAACCTAGATGTTTATCAATAGAGAACTGGTGAAATATGCTACATCACAACGTCAAATCCTATGGCATTCTCTAAATGCTGATACTGTACAGTTTCCAGAATAAATTGCTCAGTGAAAATGTGTATATGTTATACTGCCATTAGTGGAAAAAAACGGAGAGAGAATACCTAGATAGACAAATAGATAAATGTGTTTTATCACATATGCATAAAATAGGTCTAGAAGGAGCTGGAACAAACTGGTACCGTTGGTTGCCTTGGAGAAACAGAAATAGGTAACTAAAGGGAAAAGGCTGGGAAGACTTTTCACTGTACCTTTTTTTTTTAAGATTTTATTTATTTATTTGACAGAGATAGAGACAGCCAGCGAGAGAGGGAACACAAGCAGGGGGAGTGGGAGAGGAAGAAGCAGGCTCATAGCAGAGAAGCCTGATGGTGGGGCTCGATCCCATAACGCCGGGATCACGCCCTGAGCCGAAGGCAGACGCTTAACCGCTGTGCCACCCAGGAGCCCCTGTACCTTTTTGAAATAAAAGAATCTATTTACTATTTTTTAAAAATATTTAAGTAAGAATAAAATATTCTAGAGAGATTCAGTTTCTTTGTGCAGCTAAGCTTGCTCCGGGGTTAACTCAGGAGTTGGGGCCAGACATATTCTGCAAGAAGCCTGGGGAGCAAAGGAATCAGTCACCACAAGAATGACGGAGACAAGCAGAGAAGACAGATTGAGAGACGGAAAGAAAATACTATCTGGGCTCTCAAAGATTTGCTTGCCATCTTTCTTAGGGCTAGCTGCATCCCTCTCCTTGGTTTCTTTAAAACATTCCTTTTATTATAATAAACCTTCCCCTTTTGGGCCTAGGTTAACTTGAGGTGTTTTCTAATAGTGGTGTCAAACAAAGTTTAACTATTTAGTAGGTTTTTTGTAAATGCTTTTTTAAATTAAATGTGGGGGCGCCTGGGTGGCACGGCGGTTAAGCGTCTGCCTTCGGCTCAGGGCGTGATCCCGTCGTTGTGGGATCGAGCCCCACATCAGGCTCCTCCACTATGAGCCTGCTTCTTCCTCTCCCACTCCCCCTGCTTGTGTTCCCTCTCTCGCTGGCTGTCTCTATCCCTGTCGAATAAATAAATAAAATCTTTTAAAAAAAATTAAATTAAATTAAATTAAATGTGACATTCTCTATAATGAAATCCAATTGGGTTCTCAAAATTTGATTGTAGTATTTAAAAATTTTAAAAATAAAAAGAAACACACACACACACACACACACACACACACACACCTCACCTCTTTCAAGTTGAGAGAGGGCAAGATCAACAGACATTCTAAAAGAAATTCACCCTAAGCAAAAGCAGTGTTTGCTGATGGAAAATATAAACTGGGCCCGGGGCCAAGTAGCGCATTCCACCTAATAGACCTTCCCCTCCGATCCTGCCTAAGAACTGAGACTTCTAAGTGAATGTTTGGTGATAGCATTTCTGAAAGACAAAGTCTTGAATTTTGCTAATTAGGATGGAGTTTGAGGATTGTTAAAACAAGTTTGTTGGTTTGGTTTAAGCTGATTTGTATTTTAAAGGAAAAGCATTAGGGAACAGAGCAAGAAGAGCACCAATCCCAGTGCAATTATTTGAGCATATTCAAATATAAATTTCCAAGACCAGGACTACTTAACACTTTGAGGGTAAACTTTTCTGGAGGTGGTATCCATTTCTTTTAACATGTTTTCAAATCTATGGATAGTACTATTTATTTTATATCATCCTTCCCACTATTGAAAAGATGAGAAGTACTTGGGAAATTCCTAGAAGGACCAAAATGATATTTGTAAAGCAACTCCTAGAGTTAAAACAGCCTACAAATGAGGTTAAATACATTTTGTATGAGCCTGTATTGTAATGCACACTCCAAGAATTGTAGCATAGAAGCTTCATTTGTGTTTATAAACCTTTTTTTTGAGAGAGGGAGAGAGAGAGAGCGCATGCGCACGCCCATCAGCAGTGGGGGGGGGGGCCACAAAGGGAGAGGAAGAAGCAGACTCTCCGCTGAGCAGGGAACCCTACACAGGGACTCCATCGAGAACCCTAGGATCATGATCTGAGCTGAAGGCAGACACTTAACCACCTAAGCCACCCAGTCGGCCCTATACACCTTTTAATTAAGGTGAATTTAAATGGGATGATGAAATTATATCTGCTCTAAAGTCAGTCAGAATAATTACCTATATACACTAAGGGGTAGAAGAGAACAATTTATTTGTATCATTGAAATCCCATTGAAAAATTAAATAACATAAAATAAATATCAGGAGCTATTTTTTTTTCAACCAATATTTCTTGAGAATTCAGGGATATTGTAAAAGTAGAAGACACAACCCCCCGACTTTAAGGAGACTGTGACAATTTTTCTGAGATAAGACATATACATACAAAACATCATCATTGTCATTTTTACTAAGGAGAGTAGTAGCATGGTAAAATGGAAAATAATATCGGCTTTTAAATAGGTGTAGGGTTCACATTTTTAGTTCTGCCATGCCACTCAGGTACTCCTTACAGGGTTTTAATCAAGTAAACTAAGCAAGGAAAAAAGACTACGAACGTGATTTTTTTTCCTAGAAAAATGTTATTTGTAATTCCAACTTGCTTTTTGAATATAATAGTATCACCTAAAATAAATGCTTTTTTTTTTAAAGGATTATTTATTTATTTATTTATTTGAGAGAAAGCATGAGAGAGAGTGTACAAGCGGGGGGGGGGGCACAGAGAGGGAGGGAGAAGCAGGCTCCCCATTGAGCAGGGAACTGGATGTGGGGATCAGGACCTCAGCCAAGGCTGCAGATGCTTAACCAACTGTGCCACCCAGGCGGTCCATAAGTGCTTTTTAAATATGTAAAACAGTTCCAGATTTTGCTTGGGGTCCCCTGTAGATGTAGGTGTTTCAAAATATACCCTACATTGAACATTTGTTCATGACAGAGCATAGAGAATTCTCGGTTTTGATGGGTTGCTGCAAAAAAACCTGTTGAAAGAGGTGAAAGATCTGTACTCTGAAACCTATAAAACACTGATGAAAGAAATTCAAGACAACACAAAGAAATGGAAAGACGTTCCATGCTCATGGATTGGAAGAAAAAAAATTGTTAAAATGTCTATACTACCCTCCCTAAGCAATCTATACATTTAATGCAATCCCTATCAAAATACCAATAGCATTTTTCACATAACTAGAACAAACAATCCTAAAATTTGTATGGAATCACAATAGATCCCAAATAGCCAAAGCAATCTTGAAAAAGAAAAGCAAAGCTGGAGGCATCATGATTCCAGACTTCAAGCTATATTAGCTGTAGTAATCAAGGCAGTATGGTACTGGCTCAAAAACAGACACATAGATCAATGAAACAGAATAGAAAATCCAGAAATAAACCCATACTTATATGGTCAATTAATCTTCGAGAAAGCAAGAAATAATATCCAGAGAAAAAGATGATCTCTTCAACAAATGGTATTGGGAAAACTGGACAGCAACATGCAGAAGAATGAAACTGGACCACTTTCTTACACCATATACAAAAAAAAATTCAAAATGGATTAAAGACCTAAATGTGAGACCTGAAACCATAAAAATCTTGGAAGAGAGCACAGGCAGTAATTTCTTTGACATCAGCCATAGCAACTTCTTTCAAGATACATCTCCTGGGGCAAGGGAAACAAAAGCAAAAATAAACTATTAGGATTATGTCAAAATAAAATAAAATAAAATAAAAATAAAAAGCTTCTACCCAGTGAAGGAAACAATCAATCAAAAAGAATAGGAGAAGATACTTGCAGTGACATTATCTGATAAAGGGCTAGTATCCAAAATACATAAACAACTTTTAAAACTCAACACCCAAAAACCAAATAATCCAATTTAAAAATGGGCAGAAGACATGAACAGACATTCTCCAAAGAAGATATCCAGATGGCCAACAGACACATGAAAAGATGCTCATCATCACTTATCATCAGAGAAATGTAAATCAAAATTACCACCTCACACCTGTCAGAATGGCTAAAATCAACAACACAAGAAACAACAGGTATTGGCAAGGCTGTGGAGAAAAAGGAACACTTGCGCACTGTTGGTAGGAATGCAAACTGTGGAAAACAGTATGAAGGTTCCTCAAAAAGTTAAAAATAGAAATACCTTATGATCTAGCAATCTCACTACTGGGTATTTACCCAAAGAATACGAGAACACTAATTCAAAGGGCTACATGCACCCCTATGTTTACTGCAGCATTATTTACAATAGCCAAACTATGGAAACAGCCCAAGTGTCCATTGACTGATGAATGGATAATGAAGATGTTGAATTAATATATATAAATATATATGTTATATATGTTAATATATATATTAAACAATTTCCCTTTAATCATTTTCTTTGAGTGGGACACCTGCATGGCTCAGTCAGTGAAGTGTCTGCCTTCAGCTCAGGTCATGATCCCAGGGTCCTGGGATAGAGACCTGCCTTGGGCTCCCTGTCAGCGGGGAGTCTGCTTCTCCCTCTCCTTCTGCCTCTCCCCACTGCTTGTGCTCTCTCTTTCTGTCTCTCAAATAAATATTTTAAAAAATCTTTTTCTTTTACCTACAAGTTCATTTTTTTTCCTTCTGATTTTAAATTAAAACAAAACATTTTAGGGACCTCTGAAAGTATGCTAGACTCTAGACATTGGTCCTACTGTGCCCAGTGGAGAAGTTGGCCCTGGGCAACACACTGAACCAAAGAAGTCTTAAATCTTGAAAAAAGTATGTGCTCCCTGTGTGCAGGCTTGCTCAAGAAAAAGAGAGGGAATGAGGCAAGATGCCTAGGTCATTCTTCCCAAATTTACCAATCAGATATCACTCTCTCTTCCCTGGAATGGGTAAAGGGATAGTGAGAAGCTAGGAGCTATACCATCCTAGCTCAAGCCACATAAAAGAAAGTATCAGTAGAGAAAAAGCAACCCTCCCTTAGCAAGTCTGTCCTTACCATTGAAATGATTGTATTCAGTTATCATAATGCGATAATTCTGGCCTTTAAGATTACACATCTAACTCTTCTTGCTCCAGATTCCTGTTTATCAGAAAACTTTCTGATATACATTTCCATATAGATTTTCCTACAAAGAAAGTGCATCAAGCAGCTGATAAAACATACATCTGCTCTTTGATTTCATTTATCATCGTGAATTAGTAAATTAGCATTCTGATTTATATATTATTCTCACAAGAAATTGGTTGGCAGGAGAATCTGTGGGTTTGTTTAATTCATCTAAGTGATGCGACCATGTTAACCGAACCAGAAAAATCGAGATTCAACATCTAAACCATTGATGATTTAATCTAAGGTACTACAACCCCAGAGGACTCCACCTCCTTGATCAGCAAGTTTTTGTTAGCTGCAAATCATTTTTCCCATTCTCCAACCACAACATACCCCTCTGCCCTCACACTGTTTCTAATAATAGTGTGTCCTCAAATTAGATGAGTGGTGAGGAAAAAAGGGAAGAAATACTCTGTAAATTTTTTCTGCAACTATTATTTCTTTCCAGTTCTATCCAATGTTGGAGGATTAAGTATACATGGCTTTTTTCCATGGCTCATAATTAGGGAAGAATTAATCATTATCACTTAGATCTGTGTAAAAAAGCATATTCTTTACAACAAGTTATCCATTGGAAATTTTCATTTGGTCTTAACCACCTCCATGGCCAGACAAGATACCATCTTGGATCAAGATAAATAGTAACTGGTAACACAACAAAGTTTTGGTTTTTTTTTTTTTTAAGGTTTTATTTATTTTTCTGAGAAAGAAAGAGAGAGTGAGCGAGAAAGAACACAAGTGGGGAGGAGAGGGAGAAGCAGTTTCCTTGCGAGCAGGGAGCTTGACACAGGGCTTGATCCCAGGACCTTGAGATCATGACCCGAGCTGAAGGCAGCCGCTTAACCAGCTGAGCCACCCAGGTGCCCCCACAACAAAGTTTATAATGAAACATTTCAGTAGTTATAATCTTTCATTAAATATATATTGAGAGCTAGTGGTGTGTGAGTCAGTAGGCATCTAACATAACTGGAGGCTGAAGCACTATCTAGCTGTGTGTCCAGGAAGAGAAGGAAATAGATTTTGATAAATATATATTAATTTCCAACTCAACAACTGGGATTATTATCTCCATTTTCAGAGAAAATGGAGGCACAGAGAGTAAAGAATTTGCTTACGGTCATATCTAGAAATCATATAATCACGACTCAAATCCAAACCTGTTCAGTTCAATAAACATTTGTTGTGTCCCTACTATATGGCAAACCCTGTAGTGGACGTTGAGGGGACAGCCCTGGTCTTCCCTTGAAGAACTCCACCAGTTTCCTCACATCAATTCAGTAAATCTACCTCCATGACCATTCATGCTTTCCGCCAGCCCTCTTGGTTCCATGGGACAGACATACCTCCTCCCAACCCGGAGTACTTTTTACCCTACACTCTTGACCCCACCCCTCACCTTTATTCTTTTTTTTTTTTTTTAATTTTTTGTTCTGAAACAGTTTTACACCTACAGAAAAATTACAAAAATAGTGCAGAGTTCACGTATACTCTTCACCCAAGTTTTTTCTAATATTAACAATTTGCATAACCACAGTATGCTGATCAAAAACAGAAAATGAACATATAATACCATTAACTAAGTAAGCTATAGACATTATTGCAATTTTACTGGTTTTTGCCTTAATGTCTTTTTTTACTGTCCCAGGATCCAATCCAGGATCCCACACTGTATTTAGTTATTGGGTTTCCTCAGTCTCCTCTAGACTATGACAGTTACTCAATTTTTTCTTGTCTTTCATGACCTTGACACTTTTGATGAGTATTGGCAGTCGTTTTGTAGAATGTCTCTCAATTTGGTTTCTCTGATATGTTCTAATGATTGAAGTTCTGCATTTTTGGCAAAAATACCATAGAAGTGATACTGTGTTCTCGATGCATCATATCAGAGGCTACATGATGTCAATACATCTTACTACTGGTGTTATTAATCTTGATCACTTGGATAAGGTGATATCTACCAGGTAGTAAAATTATTATTTTTTCCTTTGTATTGATAAAAATCTTGAGTAACTTTGAGACTTTACAAAAATCCTGTTTCTTCTCAAATTGTCACTCACTGATTCTACCATGCATCAGTGGATCTTGCCTGCAGCAATTATTACTGCTGTGTTTGCCTAAGAGAGATTTATATTTCCCTTATTCAGTCTACACTTACTGATAGGAATTCTCCTGTGAGAAATAGTTATGCTTTCTCCCTAATTTATTTAATTATATTTACATCAGTATGGACTTATGGATATTTATTTTATTCTATGCGTTATAATTCAATATTATCACTGTTTTGTTTCTCAAATTGTTTAACTTTGGCCATTGGGAGCTCCTTCAGGCTAGTTTCTGTATCCTTTTGACCTGTTCACTTCCTTTTTTAAGCACTTCCTTGTTTTCTTGTGCCAGAAGCTATTCCAGGCTCCTTGAAATCAACAACTTCTCCAAGGAGCCCCCCTGGTTCCCTTTATTAAAGAATGGCATTTGGGAACCAATCTGGGTGCTCGATGTGCTCATTGCCACTAGGGTATCTTTTTTTTTTTTTTTTAAAGATTTTATTTATTTATTTGACACAGAGAGAGACAGCCAGAGAGAGAGGGAACACAAGCAGGGGGAGTAGGAGAGGAAGAAGCAGGCTCATAGCCAGAGGAGCCTGATGTGGGGCTCGATCCCATAATGCCATGATCACGCCCTGAGCCGAAGGCAGACGCTTAACCGCTGTGCCACCCAGGCGCCCCATCCACTAGGGTATCTTAATGAACAGAAGCCCTCTTAGTGAATAGAGCTAAGGAATTATGTGTATGTATATTAATGCACATATGCATATGTATATTTGCATATATATGCATATATATCCATGAATTTTTGTTGACATCATTGATTCCCGATCACAAAGTTTATTCTAGCCTTTCCTCTTCCTTTATTTGTAACTTTTTCTTTCTCCAACAATGAGAAACCCGGCTCTCATTATCTACAATATATTTACTCCTATGTTCAATCCTAGTACACACATAAAGTAATTAGAGAATTTTAACCCAGACCAATGTGAGAAACAGATTTACTCAGCACAGTATTTGTGTAGGTTTTTTGTCTCTAGTCTTACAGTACGTGGTCCATATACTGTTCACTTATATTTTTAGTATCTTTTTACAACTAACATCTTCGTTTATTAAAGCGTAAGTAGATTTCATCTTTTTTAAAGTTTTTATTTAAATTCCAGTTAGTTAACATATTACCTAGTAATATTAGTTTCCAGTGTATGCTATCACTAAAAATAGGAGAGATAAAGGTTTTCCCAGACAAACAAAAACTAAAGGAGTTCGTGATCACTAAATCAGCCCTGCAAGAAATAGTAAAGGTGAGGGACTCTTTGAGTGGAAAGACCAAAAGTGACAAAGACAAGAAAGGAACAGAGAAAATCTCCAGAAACAACAACAAAACAAGTAATAAGATGGCACTAAATATATTTTTAAGTACCTTTTTAATGCTTTCTTCTTATCAGCATTTAAAGACCTAAGCCCTCTCCTAAATGAAAAACACTGTTTTCTCATCTCTCATTTTCATTCCACTACAGTACTTAGGACTGAAGGCAGCTGAATAGTTCTATATTCACTATCTCCATTCTCTCCACTTATATTCATTCTTGAACTCATTGCACAGACTTCCATCTTTACTACTCCCCCAAAATTACACTTATTAAGATCACTTCTAATCTCTGAATCCTACAGCAGACAAATTTTTGCTTAACCTCTCAAAAAAATATTTCACACTGTCCAGCTCTCTCTTCCCTTGACACCAGGGTAGAGACTCTCCCCATTTTCCTGCTACCTCTCTGGCTAATTCTCTTGTTCTTTCCAAGTTCCTCTTTTTATGCCTCATATAGTGATGCTTCCCTGATTCTTTTCAGCACCTTCTTCCATTCTTACTGTCCTGTTCTCTGAATTATCTCAATGTATCCAATGTTTTTTAGTTACCATCTGTATGAAAATGATTCCAAAATCTTGAACTACAATTTAGATATTTCCAGCAGGCACCAGAATCATATACCCAAAGGCCTCTGAGCCAGTCTTTACTTGAATAGCTCAGAGAAACTTCAGATATAACAGGTTCAGTTACTAACCTGTCAGCAGACCTGATTCTCCTCAATAAACCTATTTTCTTTTTTTTAATAAGCCTATTTTCAAACATTTCCTAATTTTTATTTATTTGTATTTTTTTAAAGATCTTATTCATTTATTTGTCTCAGAGAGAGAGAGAGAGTACAAGCAGGGGGAGCAGCAGGCAGAGGCAGAGGGAAAAGCGGGCTCCATGCTGAGCAAGGAGCCCGCCGCGGAACTTGATTCCAGGACCCTGAGATCATGACCTGAGCCGAAGGCAGACGCTTCACCGACTGAGCCACCCTGGCGTCCCTTCAAACACTTTTTTTTTTAAATATTTTATTTTTTATTTATTCAACAGAGATAGAGACAGCCAGTGAGAGAGGGAACACAAGCAGGGGGAGTGGGAGAGGAAGAAGCAGGCTCATAGCAGAGGAGCCTGATGTGGGGCTCGATCCGATAACGCTGGGATCATGCCCTGAGCTGAAGGCAGACGCTTAACCGCTGTGCCACCAAGGCACCCCCAAACACTTTTTAAAACTCAATTTCCCTTCACTTAGTTTAAGACTTCAGAGAGAAATGAATTAATCATTTTTCATATCGAGTTTCATATTTTGTTCAGTAGTAATTCTGAAATACGATACTGCTGAAAACAACACACCTTCTAGTATTTAAATCATATTTGTCTAAAATCAAATAGAAATTTACTTTATATCACTTTCAGAGCAGGAAAACACTTACTTTTCTTGTAGCAATGAACTCCTTACATCTAAACATCACCTTCTGGTTTCTCTCAATAAAAAATAATTAACTCTTTTTATGTTCCATTTAGATTGCATTTCTTTCCGTTCCAGAAGTTAGAAATGTATATATTTAAATTTTGTTTAAAGTACCAACTAATGAGGAAAATCCATCTCTAGTGTTCCTTTAATTACACTTGCAATGTGTCCTGAAGTTTTCAAGCCAAAGATTCCTGGGCTTCCTTCATGAATTTTCTGTATTACACCCTTTGCTCACCCACACACAATTAGCTGTACTGCAGAGTAGTCTTTCTAAAATGTAAATCTGCTTAGGTCACTTTCCTATTAAAACTCTCCCTTTTGTGCTTCAAAAGACAACATCAAGAAAATGAAAAAACAATCCACAGAATAGAATTTTTTTGCAAATCATATATCTGATAATGGACCTGTAGCTAGTATGTATAAAGAACTATTGCAACTCAATAATAAAAAGACAAATAACCTAATTTAAAAATGGTCGAAGGATCTGAGCAGACACTTCTCCAAAGAAGATATACAAATGGGCAGTAAGCACATGAAAAGATACTCGACATCATTAGCCATCAGTGGAACTTTATTAACCACGGGCTTCTGAGGCTTTGACATTTGGGGGTCTTGCTGATGTTGAAGCACCTGTCTCTCCCAGGGTTATCCTACTCTTAGATAGTAAGGGACTTGCCTGCATATTCTTTTCATATGCAAACCAACCAATCCAGAGTCCATATCCCCCAACCACTCCCGTATCAGGCTGTTACGCTCCAGGCTAGTATTTCCCTACCCTAATTACCCCAAGGCCAGGTACCAGGCAACTAGGAGTAGCCCCTTCACCACTGCAGACTCTGTGGAAATTATTCAGCATAGCCAATTCTAACCCTGCTTACCCACGTCGCCTGTTTCCTTCCCATAGAAACCACAATAAAACTCTTGCCCACATTTCACCCCACTCCTGACCTAACTCGGTGCCTCCCCTTTTGGCTTCCTCAGGCAGGGCGTGGTGTAACCCCTTCTCTTGTGATCTGTGAGTATGACAGCTATCTTTTCAATGGCAATCTGATCTGTTGACCTTGCCATACTTCAATAATAGCAAAAACCACATTTTAAAACAGAAATGCAAATTAAAAATATAATGAGATGCCTCATCACACCCACTAGGACGGCTGTCATCAAAAAGAGGAACGATAACAACTGTTAGCAAGGATGTGAATTCACGAAATTGGAAACCCTCATACATTGCTAGCAGGAATGTAAAATGGTGCACCTAATTGGAAAACAGTCTACAGGTTCTCAAATTAAACATATGATTTAATTCATATGAAGCAGCAATTCCACTCCTGGGTATATACACAAGAGAAATGAAAAAACGTCCACACAAAATTTTGAATGTGAATATTTATAGCAACATTATTCAAAATAGCCCCAAAGTGGAAACAACCCTAATGTCTATCAACTGATAGACAAAATGTGATATATCCATGCAATCGAATATTATTCAGCCATAAAAAGGAATGAAGTATTGACATGTGGTGCAACAGGGATGAGACTTGAAATCATGGTAAGTGAAAGAAGCCAGTCACAAAGGAGCACAAATTATATGATTCCCAGAATAGACAAATCTATAGAGACAAAAAGTAGATTAGCGGTTGCCTAGGGACAGGTGAGATGAGGAATAAAAATGAAGGGATACAGGTTTCTTTTGGGAGCAATAAAAATGTCCCAAGTTGATTGTGGTGATAGATGCACAATTCTATGAATATGCTAAAAGCCATTGAGCTGAACATTTTCAATGGATGAGTCAAATGGTTTATGAATTATATCTCAATAAAGCTATTTAAATAAACAAACAAAAATTCTTTACTGGCTTCCCACTGCCCTTAAAATAAAAACTAAATCACTAAGATATAAAGGCAATAAGAAACCTGGGCCCAGCTCACTTTTCCAATGTTATCGGTCACTAGCCTTCTCTTCAACCTTCATTACTCTCCTTTTACTCTAATTCTAGCCATGCCTAACTTTTTTTTGTCATTTCCCCAAACATGTGTGGAGGTTTTAAAATATGTTTATGTAATCTTTGATAGTCCTCCTTTCAAAAAGTTGTAGCCTAATTTTCTTTTCCTTAAATATGGGGTAGACTTTGTGACTCACTTCTAATGAATAGAATGTTTGTAGAAGTGATGTTGCATGACTTCTGAGACTAGGTCATGAAAGACATTGTGGCCTCCTTGCTCTCTTTTGGATCCCATGCTCTTGGGAAAGTTGTCATATTTCAAAAATATTCAAGCAGCTGCTGGGGAAAGACCTTTGTTGTGAGGAACTGAGGCTCTTGCCCATAGCCACATGGAAGATCTCACAAGTCTTCCAGTCAAGAGCTTTGTTAAATATCCAGATGACTGCAGCCCCAGTCAATATCTTGATGACAACTTTGTGAAAGACCCTGAGCCACAACCACCTAATTAAGTCACTTCCAAATTCTTGACCACAGAAACTATGAAGAGATAATAGTTTAATTTGTTTCTTAAGCCACTAAATTTGGGGGATTAAAAAATAAATAATATTGTATGACATGCTACCCACTATCTCCAAGCCAAACATCATTAAGATATTTACCTCACTAACTTTCCATGATCTTTATCCTTCTCAGTTCAAAATAATTTTTCCAGTCTTCCTTAATTACTGGTTATGTCTCCCTGCTACTTGCTACCATAGCACAAATCCATTTAATCAAATTGTTTACCCCGCTACATCCTAAGTTCCCAAAAATCCATCTTAAGTTCAGTGAGGTCCCATATAGAATCTAACTTGTCAACACTGTGTTCCTAGCACCTGCCATAGTGCCTGACATATGTTAAACTATAAATAAATATTTAGAGAATGAATAGTTAAATGAATGAATGATTGAATTAGGGGCATATTAAGGAGGTAATATAAATGTAATGAGATAAAGAACCCATGTGTACAAAGCTGCTATGAGAGCACAGAAGAATGACATTTAATTTGATCTGTGTTGTTCCCTTACTGTGTAACTTTTGGCAAGTTACTTAACATCTCTGTTTTTCATTCCTTCTAATGGACAGTTTCCTTATGTATAAAATTGGGATAAAATACTTCCTGTGTCATAGGATAGTTGTATTAATAAGTTAACAACTAGTAGAAAAAAATAGTAACATCTGGGAATTTAGAAAAGAGCTCATGAGAAAGGAAAACCTGAGTAGAGTCTCAAAGCATGTGTGTATAAATTACGCAAAGAAAAGTTGGGGGTGGGGGAGGAAATCGAGGCAGAGAGAAATGCAGAAACAAAGTTTCAGAGGTTAGAGGTAACAAAGTGCATGCAGAAAACATCAAGCAATTCAGTACCACCAGAGTATAAAATGCAAGGAAGGGGAGTGGCCAAACAGGAGGCTAAAGAGATAGGGAGGTAGGGATAGCAACATGGACAGGCCACCTATGTTATATTACAAATTTGTAATTTATTCTGAAAAAAAAAATGGGACCATTGAATGGGAGTGAGTTGGTCGTATTTGCATTTTGGAGATATTGTTTAAACAAACAAGAGTCTACCAACTGAGCCACCCAGGTGCCCTGGACGTATTATTCTGATTGACTTAAAAGCTATTAATCTCCACACCCGCTAACGTGGCTACAATAAAAAATATGGACAATAGAAAGTGTTGGAAAGCATGGAGGGAAATTGGAATCCTCACACATTGCTATTGCAAATGTCAAATAGTGCAGTTCTTCAGAAAATAATCTGGCAGTTCCTCAAAAAGTTAAACATAGAGTGACCATATGAGCCAGCAATTTCATTCCCAGGTATATACCCAAGAGAAATGAAAACACAATTTGTCCTCTCAAAAATGTGTGCATGAACATTCATAGCAGCATTATTAATAATAGACAAAAAATGGAAACAAGCCAATGTCCTTCAAGTGATGAATGGATAGATGAAATCTGGTATATCTGTCCAATGGAACCACAAAACCTGGCCATAAAAGGGAATGAAATATTGATTCATGCTACAACACAGATGAACCTTGAGAACATTATGCTATGTCAAGGAAGATAGACACAAAAAGCCACATATTATATGATTCCATTTATATGTAAAGTATAGATAGGCAAATCGGTAGAGATAGAATGTAGATTAGTGGTTGCCTAGGACTAAGGCAGGGTGGAATAGGGAGTGACTGCTAATGGCTAAGGAGTTTCTTTTTTAGGGGCACCAGTCAGAAGAGCATGTGACTCTTGATCTTCGGGTCATCAGTTTGGGCCCCATGTTGGGTATAGAGATTACTTTCTTTTTCAGAGCGTGAAAATGTTCCAAACTTAGATTATGGTGATGGTTGCGCAACTCTGAATATACTAAAACCACTATATACTTGAAATAGGTGAATTTTATGGTGTGTGAATGATATCTCAAAAACACATGTTTTTTTCTTAAATAGCCAATACTCTTCCCAATAGAATATTTTGTTGCATGGTTATTACTATTATTATTACTGTATAAGTTTCTCTTAAATATATGCGACATAACGTGTCATGAAAGGGTTATACATTTTGATTTGCCATATTGCGTTTTGTGGCATTAAATTTTTATCCATTTTAATATAAAATTTCTGAAACAAAATGGTTTTAAAAGTTCTCAATCTAGTCACATCTTTATTTTAGTATTTTTTCCATCACATTGAAATAGTAACATTTTGCAGGACGCATTGCAACTGTAGAATAAGAAACATTAGAGATGGATTTTCCTCATACAGTTGGTACTTTAAACAAAACTTAAAATGTATAAATTTCTGACTTTTGGAAAAAGAATATTTCTAAAAAGAATATATCTGAAAAGGATATAAACTGTTTTGAGTACCAATTTTTATTTGTTAAAAATATGGTTTAAATACTAAAAAGAATATTTTAACAATGTGTCATATTTTAGAAATATTATTAACTAAATACGGAGAAGGATATAGTTAATTTATATCTGAAATCATAAACTAATCCAACAAAAAATATTTTTTTAAGTTTAAAAAGTGTTTCCTTGTTTATAGGAAACATTTACAAATACATGTAATGCTTGAAATGAGACCAAATAAATAATATAACATTTACTTAATTTTTAAGTGGGCCAAACCAACATATTTTATTTTATTTCTCCCCCAGCAAAACTTGAATAAACTATCTTATTCTCATTATGTCCAATTAAAAAGATAAACATCATAACACAATTTTTTTTCTCCACTCCAAGGTTATTTTATGCCACAAGTCCTGCTAGGTATTTGATGACCTCCAACAAAAAGAAGAAGTTTCAGTGAGAATTCTAAGATTGTCCCAAAGATTCCTGACCTGTGATGTATATGCCTTGCATATGTTAGCCCAGCAAATATGAAGGATATCATTCCCATGATTAGATAACCGAATTGGACTTTGAATTAATAAAAAAAGGAGATTATCTTGGATGGGCCTGCCCTAAACAGGTGAGCCCTTTAAAAGAAGGTGAACTGTCAGAGGGATGTTTTCCTGATCCCTTGAAGAAAAAGCAAACTGTCATTTTATGATAGGGAGCCATGTGGTAAGGACCTGAGAGCATCCTCTAGGAACTAAGAACAGTCCTAAGCTAACAGCAAGGAAGAAACAGGAACTTTAATCACAAACCACAAGGTATTAAATTCTACGGACATCCACAGTGAGTTTGAAAGAAGACCCTGAGTCTCAAATGAGATCACAGCCATGACCAACACATTGATTTCTGCCTGGTGAGACCCTGAGTGAGGACCAAGTGAACCCAAGCCAGACTCCTGACTGATGTAAACTGTGAGATAATAAATGTGTGTTCTTTTAAACTATAAGTTTGTGATAATTTTTTATGCAGCAAAAATTACTAATATAAAGGAGATAAGAGACAAGCCAGGTTCCCTTAGACTCTAGGGTGTAGTTCAGTAGTGTTAAGTTTATCCACATTGTTTGAAACACATCTCCGGAACTTTTTCATCTTGCAGATCTAAAACTTCATACCTGTTGAACAAAGCTCCCCTATCCCCTCCCCTCAGCCCTAGTAACTGCCTTCTACCTTCTGTTTCTATGAATTTGGCTGCTTTAGATATCTTGCATAAGAATCATACAGTATGTGATGCCTGGGCGGCTCACTTAGTGAAGTGTCTGCCTTTGGCTCAGGTCATGATCCCAGGGTCCTGGGATGGAACCCCAGCATTGGGCTCCCTGCTTAGTGGGGAGCCTGCTTCTCCCTCTCCCTCTACTTCTCCCCCTGCTCGTGCTCTCTCGCTCTCTGTCAAATAATAAATAAAATCTTCTTTTTTTTTTTTAAAGAATCATACAGGGACGCCTGGGTGGCTCAGTCGGTTAAGCATCTGCCTTTGGCTAGGTCATGATCCCGGGGTCCTGGGATCGAGTTCCTCATTGGGCTCCTTGCTCAGTGGGGTGCCTGCTGTTCCACCTGCTTGTGTTCTATTTCTCTCTCTGTCTGACAAATAAAATCTTAAAAAAAAAAAAAGAATCATACAATATTTGTCTTTTTGTGACTAGCTCATTTCACTTAGCATAATGTCTTCAAGGTTCATCCATGTTCCAGCATGTGACAGGATTTCCTTCCTTTTTAAGACTGAATAATATTTCACTGTGTATATATTTATACCACATTTTCTTTATACATTCATCTATTGATGTACATTTAGGTTCCTTCTACTTCCTGGTTATTGTGAATAATGTTGCAATGAACATGGGTGTGAAAAATATCTCTTTGAGATCCTGTTTTCAATTCTTTTGGATATACACCCAGAAGTGGGATTGCTGGATTATATGGTAGTTCTATTTTTAATTTTTTGAGAAAGTGTTGTACTGTTTTCCATAGTGGTTGCACTATTTTTATACTCCCACCAACAGGGTTCCATTTTCTCCACATCCTTGCCAATACTTGTTATTTCCTGGGTTTTTGTTTTTGTTTTTTTTTTGATAGTGGCCATCCTAGTGGTGTGAGGTAATATCTCAATGTGGTTTTGATTTTCTTTTCCGTAATGATTAGTGATGCCAACAAACTTTTCATATGTGTATTGACCATTTGTATACATCTTGAAGAAATGTCTAGTCAAATCCTTTGACCGTTTTTTAAATTGGGTTATTTGATATTTTTATTGTTGAGTCATAAGAGTTCTTTATATAGTCAGGATATTAATCCCTTATCAGATATATCAGATATATGATTTGCAAATATTATCTCCCATTTGGTAGGTTGCCTTTTCACTCTTTTGACTATCTCCTTTGATGCACAACAGTTTTTGTTTGAAGTAGTCCCATTTGTCTATTTTTGCCATTTTGTCTGTGCTTTTGATATCATATCCAAGACCACTGGAAATTCAGTGTCATGAAGACTTTGACTCTTTAAATCTTAATAATGCTCTCCAGGGGCGCCTGGGTGGCTCAGTCGGTTAAGCATCCGCCTTCAGCTCAGGTCATGATCCTGGGGTCCTGGGATCGAGCCCCTCATCAGGCTCCTTGCTCAGCAGGGAGTCTGCTTCTCCCTCTCCCTCTGCCCTTCACCACTTCCCTTCCCCTCCCCCTCCTTGCATACACACACACACACACACACTCTCAAATAAATAAATAAAATCTTAAAAAAAAACATCAAAATACAAGCTGACATTTTTATTACTGAATTCAACAGACATATTATTTGGTCAAACTGCTATAGAAGTTTCTAAATGCTTGTTCTCAATTTCCATGATTATCTGGACACAGATAATATTAGTTCAAGAACTAACTG